>NC_135846.1:3269711-3522211 GCF_029677425.1 Wolffia australiana
GGGCTAGAGGGGGAGCGCGCGGCGGGGACGGCTGGAGGGGGCGCGGGCTAGAGTGGGGGGTGGGCGGCGGGGACAGATGGAGGAAGCGCAGGCTAGAAGGAGGGGCGGGTCAGCGGGGACAGCCGGAGGGGGCTGACTGGGGCAGCAGTGGGCAGACGCGGGGGGGGGGGATGGAAGATAGAGAGAGAGAGACAATGGGGTAGTGTGAGAGAGAGTCAGCGAGATGGGAAGATAGAGAGAGAGTCAACCAAACGGGTAGAAAGACAAAGTCAGATGGAGAGAAAATTAGAAATTAGAAAATTAGAAATTGTAGAGGGAGAGAGACGGAAGCAGAGATGGAGAGAAATCAGATAGAGATAGAGATGGAGGTGTATAGAGATAGAGATAGAGGTGGAGAGAGATAGATAGAGAGTTAAAGATAGAGACGTATATATATATATATCAGAGAAGGGGTGATCAGATAGAGATGGAGATAGATATATATGTGCACAGAGAGAGGGGGAGGGAAAGTAGAGATAGAGATGGATATATATGTACAGAGATGGAGAGAGAGAGATCAGATAGAGATAGAGAGAGAGGGAGAGATAAGAGAGAGAGGGAGAGAAAGAAAGAGGGAAATCAGATGGAGATAAAGAGAAAGAGGGAGAGAAGTAGAGAGATCAGATAGAGATAGATTTAGAGATTGACAGAGAGTAAGAGAGAGATCAGGTAAAGATAGAGGTAGAGAGAGAGGGAGAGAGAGACCATATAAAGATAGAGAGAGAGGGAGAGAAAGAGAGAAGGAAATCAGATATAGATAAGGAAAGAGAGGGAGAGAAAGAGGGAGGGAGATCAGATAGAGATAAAGAGAGAGAGGGAGATCAGATAGAGATAGAGAGAAGGAGAGGGAGAAAGAGAGACATAGATAGAGATAGAGACAGAGACAGAGACAGAGAGAGAGGTAGAGGGAGAAAGAGAGACGGAGATAGAGATAGAGATAGAGACAGAGACAGAGAGAGAGGTAGAGGGAGAAAGAGAGATAGAGATAGAGATAGAGATAGAGACAGAAACAGAGGAAGGGAGAGAGATAGCGAGAGATACAGATAGAGAGAGAGGGAGAGAGAGAGTGGGGGAGAGGAGAGAGAGACAGAAAGAGATATAGATAGAGGGAGAGAGAGAGAGAGCGAGGGAGAGAGGGAGTGGGAAAGAGAGACAGAAAACGAGAGAGAGGGAGAGATAGGGACACAGAAGAGAGAGAGTGGAAGAGAGAGATGGAGAGGAGAAGGAGATAGAAAGAGATAGAAAGAGATTGATAAATAGAGAGGGAGAGAGAGATATAAAGAGATAGAGAGATGGAGAGATAGGGAGATAGATAGAGAAGAGAGAGGGAGAAAGAGATTGATAAATAGAGAGAGCGAGAGAGAGAGAGAGACAGAGAGAGATAAAGAGATAGACATAGAGAGAGGGGGAGATGGAGAGAGAGAGAGATAGAGAGACAAAAGAGATAGAGAGACAGAAAGAGATGGAGATAGATAGAGATAGATAGAGAGAGAAAGACATGAAAGAGAGAGCGGGGAGAGAGGGGAGAGGCGATGGGAGAGGGAGAAGGAGAGATAGAGAAAGAGAAAGAAAGAGGGAGAGATAGAGAGAGAGGGAGATATATAGAGAGAGATACAGAAAGAGAGAGGGGAGAGGAGAGGGAGAGGGAGAGAGAGACGAGACAGAGAGAGAGACAGAGAGAGAGATAGAGATAGAGATAGAGATAGAGATAGAGATAGAGATAGAGATAGAGATAGAGATAGAGATAGAGATAGAGATAGTGTTACAAAGAGAACAGGAGAGTTGCGATGAAGGTAGACGGAAGCGAATTTGAACAGAGACGAAAGGATCTTCTCAAACGCACAATAACTTCTACTGATCTCAAAAGAAGTTGATACAAAGATAGAGAAGACACACAAGATGATCGAGGAAAAAGGAAATGACTTCAACAACATATTAAAGGGGCCTCCATTCTCCATGATTTATAGGCCTCCAAAATGAGGAAGGCGTAACCTCCATCATTCGTAACTTCCCCGTTATCTCAGGGACAGTTGTATGAACGTGGACAGATTGTAACTGCCCTCTTAAGGAGACTTCCATGTTTGGAAGAGTAACTGTTTTCTTAAAAGACTGTTCCACGTTCGGAAAGTAACCGCTCCAATGTAGTGGTCAAATGTCAACATATCTCCCCCTTGACCAAAACAGTGGAGCAACATGATGTCAAGGATTACACAGGCCAATGAGTTGTTTACAGTGTAGAAATTTGTCTTGAGACAGTGGCTTGGTCATCATGTCAGCTGGGTTCTCATGAGTGCTTATCTTCTTGATACACAATTCTCCCTTCTCGAATATATCACGAACATAGTGATATCGTACATCAATATGTTTGGTGCGCTCATGGAACATTTGATCCTTGGACAGATAGATAGCGCTCTGAAAATCACAGAATAGACTAATTGGTTGTTTGCCAACAGTCAATTCATTGAAGAAACCTTTTAACCAAATGCCTTCTTTAACTGCTTCTGTAATAGCCATGTACTCGGCTTCAGTGGTAGATAGAGCTTGAGTCGGTTGAAGCGATGCTTTCCATGATATGGCCGTGCCACCATGGGTAAACAGATAGCCAGTGAGAGATCTCCTTTTATCAAGGTCTCCAGAAAAATCTGAATCAACATAACCGATAACTTCACCAGTTGATTTTCCAAAATGAAGACATGTATTGGCGGTTCCTCGCAGAAAACGAAATATCCACTGGACGGCCTTCCAGTGTTCTTTTCCAGGATTAGCCATGTAACGACTCACTAAACTTACAGCTTGAGAAATATCAGGTCGAGTACAAATCATGGCATACATAAGAGATCCGACAGCAGATGAATATGGAATTTTAGCCATATACTTAATATCCTCCTCTGTCTTTGGAGAAAGTAAGGCTGAAAGTTTGAAGTGACCAGCAAGAGGCGTTTTCACTAGTTTTGCTTTCTCCATATTGAAACGAGAGAGAATTTTTCTGATGTACCCTTCTTGACTCAAGGATATAATTCCTGCAGCTCGGTCTCTTTGAATTTCCATTCCCAAAATTTTAGTTGCTGCTCCCAAGTCTTTCATTTCAAATTCTTCGCTGAGTTGGCGTTTAATAGCCTGAATGTTTCGAATATCTTTTGCTGCCATCAAAATATCATCGACATATAGAAGAAGATAAATGAAAGATTCATCACATTTCTTGAAATAGACACAGCAATCGTATTGGCTTCGACTAAAGCCCAAAGTGGAGATAAAAGAATTAAACCTCTTATACCACTGTCTAGGAGATTGTTTAAGACCATAGAGAGGTCTCTTTAACTTGCATACCAAATTCTCTTGTTCCATATCAACAAAACCTTCTGGTTGGAGCATGTAAATCTCCTCTTCAAGTTCCCCATGTAGAAAAGCTGTTTTAACATCCATCTGTTCTAGCTCATAATCCTTATGAGCAGTCAGCCCAAGAATAGCACGAATAGAAGAGTGCTTAACAACAGGGGAAAATATATCGGTATAGTCAACTCCTGGAATTTGACTAAAACCTTTTGCAACTAGCCGAGCTTTGTACCTGGATTCTTCGATGCCGGGAGTGCCCTCTTTATGCTTGTAGACCCATTTGCACCGAATTGGCTTCTTGTTCTTAGGAAGCTCCACTAAATCCCAAGTACAATTCTTCGAGAGTGATTCCATTTCCTCTTGCATAGCGGATACCCACTTATCTGCAAAGTTGGACTTAATGGCTTCTTCATAAGAGGATGGATTATCTGAATTATCAACTTCTTCAGCAACAGCCAGCGCATATGCTACACAATCAGCATGTGCATATCTAGATGGAAGTTGTATCTCCCTTCTTGGTCTATCCCTTGCAATGGAATAGCTATGCTGGCTTGTTTCAATAGGAGAGACTTGTTCTACCTCTCCAGATGGCATAGAGGATGAATTTGAAGATTCAATGTTGACCGTTGAATCCACCATAGGCGAGAGAGGAGCAACAGATTCTTGCACAGGAGAGGATGGCTTCATAACGGCAGATTCGTCAAAGATAACATCTCTGCTATATAATATCTTTCGTTCTTCAGGCTGATATAACTTGTACCCTTTAACACCTGATTTAAAACCAAGAAAGATACACTTGATTGATCGAGGCTCAAGTTTACCTGTATTGACTTGAGCATAGGCAGGGCAACCAAAAATTTTCAAGAAAGAATAATCACAAGGGGAACCTGTCCAGACTTCTTGAGCAGTTTTCTTTCCGATGGCAAGAGACGGCGATCTATTAATCAAATAGACTGCCATATTTGCAGCTTCGGCCCAAAACTGCTTTGGTAGAGATGCATTCGATAGCAAGCAACGAACTTTCTCTAGAATTGTACGATTCATTCGTTCTGCTACACCATTCTACTGTGGCGTGTGTCGGACTGTGAGATGTCGTAGAATGCCCTCAGATTTGCAGAAGTCCTGAAATAATTTTGAGCAAAATTCCATCCCATTATCGGTTCGAAGAACTTTAACAGACCGACCAGTTTGCTTCTCCACCATAATTTTCCATTCTTTAAAACGATCAAATGTCTCAGATTTATTCTTCAAGAAATAAGCCCATACCTTTCTAGAATGATCATCAATAGATGTCAACATATATGAAGCTCCTCCAAGGGATGGGGTACTTGACTGGCCCCAAATGTCTGAATGAACATAATCAAGAGGTCCAGTAGATTTATGTTTGCCCACTGGAAAACTAAAACGAACATGTTTTCCATACAAACAATGTTCACAAAATTCTAGGTTGCTAGAATTCATACCGTCAAGTAGTCCTCTTTTGCATAATTCTTCCATCCCTTGCTCGCTCATATGACCAAGCCGCATATGCCATAACTTTGTGACATCTTCAGTTGATTTTGTTGATTTCACAACCGCAGCATCACCAATAACTGTATTACCTTCAAGATAATACATATTTGCTGCTCTTCGATGGCCTTTTATAATTACCAAAGAGCCTTTGCTCACTTTGAGGACACCATTTTCTCCAGCAAATCGGCAGCCCTGAGATTCCAACAAACTAAGAGAGATTAGATTTCTCTTTAGGTCAGGGACATACCGAACATTGCTTAGAGTACGAATTTTGCCGTCAAACATCTTGAATGTAACATTTCCAATTCCCTTAACATTGCATGGCGAGTCGTTTCCCATAAGAACAATTCCGCTGGCCAAGGATGAGAAAGAGCCAAATTCTTCTCGATTATAGCACACATGGAAACTGCAAGCAAATTCCAAAATCCACTCTTTGGATGACTTTGATTCACAATCAGCGATAGCAAGAATCTCCCCTGAATCATGATGAGTAACATTTACTTTGGGTTGATCCGATGTAGATTGCTGATCTGAAACAAATGCTTCTCTTTTCATCTTGTTCTGAAGCTTGTAGCATTCGCTCTTTATATGACCAGGTTTCTTGCAATAGTTACAAGTCTTGTCCGGATGACGAGACTGAGAACGGCTTTTGGAAGTATTCTTGTTTTTCTTCTCAGGATTACGTCCTCGAACAGCAAGGGCTTCACCCTGAGATGGTGTGGCCGCTTCAGAAAATTTACTCATACTTTCCTTAGACGAAAGGTCTTCATAGATGGTCTCCAAAGATAAACCCTTAGAACCATAAAATAAAATATCTCGAAAACCCGAAAGGGATGGTGGCAACGACATAAGAAGCAACGAGCAAAGATCCTCTTCAACGAGAGTGTTTGCATCAAGCGCATCCAATTCTGCCATAATATCCTTAAAATTTGCTAAATGAGATTCCAGAGAAGTACCTTCCATCATACGCAATCCAAACAATCGTTGTTTGGCGAGGTTTCGTCGGGTAACGGTCTTAGCCATGCAAATTTCTTCAAGTCTTGACCATAACTTGTGGGCTTCAGTCTCCTTCTGAACATCCCGCAAGATATCGTTGGACAGATGCAACTGGATCTGAGTCAGAGCCTTCCTGTTGGTTCGTTTCTTCTTGTCCTCATTCCAAGATTCAGGCATGGGGACAACCAAAGCATCTTCTAAATCAAGTTGAGCCAAAACTCCTCGCATCTTGATTTGCCACAATGGAAAGTTCGTCTTCCTATCGAGCATTTGAAGTTCCACCTTCGTCGACGCCATAAGAACCTTCAGCAACGTGGCTCTGATACCACTTTGTTACAAAGAGAACAGGAGAGTTGTGATGAAGGTAGACGGAAGCGAATTTGAACAGAGACGAAAGGATCTTCTCAAACGCACAATAACTTCTACTGATCTCAAAAGAAGTTGATACAAAGATAGAGAAGACACTCAAGATGATCGAGGAAAAAGGAAATGACTTCAACAACATATTAAAGGGGCCTCCATTCTCCATGATTTATAGGCCTCCAAAATGAGGAAGGCGTAACCTCCATCATTCGTAACTTCCCCGTTATCTCAGGGACAGTTGTATGAACGTGGACAGATTGTAACTGCCCTCTTAAGGAGACTTCCATGTTTGGAAGAGTAACTGTTTTCTTAAAAGACTGTTCCACGTTCGGAAAGTAACCGCTCCAATGTAGTGGTCAAATGTCAACAGATAGCGATAGAGATAGAGAGACAGAAAGAGATAGAGATAGAGATACTGATAGAGAGACAAACAGATAGAGATAGAGATAGTGATGAGAGACAGAAACAGATAGAGATAGAGATAGAGATAGAGATAGCGACAGAGAGACAGAAATAGATAGAGATGGTGAGACAGAAAGAGATAGAGATAGATAGAGGTAGAGAGACAGAAATAGATAGAGATAGATAGAGATAGAGAGACAGAAAGAGATAGAGATAGAGATAGAGAGATAGAAAGAGATAGAGATAGAGATAAAGAGAAAGAAAGAGATAGAGATAGAGATAGAGTTGGAGATAGAACGACAGAAAGAGATAGAGATAGAGATAGAGTTGGAGATAGAGCGACAGAAAGAGATAGAGATAGAGATAGAGTTGGAGATAGAACGACAGAAAGAGATAGAGATAGAGATAGAGTTGGAGATAGAGCGACAGAAAGAGATAGAGATAGAGATAGAGTTGGAGATAGAGCGACAGAAAGAGATAGAGATAGAGATAGAGTTGGAGATAGAACGACAGAAAGAGATAGAGATAGAGATAGAGTTGGAGATAGAGCGACAGAAAGAGATAGAGATAGAGATAGAGTTGGAGATAGAGCGACAGAAAGAGATAGAGATAGAGATAGAGTTGGAGATAGAGCGACAGAAAGAGATAGAGATAGAGATAGAGTTGGAGATAGAGCGACAGAAAGAGATAGAGATTGAGATAGAATGATAGAGAGAGAGAGAGATAGAGAGAGATAGATAGATAGAGAGAGAGAGATAGAGAGAGAGAGAGATAGATAGATAGATAGAGAGAGAGAGAGAGAGAGAGAGAGAGAGAGAGAGAGAGAGAGAGAGAGAGAGAGAGAGAGAGAGAGAGAGAGAGAGAGAGAGAGAGAGAGAGAGAGAGAGAGAGAGAGAGAGAGAGAGAGAGAGAGAGAGAGAGAGAGAGAGAGAGAGAGAGAGAGAGAGAGAGAGAGAGAGAGAGAGAGAGAGAGAGAGAGAGAGAGAGAGAGAGAGAGAGAGAGAGAGAGAGAGAGAGAGAGAGAGAGAGAGAGAGAGAGAGAGAGAGAGAGAGAGAGAGAGAGAGAGAGAGAGAGAGAGAGAGAGAGAGAGAGAGAGAGAGAGAGAGAGAGAGAGAGAGAGAGAGAGAGAGAGAGAGAGAGAGAGAGAGAGAGAGAGAGAGAGAGAGAGAGAGAGAGAGAGAGAGAGAGAGAGAGAGAGAGAGAGAGAGAGAGAGAGAGAGAGAGAGAGAGAGAGAGAGAGAGAGAGAGAGAGAGAGAGAGAGAGAAGATTAAAAAATAATGCCAGTTTGCACCAACCGAAAGTCTGGTTAGTCAACGCAGCCGTCGGTTTCTTCCTCGCCTTCATACTTGAACACCTCGATCTCCAATTCTTCCTCTCGATCTTGATCTTGATCTTCCTCTCGATCTTGACCTTGATCTTGCTCTTGATCTTGATCTTGATCCGAGAAGAATTCCATCTCAGCAGCCTCAGCCGTCTTGATCTTGATCTTGCTCTTGATCTTAATCTTGATCCGAGAAGAACTCCATCTCGGCAAACTCAGCCAGTTCATCAATCCGAACAACGACGACGAAGAATTTTCTTCAGGAAGTCTCCATCTTCTCCCTCGCATTCTCTCCAAGATGAGGCGAAGATCCAATGATGGCGGCAACCGCCGTTCAATCCCCGTCATCCTCCTCTTCGCCGGCTTCGCCACCTGCTGCGTCGTCTACACCGGCATCATCTTAGCTCGCCGTCGATCTCCCTCTTCGAATCTCTCCCTCTTCTCCTCGATTGGCGGATTTCAGAGATTCGGCGCTGCAGAGGAAGACGAGGCCGAGGGATTTGGGGATTGCTGCAGAGGGTCCGAGAATCTTGAGCTTTGGGGGTTTTCTGTCAAGTGGGGAACGGATTTTCGGTTGAATTCCTCCAGGGAGTGCTGCAAAGCGTGCAAGGAGATGTGCAATGCTCGAGATGGGCCTTGTCTCTGTAATTCTTGGGTTTTTTGCGGAGACAGGGAGAAGTGCAAGGAGAAGTTTGGAGAGGTGAAGAGTTCTTGATCTGATCATCTCCATTCTCTTTGATTCGACTGAAAATTTTCTCTCTTTTTTTTTCTGGTTTCTCGGATGGACTTATTATCTTGAAGCAAGAATCAAATGTTCTTGTTCTCTTCGTTTCATTTTTTTATTTCATGAATTCCCTTGCTCGCAGGAATGATTCGATTAAAGTCATTCTATTGTTCTGTTTGATTCCTTCTTCTTACTGGGATTAATGCAGACCTTAGAGCTCTTAGTTCTATCTATCTTGATGATTTCTTCTTAATGGCTGTCAATCTTCATCTTTCATAGGTATTCATAACGTTTCTAGTATCCCCACGAGTTTTATTAGGATAAGAGTAATAGATTTGATTTCTTTGTTTGAAACGAAATCAATCTTTATTACTCTTTATCTTGATGATTTTTTTTAATTGCCGTCAATATTCATCGTTCCTAGGTATTCATAACGTTTCTGGTATCCCCACGAGTTTTATTAGGATAAGAGTAATAGATTTGATTTCTTTATTTGAAACGAAATCACTTTTTAGTACTCTTATCTTGATGATTTCTTTTTAATGGCCGTCAATATTCATTGTTCATAGGTATTCATAACGTTTCTAGTATCCCCACGAGTTTTATTAGGATAAGAGTAATAGATTTGATTTCCTTGTTTGAAACGAAATCAATTTTTATTACTCTTTATCTTGATGACTTTTATTAATTGCCGTCAATATTCATCGTTCATCGGTATTCATAACGTTTCTAGTATCCCCACGAGTTTTGTTAGGATAAGAGTAATAGATTTGATTTCTTTGTTTGAAACGAAATCACTTTTTAGTACTCTTATCTTGATGATTTCTTTTTAATGGCCGTTAATATTCATCTTTCATAGGTATTCATAACGTTTCTTGTATCCCCACGAGTTTTATTATGATAAGAGTAATAAAATTGATTTCTTTGTTAGAAAGGAAATTACTGGTATAAGAATAAATGTATTGGGCGAGAGGCACGTTAGGGTGTGAGAGTTGTTTCCTTCTTGATGTATTTGGTGACGATAAAATTGTTGGCGTAGATGTCTCCAGTTTTTCTGACACAATTAGTCTTTTCTCTCGAATAATCTTGTTCTACTTTAAATTTTCCCAGTTTTATTTTCGAGTCTCATAGTATCTTTATTTTTCCCAACAAGTAGTTTACCAGGAAATTCAAATTTTCTCTATTTTCTTGCTCGCAGTGCTGGCTGAAGAGGCAGGAAGATCCCATGTTTCCTCATATAGCAGAT
The DNA here is from genome assembly GCF_029677425.1 of Wolffia australiana. Taxonomy (NCBI): domain Eukaryota; kingdom Viridiplantae; phylum Streptophyta; class Magnoliopsida; order Alismatales; family Araceae; genus Wolffia; species Wolffia australiana. The sequence goes on from NC_135846.1 coordinate 3,279,650, forward strand.
TTAGGACCAGGAGTCATGTGGACATCTGGCATTGTTTTTGGAAAAGGAGAGGTAACCGATTGTACTCTCTTAAAAGACTCTGAAACCGTGATTTTCTCAATGATTTTCATTTACATTTATCTTTGTCCATGCCAATGCATATTTTTTATTTTTGTTCTGGAATTTGAAACACTTTGTATTATTCACTTCTTGTTCTGCTGCTCGTGCGATTTCAATTTCTAGTTCTTCAGTATTTTTCTAGTGCAATTTGAAATGAGAGGGACCCAAAAATATTCCAATTTCACTTCTCGACTGCTCTCCTAAATGGGAATGCGCAATAGAAAAATGACTAAAATGCCCCTAATGTGCATTGGTTGTGGAATTCAAGTGTTTTCGATGCAGAGCAAGAAGGGGGGCTCTATCATCTGCCCTCCTAAAGGGAGGGCTGGCCTATTTAAAGGCAAATACAAACATAATAGAAAATGACTAAAATGGCCTGCCCTATTGGGCGGAAATGACGATCTAACTCTAGGTTCGACAGGGATCATAACAGAAGGATTTTTCCACAACTATTCCAAAGGGCTTTGGTCATGACTTATTTCTAACTCTAGGTTAGTCACTTTTCTGACGATTTCCAACTCTTTCAGGGTGTTTTTGTCATTTGAGCCTTCCATGGGCATTTTGGCATTTTATTATTGGTCTCATTATCCTCTATATATTTGTTGCCCTGGCATAAAGTTGGTTCTACCACTTGCCCTTGGCAAATGACATGTAGACTTTTTCAGTGGGACACTCATAAGAAAAAGACCTTAAAATATCCTGTTAGAGTATTTCTGTCATATCAGTCTATTAGGGGAATTTTGGTCTTTTTCTTATTGAAGTACTGTCCCTTAAAATATTTTTAACCCTACCATGAGGAACGCGAGCTTGAAGGGAGGACGTAAGCAAGAGAAGCAGTGGAAAGGACCTCTTCATTACAAAACATGAAATGACTACGTTCGCTGATCATCTAATAATTTCTCTGGGGAGTTCATTGCCTGAGATTCTATCCTTGAGTCTGGTTATATTTGTTTTCAAAGTGTACGGTCCAGTGGCAGTTATTCATATCAAATAGCCGTTCGTAGTGGGGAGAAACTAATTAAATAATTAAGTAAATTCTCGTCCATCAAAATCTTTGAAATTTCCATAATAAATTCTGAAAGGTAAGTAAGATCTATGTTTCATTTTCCAAAAATAAACTGTTCAATTTTTATTTTGCTGAAGTTTATATCTATTTTTTATTTTTTATGTTTTAATCGAAGGATATTGTTTTACTTCTGTCTGAAGTTCTTTCTCTCCTCTCTATCGAATTTTCTCTGTCACAGGGAATTATTGCATTGGATACCGATCATGGGATCATCCGTATAAAGGTAAGGTTCTATTTCTTCTTTTTCACTAATTATTTATGCTCGAAAATATTATCATGCAGACTGAGGAATGTGACAAAAATCTACCATATTTTCACTGTGAATAGATTACTTTAATCTGTTTATACATATAGAAAGCGGGATTGAAGTTATTTCACCAGCTTAGAATCCTGTAAGAAAGGGGTATTGTGCACAAGTTATAGTGCCAGAGTGGTATTTTGGGCACAAAGACATGCAAATATAAACAATATTTGAACGCTAGAAAATTGGAAATATTCTCTGTTCTCATCACGAAAATGCTAATAAATTTGCAGCTTCGCCCTGAATGCGCGCCACACTCAATGGGCTTCCTTTCGGATCTGCTGAAGTTGAAATACTCAGTGGGTTGCCATTTCTACCGTGCAGAACCCCGTGGCCTTGCTTGGGATGATCAAGGAGACCATATCGAGAATGTAAGTCTCTCTCTCTCTCTCTTGTTCTCTCTCTAATTCTCTCCCTCTCTTTACTCTCTCCTTCTCTCTCTCTCTCTCTCTCTCCCTCTCTCCCCCTCTCTCTCTTGTTCTCTCTCTCATTCTCTCCCTCTCTTTACTCTCTCTTTCTCTTTCTCTCTCTCTCCCCCTCTCTCTCTTGTTCTCTCTCATTCTCTCCCTCTCTTTACTCTCTCTTTCTCTTTCTCATTCTCTCCCTCTCTTTGCTCTCTCTTTCTCTCTTGTTCTCTCGCTCTCTTTACTCTCTCTTTCTCTCTCTCTCTTTGCTCTCTCCTTCTCTTGTTCTCTCCCTCTCTTTACTCTCTTTCTCTCTCTCTTGTTCTCTCCCTCTCTTTACTGTCTTTCTCTCTCTCCTTTTTTCTCCCTCTCTTTATTCTCTTTTTCTCTCTCTCTCTCTCTCTCTCTTGTTCTCTACCTCTTTTTACTCTCTTTTTCTCTCTCCCATTTTCTCCCTCTCTTTACTCTTTTTTTTTCTCTCTCTCTCTCTCTCTCTTGTTCTCTGTCTCTCTCTCATTCTTCCTTCTCTTTGCTCTCTTTTTCACCCTCACTCTCTCTCCCTCTCACACACACACTCTCTACATCTATCTATCTCTTTCTCTCCCAGTCTCTCTCAACCTTCCTTTCCTCTCCCCTTGCTGTTGTATCATATCATAACATACGGTCTATATTGTATCATATTTTATCATATCATAGCATATCGTATCGTATCATAATCATTTGATCTCATTATGTGTTAATCTTTCCATATCAACCATCTTTACCATAGCGATGTTATTATGGAGAATCTATGATCTCGCAGGAGCCGAAGGGTCCTCCGTACGGGCTTATCCAGGGTACGTTAGCCGTGGAGGGCTCTTACTTCAAAGAACTACCTAAAGAGGCATGTACACCCTTAAGACGTGGGACCGTGGCATGGATCGGATCTGGGCCAGAGTTCTTAATCAGCCTTGCAAATCATGATGAATGGCACAGATCTTTCACTACCTTCGGTACCGTCGTGTCGGAGGACATGGCCGTGGTCGAGGCCATCGCAGAGCTTCCGACGAGGGCTGACGAGTGGAATGGAGTTGAGGTAAAAGTTTTGAAGAAGCCGGTAGAGTTCAAGGTGGTGAGATTTAAGGCCAGTGAAAGTGAAGGTGAGACTTCAAGCTGAGAAGTCTTTAAGTGCCCAATTTTAAGGTTGAAAAGAGAGCAGATGTCAGTTAGAAGATGTGCAAGTTTGTTGAATGTAGGCAGGTTCTCTCTCTCTCTATCCAGATGAACTGATATCAAATGTGGTGGGATAAAGAATCCCAGAGGTTCTCTCTAGTAAGAATAATAAGGAAGGTCCTTGATTGGTTTTTATTTGTTTTGTTATGTCTTGTGATTGGGATGTAAGAACAAAATACTTGGGATTTTTTGTGTCACATAGAATTAGCAGCTCAATAAAATAACAGAAATGAATAAGAAAATGAGTTTAAATTAATGGCCTCAATCATTTTTTGCAATAATTAAAGCTTCGTACTGCCCATGAATCATTAGTACTTTTACATTATGATGCAGGATGACTAGGAGAGAGACGACAACGGAGGCGGGTGTGACAATGATGGTGGGAATGTGATGCGGGACGACTAGGGGAGAGACGACAAGGGAGGCAGGTGTGACGATGATGGTGGGAATGCAGGACGGATTTGGGTAGAGGGATAAAAACAGACCGCGAAATTCACACGATCGAATTCGAAAACCTAAAACCGATGAAATGATGGTGGTGCAGTCCTGTTCCTCCTCGAGGGTGGGAGTACTGTCTTCAACCACCACGATGATGCCAAAGCTCCAAATCCAATACTCGAATTCACGTTTGCAGGAAATCTCACGAGAGGAAGAATTTTGAGGAAAAGAAAGAGATATTCAAACCAAATTTGACGGCGGTGGAAGAAGCCTCGCGGAACACTGGACGAATAACACTCGACACCAAAGAGTTCAGGCGTACCTCAGCACCGGAGTGCGTGATGAGGTTGCGGAAAATTCAAGTCGTGACGTAACTGGGCATTCCGGGCGTTGTATGGCCCACTGGAGGAGAGATCTGGGCGTTGCAGGCATTGAGCGGCCTTGGCGAGGAGCCTGACGGACAACCGTTGAATGCAGACGGAGGGCTGGCGCGCACGGGCGCAGGCAGGGCGGGCACGTGAGGGCGCCGGCAGGGCTGGCGCGCGTGGGGCACTGGCAAGGCTGGCGCGCGTGGGGTGATGGCAGGAAGGCTGGTGCGCGCGGGCGCCGCCGGCTGGCTGGCGCGCGCGGGCACCGGCAGGCTGGTGCGCGCAGGCGCCGTCGGGGCGGGCGCGCGTGGGCGCTGGCGGGCTGGCGCGCACGAGAGCCGGCGGGAGAAAACGCGAGAGGGAGAGATAGAAAGAAAGAAGGAAGAGAGGAAATGAGAGAGAGGGAAGAAGAAAGAACGAAGGAAGGGAGGGGGAGAGAGGAACGGAAGCGGCTGCCGGCGAGACGTGGCAGTGTCGACGGCAGCGGTGGCGGCAAACTAGAAGAGGGAGGAAGAGGGAGGCTAGGGCAAGTCCTCCAAGAAGAGTTAACAGAAAACTCAATTCTTGAATTATGACTTGCCTAACTTTTTCTTGAAACATTAGCCTACACATATATGCCTTGGAGGAAAGAGAAAATACAGTTAAAAGAAATAAAAATAAAGAGGAGCGACGTGACGAACGACGTGGTTTCGTGTCACGTCAGGGGACAGTTACGGATCTGCCTTTGGCGACGCGTCAGGATGCGTGAAGGGGCTTGCGTGAGTGGAGACGTGCCTGATGCTGGCGTGTTGACTTGATCCGGTGACGATGGCGGCATGTCTTCAGCGGTCGTGTTGACTTCAGATGACAGTGGTGACGCGTTCGGTGTTGATGCGTTGACGTCGTTGCCACCACATTAGGTCAGTAAAATATTAAATATTCTAAAACAAAAGGTCAAAATTCTACAGTTTAAGGTGTCCCAGAGAAAACACATTGACAAAGTATCTTATTTCCCTTCATTGACAATTCAGTACCATTGAAATTGATTTATCGCGCTTAAAGTAATGACTTGAAAGAAATCTCAAAGTGACACTTGTTTCCCCAATTATCTGCACTAGTGATCGCCCGTCCCGATACCGAAATCGGATTACAGTACCAGAAATCCGTTTTTACTGATATCCGGATATCAGATTACGGTATCGGATATTGGTTGCTACAGTACCGATATCCGATATCATGATCCATCTAGATATCGTCATCCACCTTCGTCTCTTAGGAAGGATGACGATATCGGATATTGAAGTTGGCTATCTGATTTCGATATCCAACATAGAATGGTTGTAAGAATAAATTTAATTTGTCATTGCTGCCATCATGACATGGGTTAGAGAGGAAATCCGTGGGCCAGTAGGTAATGAAGGACTTTCTGGATAATTTAGTAGCTCGTTTAATATATACAGCTCAAAATTTTCATTTTCTTCCATATGGGATAATAGAATTCGGATTTTAACATTAAATATTATCTGAATCCTATTATTCCATATGGAAGAAACAAAAATTATAAGGTGCATATATTATTCGAGCGAATAATTTATTATATATAAATAAAATATATTATTAATTCGTTAATCTACCTCGCTTAATATATACAATTCAAAAATTTTGTTTTCCTCCACATCGGACAACATGGAATCCTATTATCCCATATGGAAGAAAACAAAAAATCCTGAGGTGTATATATTATATGAGCCAAAATTATAATATATATATGTACTAAATAGAATAAAAAAATTATTAATTTGTTAATATATATCCTACCTCGTTTAAAATATACAACTCAAAAATTTTGTTTTCTTCCATGTGGGACAATAGGATTAGGAGTTTAATATTGAACTCCGAATCCTATTATCCCATATGGAAGAAAACAAAAATTGAGGTGTATATATTAAACGAGATATTTCTTCGTTTCCCTATCTCTCTCACGATGGCTCCCCCTTCCTTTCTCTCTTGATCGATCCCTCCCTCATCCTCTCTCTCTCGATCATTCGTTCCCTCTTCCTCTCTCTTGATCGTTCCCTCTCCCTCTCTCTCTCTCTCTCTCGATCGCTCCCTCTCCCTCTCTCTTGATCACTCCCTCTTCTTCTTTCTCTCGATCGCTCCCTCCCCTTCTCCCTTTCTCTCGATCGCTCCGTCTCCCTCTCCCTCTCTCTGTCTCTCTCTCGATCGTTCCCTCTCCTTCTCCATTCCTCCCTCTTCCTCTCTCTCTCTCTCTCAATCGTTCCCTCTCCTTCTCCCTCTCTCTCTCGATCACTCCCTCTTCCTCTCTCCCTTGTTGGAACCTAGCTCTCTCACTTCAACAACTCACACAGAGATGGGAAGCACATGCACTCACTCTATTGATCTCACACAGAGGGAAAATATTGATTTCTCACTTTTTTGATCTCACACAGAGAAAAAAAGATTAATCTCTCACTCTCTTGATCTCACACAGAGAAACAAGAAGAAAGAACAGTTTGAGAGAGGAAGGAACCAGTTGATGCACACATCATACTATAACAATGAAACTCATACATATTTATAGGCACTCCCCCATAACTGCCTATGGATTTAAACAAAGCATGTCCACACACCTGTCCATGTACCTGGTCTTCCAAGAAACCCAGTCTTCTGCTCCTTAAAACATGCTCTTGCTTCCACATCTTCCTATAAACCAGTGATCCCTGTTGACTTGCTTTATTCCTTGAACTTGTTCAAAAACTAAATCCCTAATCTAACTAAATCAAGATTAACCATCCAACATCTCGCTCGATCGTTCCCTCTCCTTCTCCCTCTCTCTCTCTCTCTCTCTTGATCATTCCCTCTCCTTCTCCCTCCCTCTCTCTCTCTCAATCACTCCCTCTTCCTCTCTCACTCAATCATTCCCTCTCCTCTCCCATCCTCCCTCTCTCTCGATCACTCCCACTCCTCCCTTCCTCCCTCTCTCTCTCTCTCCATCACTCCCTCTTCCTCTCTCTCTCTCTCTCTCTCTCTCGATCGTTATCTCTCTCTCTCTCTACTTTGTCATCCATTCGTCCGTTATCCGTTCCATTTTTTGTAAAGGACGAATAATGGAACAGATATTGATGACAGACTTGTGATGATGACGAAACAGGGACGAATGACAAAACAGACAGAACAAAATTCCATGGATGGATAACGGAACGGAAGTCCGTTCTGTCCCGTTCTGTCTGTTCGAAATCGTCATCCGTTCTCGTCCAACAGCTCTAAACCTAAGAATTTAAATTTGAATTCTCAGGATAAGAAGCCTATCAATGACAGTGAGTAGAATAGTACATCAATGGATAAATTTTAAGACATTAGCTCATTTGACTGACGAAATGGCCAAATCAATGACAGTGAGTCGATTAGTCTATACTTGGTGAATTATACGCTATTTTGCAATTAAAAATATAGAAACAACTTCATTTAACAAAATTTTTGCAAAATCATTATAATTCGAGCGAAAAATTTATTGGAACTTAAAAGATCAAGCTTTATAATTTATTGATTTTATATGCCAGCTTTATAAGGTTTTTATGAATTGTTCATAAGCTGTATTCAAAGAGAAAATATAATTATGCATGAATATGACAAAATTCAACATCCATTTTATCATTGTTTACTATGCCGTTTTCGACAATAGATAACATAAATGGTCCAACTCTGATCGATTTTGATGCCAACCAAAATAATATCACCAAATAATATACATATTTTTTGAAGAAACCAAATAATATATAATATTTAAAATAATATATCTTCATGCTCCTTATGTACAATACTTTCTTTCTAGACTCTGGTAAGCTACACAAATAGAAGCCTACAAAAATCGAACGCACTGTAGGCCTCACGTCCCAAAAATGACTTCAAATAAGTCTGTGACCTTAGTGAATTAACTCAAATTAAGCCCTTGAGCTCATTCCATCAAATTATCAAAAAACTCAATCAATCCAATTGTAAGATTCTATCTTCCATTTCTTTTGCTACCAGACATACATTTCAGATGAGACATCAATAGGAGTGATATATCTGATATTATATTTCAAAGATAAGTTGCTTCATGCCAATTTTTAAAGGATACTTGCCCTGCATGTATATAAAAGAAGCACATAATCTTTTTTAACACTTTCAGATGACATGATCTGCTTTTGACAGATTATTTAAAAGGTCTAATGAGAACTAATTGATGGATACGACTATTTTAATTGGCTGTAATTTTTTGCTCTTGCAATATAGGAACAAGTTTGTATTGTATGACCCAGAATGTCCCTATTATCTCACCTCTATTGCCACATTAAATCAATGTATTATTGCCAAATATTACTTAATGTATTTAAATGTATCCTACTCAATTCAAAACCCCAACTGAAACCCAAATTTCTTTCTGATGTAAGCAGCCTAATGGATGGCTTAGGAGGGTGACAAGATCCAAGGTAAATAAAAATATCACTGACATAGTTTTCCCAGTGTAATTGGATGTGATCAAGTATGTCAAAATGTCATTCCATAGTTATATTGACATGACTACACCATTATACTTATATTTTAAATGACTTTATGGATATGTTAGGAAGACACGGGCATGACCATGAAACAAACTATCGAAAGTACCCTCTATAAGATCATCCGTACTTGCATGCACCTGATGTACCACGATAGTCGCATCGTCTTTGACATAATTTCTAAATGGAGATGGACAGGGTCAAGAGGAGATAGGGGTTGACCGAGGACAAGCCACCTAAAGACATGATAAGGTAGAGACGATCACGAGGGATGGGGATTACAGAGTAAGACACGGGCTTGTACATAGATGGGAGAAGGGCAAAAACATCCAATAACATAATGCTTGCTGTCCGCCCTTCTAAATGGAGGGATGAGCTATACAAAGGGAACATGAAAAAGGGAAAGACATAATTGATGTGAATGGCCAAAAGATGAGATTGCATCCAAGAGGGTCAGGGATCATATCAATACCCCATCAGCTTTGAACAACGTTCACAGTAGGAATATACCATTCATTATTGTTTAAATGGCCTGATGGATATCTTGGGAGTATGAGTTCAGGACCTCTGTAATTGCATATGCCTATTAACTACAAACCCCTTAAAAATAAAATAAACAAAAAACCCCTCGATAACCATTGGCCACCCTATTAGTTAGACAAAATAGCTTGGGATGTTAAAGACATGCCACAGGAGAATTTAAGATCATTTTTTCAGCCATGATTCCAGAAAATATGAATTTGAACAAAAACGGCAAAGGATTAGCTTCCAACATTTAAAAGTAAGGTTTGAGATGGTTATGGGTTATTACTGGTCTTGGGTGATCTTCTTTTCCTTAAAAAAAAAAGAAGACACTTTGACAACGGATTATAGGGTCACTGGACAATTTATACCACTGTCATGCTCTTATAGATGGGGAAGATGACACAAAAGACGGTAGAGAGAGGACGGGTCCCTCTGGAAACAAGTTTTAGGAAGGTTTACAAGGAGTATTTTTGCAATATCTCTTTTTTAGGAGATAAGGGTAGGCCATATATAAGGGCAGTCAATCTTCATAACCTGTTGATGCTTTCTCGGAATCTATCAGAGAATGCAGATCTACGCAAAAGATGGAATGGGGAGGGCTTCTTGCAGTAATATGGGCTGCACAGCAATGAGGTGGTGAGGAAAATGCCATTTTGGGCATCTTCTGTATTGAACATTTATTTATTTTTATCGCATCAGGTTGATCACTGTTCTCGGGTGATCTTTCTTATTTTTTTAGGAAAAAATCTTCATAGCCTGCCCAACTCCCAGATTTTTCTTCACATCTACTCTCTCTCTAGTTCAACATGGCACCACCATGAGCCCGCTAGAGAAACCTTACAATTTAACCCTCTCGCCACAACATGTGAGGTCAAAATAATTCTCTCCTCTTATTTCCCATTTTTTCCTGCATATCACTTCATTTGGTTAGAGATACTTCCCATTTTTTCCTCCCTTTAATATTTGCTGAGGCCTGCCCATCTTGATAGAAATAATGACCGACTGAAAATTTTGAACCAAAGGAAAAACCAGAACTGACCTATTTAATTAATGAAGCCTAAAAATGCTCTAGTGTTATGTATTTCGAAAAACGCCCTCTATGTCAATAGGAAATAACAAGGTAACTCAAGAAACGGGAAAAATTACCTTCCTCGTGATCAAATAAATATTCTCAACACCATTTTTCTGCTACATATTTATTGTCCCATCACCTTGTGACATTGTACCCCTACAGAAAAGTCACCAATTCACCAATTTAAGAAAGTAATCGTAGCATTTTTATGATTAAAGTTTTCAATGAGCCATGCAAAAGAAATATGGATTGTATTTTAAATATGAATTTTTTTTGAAAACGAAATATTGATTAATAAAAAGTCCACTAGAGAGATGGTCACATACCCTGACAGTTTTCAATAGATCTCTTGCCTCAGGATTGTTTTTGAAGTGATCCCGGACAGGCTGCAAAACCCAGTTACAGACCGTGAGATCTTTAATCATAAAAATGAGGAAATAAAAAATCATGACAAAAAAAGTTGCGAGACCTTTCTAAAAGCTGTAAATGTAGGAGTTAGAAAAATGGTTAAGCAGCTCTTTCTAATTTTAATTCGTAGTCTGCCATTATCTATGGCACAAACCATGGAAAGCATCCTTTTGAGTAGAGAGATAAATAAATAAATTCCAATTGGACACAAATAAAGGCTCTGCAGCGTGAGAAAAAACTATTTCTGAAATTATTTGATATAGAAAGGGCACCTGCAGAATTTGGTTTAGAGCCTTAGAGAGAGAAGGCTTCAGGTCACCAGGATGCAGAGCCCCATTCTCATAGTCAGCAGACAACTCTTCTATAGTGTTGTAAGTTCTGGAAAAACGACAGCCAAATAAGTCAATCGAGTCCACATGAAAACAATGGCATGAAAGAAAGCTAAAGCGCATCTCAACCTCATGTAACAAATAAAAATTAGAGAATTTGAGGTATTGTCACCAATGATCACGTAAATAGTTGCATATTATCCTCACTATCACTTCTTCACCAAAAATAATGGCTACACCTTCATGTAGCCCAAAAAATGGGGATTAATGCAATATGCTTTTGATATTCTTCAAATTATGATAAAAATCATGGAAAAATATAAAAGTTTATTCGCCCAGCCATATCTGTAAGTCGACCCTGAATCTGTCCATCTGTCATAATACCTACACGCTCAATTCGGAACGAAAAAATGGGATTCCATGCAATAAATTTGAGGTTCGTCAATTCATGTCAAAAGTAATCTCACAAAATCTCAACATTCAATATTCAGCCCTCTATGGAAGATGACACAGAATCCACGGAAAAATAGGATTTCACGTCAATAAGATACAATTAGGAATCCAAAAATTAAATCCGATTTTTTTAAAAATAAAGAAGAAGAAAAACATAAACTTACTTGTTCCCACCGTTTTTAGGGTCACGCAATAGCTCAAATTTACCAAACCAAGCAAATACAATATATTTGATGTACTCCAGACATGGATTGCCTTGAACAATTTTAGGCGGGCAGAATGCCTTCTTTATCTTCAGATTCACTGCGCTCTGAAACAGTAAGGGGTAATTCTATGAGATTTATGCCCGTTATCTTGAAAGATCATACATAAGTCACAGAATAGAAGTCTGGACAGATAAATGGAAACAAAATCCATAAATTTTCAATGACTAAATATTAAACAGTTTTCAGGAAATCAAACTTCTTGTATCAAACCTAAGCAAACAGACCTTATTTTTTGTACTTAGACGCAAAAAAATGCATTGAATATATATTTATTATTTTTCTTAAATACCCAAAAAAGGTTTGTGATACGTAATATTCGAGGAGATATAAAAGAAGAAATAAGAAAACAGCCAGTCAACGGCACTTGACTACACATACTGACTAAAGAGGAACGAAACCCCTATAAATAAAAGAAAGCGGAGAGACGGAGGATGGCTTGTTTTTCCTGAAATTTTGAAGTAGATGATTACGCCCGTCGGAGGGGCTGGAGCAGGAGTGTGCCTGCTGAACCAGGGGAGGGAAACTCCGTCTAGGAGGGAAGCTCCATCTCTGAGTCATTCTCATCCCCATTTCATTCCTCTATTGATCTAGATTATCGACAAACATTGGCGATCGTGTTTCTTGAATCCAAAAAATCAGGGAATCTTTCATCGATACGATCAAGGTGTATCAATTTGGTAGCCCTTTAGCCTGTTCAAGTCGGAATAAATAGGATACCAACTCGAATAGTTTATTTAACTTAAGATAATCTAGGTTTTATAGCAATGTATCAGAGGCACGGAGTTAAAGCAGACCGGGTCGGATAAATGAATAATTTTTTTTTGAATAATCAACCGGATATCTTTCTACTTATCATCATCTGTCATAAAATATTTGCTTATTATTTTTCTTCAATACCAGAAAAAGGTTTGAGAACCCGTCCAGTCCGTTGCATTTAGAAGAAATAGGATACCAAAACCTAAAATGCTCAGACTGATTTACAATAATCTAGTTTATGTTACAACGCATGCATTGAAATTAATTGAAAGTTGATTAAGTCAGACAGATGACAATTATCTGGAGAGTTTTTACGTAGGAAAAATATATCAGGCGATTCTGTTAACATACATTCTCCGATTCATGAAAAAGAAGAAAGAGCATGATCTGCATAAAGTGAATAAGAGAGAAGCGCCCTTGAAACAAGAAAGGAAAAATAAGAAAAAGAAATGCTCCATGTCCGCAAGTACCTCTTCATCTTCCATAAATATCGCTGAGGCTGGGTCAGATTTGGACATTTTCTCTTGTCCCTCTTGCAAACCAGGCAGCATGTCTGCCAGCTCATCAACAGAAATAAAAATTCTAATCAGGAAAAATAAACTTAAATAAAGTAAAAAATAATACAAAAGTGCAGGATAAATTACGATGAGATAGGATGATCGGCTTGTTCTTTCTTTTAATAGCATCGCAGTACTCCCTTGCTAGTACGTTCACTTTCCTCTGATCCATCCCCAATTGACAGATGTCTGCCTGTAGTAACAACAAAAAAACCTTTGTTTCAGTGACTACATACAACTCAACTCATAGAACTCATAATTGTACGGTATAAGGATAATTTCAATAAAAAATAAGGAATGAGAATAACCTTAAGAAAAAATATGTCAGCACACTGCATGCACGGGTACATGATCTGGGCAGCAGTTAAATCATCCTGCTCACTCCGGCCCATAATTTGGCAGCACCTTCAAATTTTCAACCGAAAGTAAGTAAAAAATGTCAGGGGAAAACGAACTCGTCTAAGAATTAAGTGATTATTGCATCCACTGGACAGCCCATGTGGCAATCTGGATCACCATCAGCCCATCGATCAAGACAGCTGTCTAGTTTATGATTGAACTGTTTGCTCGATTGCCCATCCTGAGACCAAGATCTGCTTGTCTTGTCGATATGATCCGGATTGGGTTCCAATTGACAACCATTAAAGGAGTTGGCCGTCGCTTAGGATGAGATCTGAATGCACCCCGATAAAAAAAATAATAGACTGGACGGTGCAGGTCATGATCTGATCTGTCCCACTCGATCAATAAGATAATCTATATTGTGATCATCTCATCAATCAAGATAACTGGTTGTTGAACTGCCAAAATTTTTGATCGATCGCACATCCTGAGATCAAGATCTGATTTCCTGGTCGATCTGATGGATCAGGTTGAGATTTTGCTCCAATTGTTGGATCTGCTTGCTCCGGTTCAAAAAAATTGATCGACAGGACAACCTGATCTGTCTGCTAAGATTGATCAAAACCTTAGACTCGGCCCATCTATCAAGATAGCCCAATCATGAACTTATCGTGAATTGACCATTAATCCCGAGATCAAGACCCCCCTGTCAGGTCAATCTAGTCGATCAGATTGAGATTTCAATCGATCCGGCTACACTTAACTCCTCTAACTACATATATATACCTCAGTATCCTTGGAAGATTGTTCCTTCGAGCTATATCCATAACAAGAGTCCAGTATTCATTTGGCCTTTTGTTGATTTCCTCTGAGGTCCATAAAAATTCGACCTTTTCCAGATTCATACCCACAGCCTTCCATATTTCTATAAGGTAACGGCCTGTGGTTTGAATTCTCTTCAGGTCGCCTCCCATCTTGTTATTTAGCTGCGCAAACCAATCTGCAATCCAAATTTTAACTGAACATCCAGCTGAAGTTAACTTGTTCACGTTAATGGCCTTCATCACCCCCTGCATTGAAGTAAAATTTAATAATTCATATTCCAAAATTCAAAAAGAATGTCATAATGAAACCTTGAAAGCCACCATAATTCACTTTTTTATAAAGGAATGTACACAGGAATGCTCTATCTTTTATATCTCTCGCGTCATATCCCCACAAATAGCAGTGGAAATCTGAAGAATTATGCAAAATATGAATTGAATGATGAAAATATGAATTTTCCTCTTTTACCGAAATAAACATACACAGATCTAGAAAAAAACACCAGAATTATGTTCCATATCCACTCAAAAAGCAGTACTAATCCAAAGAATTCTAAAACATAAAAGAAGTTTATCAATTGAAATTTCAAAGATGATAAAACCTAACAATAGTTTCACTTTACCAGAATGAAAAAAATTGCAATAAAGCCTTGTAAAGCACCAGAATTCACACATTACATTTATTTCCCACCGGAAAATATGCTTCATATCCCCACAAATGGGAGTAAAATTACGCAGAATTAGACGACATAAGATAAGTTTATTCCATGAATTTCAAAATGATAAAACCTTCTAATAGATCTTAATTACCACACGAAAGAAGAATTATAAAATAACCAGCGAAATGTACCAAGAAAAACACAATTCAATATTTAATTGCATCACAATTCCTATCTTTGAAAGTAAACGAAAAATAAAACCCCTAAGAAGTATTGATCAATCGGAAAACCTCTATATCCGGATTGTAATGGATCATGAAACTACAAGAACTCTACTCATTTCAAACATTCTCTTTTTTTTGTCCAAAATATTAGTCCCAAACATTCTCTCAGAGGATATCAACATGTTTCAAACCAATTCACCAGAGCCCAGCAATTGTTTCAAAACACACAAAACATCTTGCGAGAAACAAAGTTAGATCCACAAAAAAACAAACCCACCCAAAGAAAAACAATATCCGTATCAGCTTTCAACCAAAGTATCCAACGACGTCAACCGATCAAAATACACGATACATACAAACAGAACGAGAAATTAAACTCAGCGAAGCGGTTTAACATGCCTGCGCGATGTGCATTCTTCCCGAGGGTTCGAACCCATCATAGCAGATGGGATTCGGCTTCTTCGCAAGAAGATTGCGTAGTTCGTCCTCGGTGATGCATTCTTCCCCAATGCTCCTGACGATGTTATACTTCTCATCCAGACTCATCCCAGCTGCAAACTCTTCAGCCAAGGAGCTCTGCCCATCATCAATGGCCACCTGGGTAGTCGCCATAGCCGCTTCTTTCTCCTCCGCCATGCTCAAAATTTCACCTTTTGCGCAGAGGGATTTCCAGATAAAGGGTAGCGAAGATTGGGTCAGAACTGAGAAGTTTCTCAATCGGTGGGCAAAGTTTATAGGGTTTTGGACCTTGAACTTTGAAGAACATGGGAAGATCAGTCAAACAGCCCATTATTGTATTATTTATTTATTAATGGGAAGTCTTTGTTTCAGCCCATAAGATTTGATTGATATCTCAGTAGAGTTCATAATTATATCACTTGCTATAAGTAGTAGAATTTTATAGAAATGAACAGATCCAACAAACTCAATGATAAATAAAGTAAACTAGTTATTGATGGAAAGTTTTATTTCAGCCTCTAATATTTGTTTTTGAAAGATTTCAGCCCCTAAGATTAGATTAATATCTCAGTAGAGTTCATAATATATATCGCTTTCTATCAGTTCTGAAATTTTACAGAAAGGTAAAGATCCAACAAACTCAATGAGAAATATGAAAGTAAACTAATTATTAATGGAAAGTCTATGTTTCAGCCCCTAAGATTAGATTGATATCTATGAAAATCATAATTATATCATATGCTATAAGTTCTAAAATTTTACAGAAATGAAAAGATCCAAAAAACACAATGACAAATATGTAAGTAAACTAGTTATAAATGGGAAGTCATAATTATATCACTTGCTACCAGTTCTGAAATTTTACACTAATGAACAAATCCAAAAAACTCAATGAGAAATATGTAAGTAAATTTGTTAGTGATGGGAAGCCTTTGTTTTCAGCTCCAAGGATTTTTCTTTCTTGAAAGATTTCGGCCCTTAAAATTAGATTGATATATCAGTAAAGTTCATAATAATATCACTTCCTATAAGTTCTGAAATTTTAGCTAAATGAAGAGATCCAAAAACTGAATGACAGAAATGTAAGTGAAGTTGTTATTGATGGAAAATCTTTATTTCAGGCTCTAATATTTGTTTTTTAAAGAATTTCAGCCCCTATGATTTTTCTTTTTTGAAAGATTTCAGCCCTTAAGATTAGATTGATTTCTCAGTAGAGTTCATAATTATATCACTTGCTACCAGGTCTGAAATTTTATAGAAATGAATAGATCCAAAGAACTCAATGAGAAATATGTAAGTAAACTTGTTAATAATGGGAAGTCTTTGTTTTCAGCTCCTGAGATTTTTCTTTCTTGAAAAATTTCAGCCCTTAAGATTAGATTGATATATCAGTAAAGTTCATAATTATATCACTTTCTATAAGTTCTGAAAATTTTCAGTTATGAAGAGATCTAAAAACTGAATGACAGAAATGTAATTGAAGTTTTTATTCATGGAAAATCTTTATTTTAGATATGTCAGTAAACTATATCACTTGCTGCAACTTTAAAAAAATGTACAGAAATGAACAGATCCAAAAAACTCAATGACGGATATGTAAGTGAACTTGTTGGTTGTTTTTCAATTTATAATGTTAAAAGCGTATGTCTGTCTAGACATGGTCGTTCTGTTATTTTTGTGCGAACTGTTCGTTCTGTTCGGTTTTCGGAACAGAACAAAAATGAATTCGAACAGAACATCGCACAGACCCGTGTGCAGTTCTTTTGTTCGCTTTGTGCGTATATTAGTCTAATTTTGTGTGAATGTGCGAATTTTGTTCTTTTTTGAAAAAGAAAAAGAACAGAACAAAGACCAAGGCCCTGCGTGGTTCTTTTGTGAGAATTTTTTGTTCGTTTCAAACAAACAGAACAGAACGACCATGTCTATGTCTGTCTGAAGCCATCCTGATTTACTGTCACTTTCTGGATATCTGACTTCATAATTTTATGACTTGCTAATAATATAATCACAAAAAACAATGAAATGCACAGATCCAAAATCAATTATATGTATGTTGGTAAAATTGTTAGTTTTATGGCAATTTATAATGCTAAATGGAGATGCCTGTCTGCGGCCATCCTGATTTTTTATCACTTGCAGGATATCCGTTCAAAATCATAATTATATCACTTCATATACATTAGATAATTAAAGAAATGAACAGATCCAAAACCAGTAATAAATATGTTAGTAAAATTATTTTTTGTATGTTGATTAATAATGTTCAAAGGGTATGCCAGTGTTAAGTCATCCTGC
This sequence comes from Wolffia australiana, assembly GCF_029677425.1. Taxonomy (NCBI): domain Eukaryota; kingdom Viridiplantae; phylum Streptophyta; class Magnoliopsida; order Alismatales; family Araceae; genus Wolffia; species Wolffia australiana. The sequence goes on from NC_135846.1 coordinate 3,297,227, forward strand.
TTTTCTGTCACTTTGTTGGATATCTCAGTTCACAATCATATTACTTGCTATAAGTTCACAAAATTTTGAATAAATGAAAAAAATTAAAAAACCAATAAAAATAAACACGTAAAAAATTAATTATATGTTTCTTTATATTTGTCTGAGATCATCCTAATTATGAGGCTAACCTTAAGCCCTAGATCTTTATGTGTGAGTTTACAATCGTTTAGGAGCAAGTCAAAAGTGAGTCACATTCTTCTTGAAAGAAGAATACACATTATGCGAGGACATAACAAATAAATCATGTTCAAGAATCATAAAAAATGATAAGTAAACTAATAAATAAAAAAGGAAAAAAGGACTTCCAAATCATAGTTGAGATGATATGCACAGTGACTCACTTGCCTGAGCTTCCAATCTGGCTTTTAATAAAGAAATATCTTTTAGCATCCGGTTTTCTCTTGTTTGATAATTTCTGACTTTGTATTTACTTCATCCTCATCTTCATTGACTTTGTAACATTCTTCGCTCTGTCACTTCTGCTCATAAGTTGGCACCTTCATCTTAATCTGAATTGATTGCTCATCAGATTCAGATTTATTTCTTGCTCCTAAGTTCTCCCTCTAATTCACTCAGCTCCTAAAAGTTGAGACTGGTCCTTGCAGCTTTAAAAAAGAAGCTACCTTTTGATAACATGATATGAAATCTTGTTTTTTGCATCTAAATGTTGCTGCTGTATCACACCTACCGCAGAGTCTATATCACATGCACTAATGTTAAGTGAGAAATCCTCACACCGTTGGAGCTTCTCTGTTGGGATTTTCAAGATTGAGCTGGACTGAGTTTGATACTTATTTTTATAGTTTTATCAACTCAGCTTCATCTAATCTAATAACATCTACTTCTATTGTATTGATATTCTTCCTTGCGTGATTAATGTTTAAGTATGGAAGGGTTGACGTAAATGTCACTCTATGATAAAAGAGGCGTTCCAGCTTCAGTTTAATTGGATTCTGTCTAAGATCATCCTAATTTATGAGGCTAACCCAAATTCTTGTTGGTATCCTGTAATCAAATATCTTATTAGCATATGATAGTCACAATAATTAAATGCATGGCACTAATAAGACCCCTTTATTTGTTTAATAATAAATATAACTAATTATTTGTGTCCCTCTAGTATCAACAACAAGACAAACGAATTCAGATAGCCCAGGTTAATTTAGGAAAAAATTTACAGAACTTTTTAGACATAATGTTGCTAACTTATTCTGTTGATTGGAAGACTAAAGATTTATAAAAAAGAATTTTCTAATTTATGGACGCCAAGTTAACTGATGGTATAACTGTAAAAGGAAAACAAAACAATTTGGGCTGTATAAATGGAGGGAAAATATACAACATAAAGTAAGTCTTGTTGCACTCATGCGTCACCAGACAAGTTACTCACTACCTACTAGTCCAGAGATAGATAGACAGAGTCTGAGAGATAGACATAGAGAGAGATAGACATAGGGGCAGTGATATGTATACAGAGAGAGGGAGAGATAGACATAGAGAGACAGAGAGATATATATAGAGTTAGAGAGATATATACAGAGAAAGGCAGAGAGAGATGAGAGATAGACATAGAGAGACAGAGAGATATATATAGAGTTAGAGAGATATATACAGAGAAAGGCAGAGAGAGATGAGAGATAGACATAGAGAGATGTAAAGAGACACAGAGAGATAGAAAGATAGACATTGGGAGAGGTAGAGAGACACAGAGAGATAGAGAGAGGTAGAGATATAGATAGAGAGAGGTAGAGAGATATAGACAGAGAGAGACAGCGAGATAGAGAGACAGGTAGAGAGAACAGACAGAGAGATAGAGAGATGTAGAGAGATATAGACAGAGAGACAGTGAGATAGAAAGAGAGGTAGAGAGATATAGACAGAGAGAGACAGAGAGACAGAGAGAGGTAGAGAGATATAGACAGAGAGAGAGACAGCGAGAGATAGAGAGAGAGGTAGAGAGATATAGACAGAGAGAGAGACAGCGAGAGATAGAGAGAGAGGTAGAGAGATAGAGAGAGAGGTAGAGAGATATAGACAGAGAGAGACAGAAAGAGATAGAGAAAGAGAGAGATAGAGAGAGAGATATAGACAGAAAGAGATAGAGAGAGGTAGAGAGATATAGACAGAGAGACAGAGAGAGGTATATATATATACAGAGAGAGGGAGGGAGAGAGAGAGGGAGAGAAAGAGAGATGGAGAGAGAGAGAGGGAGAGAGAGGGAGAGAGAGGGAGGGAGGGAGAGAGAGAGAGAGAGAGGGAGAGAGAGAGAGAGAGAGAGAGAGAGAGAGAGAGAGAGAGAGAGAGAGAGAGAGAGAGAGAGAGAGAGAGAGAGAGAGAGAGAGAGAGAGAGAGAGAGAGAGAGAGAGACAGATATTTGTCGGTGGTACATGTGAAGGCGAAATATCACCAGTTGTCCGTTGGGTTCTACCGCACGCCCTCCCACTCGATGCTGGCGGCGACCACCGACAGACCAAACAAAACGAGGACGCAATTTTCCCTCTTCCAAACTTATTGCATCATAACCCATAAAAAAGTGCTCATCAATGCACACATAGGTATCCTAATGATCCGCACATCTTGGTTATTTATGCATGGACAAGAAAAAGAAAATAGGTATTTATTCTGAGACATACAAACATGTATATGAAGATCTATAGTTGGAGAGATATTTATGTAGATAAACAGATATGGGTTCTTTGTGCATGGACAAGAGAAAGAAAATAGGTATATACTCTGAGACATACAAACATGTACTTGAAGATCTATAGTTGGAGAGATACTTATGTAGATAAACAGATGGATAAATAGACATTGGTTCTTTAGGCATGGACAAGAGAAAGAAATAGGTAGATAGGTTTGCACTTAAAGAAGACTTACGAACATGTATAGGAAGATATATAGTTGGAGTGATACTTATGTAGATAAACAGATGGATAAAAAGACATTGGTTCTTTATACGTGGACAAGAGAAAGAAATAGGTAGACATATTTGCACTTAAAGAAGGCTTACACACATATGTAGCTAAACAGATGGATAAATAGATATCGGTTCTTTATCCATGGACATGAGAAAGAATTAGATACACAGGTTGTACTTAAAGAGACAAACAAACATGTATATGAAGGTATTTAGTTAGAGATGCACATATGTAGATAACAAAATGGATACATAGACTTTGGTTCTTTATACATGGACAATAGAAAGAAATAGGTACATATGAATGTATTTAAAGAAGACATAAAAACATGTATACGAAGCTATATAGTTAGAGAGATTCATATGTAGACAAACATGTGGATAAAAAGACCTTGGTTATTTATGCATTGATAAGAGAAAGAAATGGGTACATGCATATCAAGTTAAAGAGACATACAAACGTGTATACGAAGCTATATAGTTAGAGCGATACATATGTAGATAAAAAATGATAAATAGACCTATTAATTGATTGACTGATGAAAAGATAAATTGGTTGCCAGCGACATAGATGGATGGATCATTAGAGATACTGATGGACATATGATATTAGTACAAGTTGATAGCAGGCTACACAGAGGCATAGATAAATCCATAGATAAATAGATTGATGGTCTGGTAGATATAGGGATTGATTGATGAATAAATGGAAATTAAGATAGATAGACAGACCTGAAGATTGGTAGATGAGTGGAACCCTATCTGGTTAATATGCACATTGGTAGATAGAGATGATTGATGGATTGATAATAATATATGTTTTCAGATAGCTCGATAAATATATGGATCGACAGATAGATAGCTAGATAGGTGGATGAATAGATGGAGATATAGTTTATAGACTGACATGTAGATATGCAGGAGGGTGAAATACAGATAACTAGGGACACATGGATATATATATGAAAGTATAAGATAGATAGAGGTAGAGATAGGGATAGAGAGACTGTGTGTGAGTGAATGAGTGCGTCTATGAGAGAGAGAGTGCGTGTGTGTATGTGTGTGTGAGAAAGAGAGTGATAGAGAGAAATAGTGTGTGTGTGTGTGTGAAAGAGAGTGTGTATGTGTGTGAGAGAGAAATTGTGTGTGTGATAGAGAGAAATAGTGAGAGAGAAAGATAGAGAGAGAAATAGTGTGTGTGTGAAAGAGAGTGTTTATGTGTGTGAGAGAGAAATTGTGTGTGTGATAGAGAGAAATAGTGAGAGAGAAAGATAGAGAGAGAAATAGTGTGTGTGTGTGTGAAAGAGAGTGTGAATGTGTGTGAGAGAGAAATTGTGTGTGTGATAGAGAGAAATAGTGAGAGAGAAAGATAGAGAGAGAAATAGTGTGTGTGTGTGTGTGAAAGAGAGTGTGTATGTGTGAGAGAGAAATTGTGTATGTGATAGAGAGAAATAGTGAGATAGAAAGATAGAGAGAGAAATAGTGTGTGAAAGAAATAGTGTGTGTGAGAGATAGAGAGAGGGAGAGTGAGAGAGAGACAGAGAGAGAAACAGAGACAGAGAGACAGATAGAGACACACAGAGACAGAGAGAGAGGGAGAGAGATAGAGAGACAGAGAGAGATAGAGACATAGAGACAGAGAGACACAGAGAGAGAGAGAGACAGAAAGACAAAGATAGAGAGAGAGAGAGAGACAGAGAGAGAAACAAAATTGGTAGGAGAGACGGTAACGAGTGTAAATTCCAGTGTGAATTTTTTAGTTTAGCTCAGACGGCCAGTTCGTCTGAGATTTCATAACAATGAACAAGGGGAGGAGATGGGCGCTGATATACTATCTCATTCCTCAGAAGGGAACAGTAAGAGTCAAAGGTGGAGGGAGTGACGTTAAGCTGGAACCCCAGACCGAAGAGGAAGCACCTCTCCATGACGTTCATCTCCATCAAGCTTGTTCCCCCAACCTTGGCGAAAAACGCGTTGTTGTATGTCCTGCAGCGCAAGAGAGAATAAGTTCTTTAAGTTTATTTGGAGAGAGAGAGAGGAGGAGAAAGGAAGAAAGAGAGAGAGGGAGAGAGAGGGGGAGAGAGGGAGATAAAAGGGAGAGAGTGAGAGAGGGAGAGAGAGAGAGATAAGAGTGAGAAAGTGAGAGAGGGAGAGAGAGAGAGAGAGATTGAGAGAGGGAGAGAGGGAGAGAGAGAGAGAAGAGTGAGAGAGCGAGAGAAGGAGAGAGAGAGAGATAAGAGAGAGATGAGAGAGAGAGAGGGAGAGAGAGACAAAAGCGAGGGAGAAAGAGAGAGAGAGACATAAGAGGGAGAGAGACATAAGAGAGAGGGAGAGAGAGACATAAGAGAGGGAGAAAGAGAGAGAGACATAAGAGAGGGGGAGAGACAGAAGAGAGAGGGAGAGAGAGACATAAGAGAGGGAGAAAGAGAGAGTCATAAGAGAGGGAGAAAGAGAGAGAGACATAAGAGATTGAGAAAGAGAGAGTCATAAGAGAGGGAGAAAGAGAGAGGGACATAAGAGCAGGGGAGAAACATAAGAGAGGGGGAGAGACACAAGAGAGGGAGAAAAAGAGAGACTTAATAGGGAGAGAGGGAGAGAGAGACATAAGAGAGGGAGAAAGAGAGAGAGACATAATAGGGAGAGAGGGAGAGAGAGACATAAGAGAGGGAGAAAGAGAGAGAGACATAATAGGGAGAAAGGGAGAGAGACAAAAGCGAGAGGGAGAGAGAGACATAAGAGAGGGAGAAAGAGAGAGAGACATAATAGGGAGAGAGGGAGAGAGCGAGAGAAAGGCATAAGAGAGCGACGGAGGGAGAGGGAGAGAGAGACATAAGAGAGAGAGAAAGGGAGAGGGAGAGAGAGACATACAAGAGAGAGGGAGAGACATAAGAGAGAGAGAGAGGGAGAGAGAGACATACAAGAGAGAGGGAGAGACATAAGAGAGCGAGAGAGAGGGAGAAAGAGACATAAAAGAGAGAGAGAAGGAGAAAGAGACAAGAGGGAGAGGGAGAGCGAGACATAGAGGAGAGAGGGAGAAAAAGACATCAGAGAGCGAGAGAGAGGCATAAGAGAGAGAGAGAGGGAGAGGGAGAGGGAGAGAGATACGTACAGGAGAGAGGGAGAGAGAGAGACATAGGAGTGAGATGAGAGCGAGAGGGAGAGACATGTGCCCGAGAGAGATATGGTGGAGAGGAGGGAGATACATGAGAGAGAGAGACGAGGGAGAGAGAGAGAGCAACAGAGTGAGAGAGACCCGGAAAAAACGTTTTAGAGGCGACCTAAGAAAACATTTTACATAGAGAAGAACTGAAGGGAGAGAATTCAGGGCCGACCCAAAAAAACATTTTAGATAGAGAGGAATTGAAGAAGTGAGAATTTAGATACGACCTAAGAAAACAATGAACGTCGGATGAACACTGAACAATAGAATAGATATAAAGAAGGAAAAAGAAAGAGAGAATTTGGAGGCGACTGAAAAGACTTTCAAGATCGGATGAACGTAGCTTGTAGAGGACAGAATTGGCGGCCCAGAAAGCAAAATAGAGAAATTGGGAAAGAGAGAGGGAGAGAGAGATAGAGAAATTGGGAAAGAGAGAGGGAGAGAGAGAAGTTGGGAAAGAGAGAGAGAAGTTGGGAAAGACTGAGAGAGAGAGGGAGAGAGAGAAGCAGGAAAAGAGAGAGAGAGAGAGAGAGAGAGAGAGAGAGAGAGAGAAGTTGGGAAGGAGAGAGAGAAGTTGGGAGAGAGAGAAGTTGGGAAAGAGAGAGAGGGAGAGAGAAGTTGGGAAAGAGAGAGAAAGAAGTTGGGAACGAGAGAGAGGGAGAGAGAAGTTGGGAAAGAGAGAGAAAGAAGTTGGGAAAGAGAGAGAGGGAGAGAGAAGTTGGGAAAGAGAGAGAAAGAAGTTGGGAAAGAGAAAGTGAAGTTGGGAAAGAGAGAGAGAGAAGTTGGGAAAGAGAGAGAGAGAGGGGTTGGGAAAGAGAGAGAGAGAGGGGGGGGGAGAGAGAGAGAGAGGAGGGGGGAAAGAGAGAGAGAGGGGTTGGGAAAGAGAGAGAGAGGGGTTGGGAAAGAGAGAGAGAGGGGTTGGGAAAGAGAGAGAGAGAGAAGTTGGGAAAGAGAGAGAGAGAAGTTGGGAAAGAGAGAGAGAGAAGTTGGGAAAGAGAGAGAGGGAAAGAAAAGGTGGGGAAGAAGATAGCAGATCTGTATTTTCCGGTTTGCTGGGAAAATCAAAGGACTTCCACATCAAAGAAGGAACCCAGAAAGAACATATCTTCCAGGAAACGGATCTAAAAAGAGAAAGGGTACCAAAAATTCCTTCACCCAACTCGAATCGCGACTCAAGAAAATCCAAGAAACGAAGAACTCACACATCATCCAAGAACTTGGCGGCCACCATGACGCCGGTGATGATCAGACGGTGAACAGTGAGAGAACTCACGGCAGCTTCAGGCTGCCTTCTTGAAAACCGATCAAGATAGATCAAGGCCACAACGTAGCAAGAAGGGCTGCAATTGGCGAATAAGAAAATTCTCTCCACGTAGCTTGAAACTGAGATCTCCGGCTTGTGTAATCCATGGAAGACTGTCATCTTCTCTTCATTGTTGTATGCTGTGGCGTCGTTCATCTCTGCCAATCTCTCCAGCAGAGATGAAAGATAGGCTACAAAGCGTGGGACATTCATCTTTCTTGTGGTCTCTGGAGAGACAGAAGAACCAGCCCTCAACTCTTCAAATTCACAGTTGTTGAGCTTATATGTAAGATCCAAACGCCCATATTTTTATAATCTTCCTTGACACAGTTTTTAGGGTGTTGAGTGTGATTTCTCTCTGGTTTATATCAACTGTAAGATTTCATTTTTATCTTTGGTACAGCACAATGAATAAGTAATCTTTGGTACATTTTTATCTGTGGTCTCTGGAGCGACATAAGAACCAGCCCTCAACTCTTCAAATTCACAGTTGTAGTGCTTATATGTAAGATCCAAACACCCATATTTTTATAATCTTTCTTGACACAGTTTTTAGGTAATTGAGTGTGATTCTCTCTGGGATATATCAACTGTAAGATTTCCCTTTTATCTTTGGTATATCACTATGAATAAGGCGATGATGAACCATATCTCAATATTTAATGATTAACCATACCATGAGAAACAGATAACAAAAGATGTTACCCTGATGAATCAGATCTCAATATTAAATCTTTGTTGAAACAGTTTTTATCTGGGAGTTTCAGCTGTATCTGGGGAGTTTCAGCTGTAAAATTTCCTTTTATATTTAGTACATTTCTATGAGTAAGGCAATGGAACCGTGAGAGACAGATACAAATAGAATGTTACCATGATGAACCAGATCTTAATAATAATAATTCTTGTATCTAAGATCCAAAAACCCATGATTTTTGTTATCTTTGTTGACGCAGTTTTTATGGTATTGAGTGTGATTTCTGTCTGGCAAGTTTCAACTGTAAGATTTCCTTTTTATAGGAAGTAAATCTTTATGAATAAGGCATTGGAACTATGAGAAACAGATACAAATAGGATGTTACTCTTATGAACCAGATCTCAATACATATAGTTCTTGTATGTGAGTTCCAAAAACCCATAATTTATGTTATCTTTGTTGAAACACTTTTTAGGGTATTGAGTGTGATTTCTCTCTGAGAAATTTCAACTGTAAAATTTCCTTTTCATCTTTAGTATATCACAATAAATAAGGCGATGGTACCATGAGAACCAAATAAAAATATAATTTCATCATGAGGAACCGGATCTTAATACATATATTTATTGTACGTAAGGTCCAAAACCCATAAATTTTGTTATCTTTTTTGACACAGTATTTAGGGTATTGAATGTGATTTTGTATCTGTGTTATTTTAACTTTGATATATACTTTTATCTTCAGTTTAATACAATGAATAAGGCTATGGTACTATGAGAGACGCATAAAATAAGATAATGCTCAGAAGCAATTTCACTGCATTGAATCTGACTTCTCTCTGTGCTCTTTGAACTGTAAGCTTTTTTATTTTTATTTATCTTTAGCACATAAACCAGATATTAATGCTTGGATTTATATAATCTTACATGCTTATAAATTTGTAGGACTGACCCACCTCAAGTTCAAGGTAAATTGATCTCAGTTTCAAGCTGACGTTAAAATTAACACTTTTACCCCGAATCTCTAGCTCACAATATCTTCATTAGTTTATCATGTACAATGTTAGAAATAATTAATTAAAGCATAATTTATTCCCCTCTGTTATTTTATCGTATCATGAAGAAAATAATCCGCATATACCTGCTCTCCATTGTGGGTTGTGCGAATCTATTGTTTTCTTTTATTTTCCAGGCTGAGGCATGGTTTTAAGAATAATAACAAGCGCCAGGAGGGTGGGAAATATTTTCATTATATTATATTTCTCAACATTACATAGAACATATACATACTTATAATTCAATGCTGTTTTTTAGATAAGAAAGCATGTTTCTTAGTTGACAAAGCCAAGAATAATAACACTTGTGTCAGAACCTAGTTCATTTCTCTAGGGAAATAAAAGGGTGATAAATCTAAACAGAAATGAAGGAAATATTTAATCTATTTTTCAGCCGCCTTTGAAATCATATGTTGATTTTGTTGGGTAAAAAAAGATGGAACTAAGTCTGTGTACTTCACAAAGAGAGAGAGAGAGGGACAGAGATTTAGTGGCTGGTAAGCCACGGAGACAAGACAGGGAAGACAGGTAGAGAATGAAGGAGAAGAAATGGAGAGAGAGAGAGAGAGGGAGAGAGAGAGAGATGAAGAGAGAGAGAGAGAGTGATGAGGATAATGGAGATAAATTAAAAATGAGAGAGTCAGAGATGGTGGCATCGAAGGGGACCGGTAACTGAAATGGAAGAAACACAGAGAGATTGATACATAGATAGATGTATAGATAGATAGAGAAGTGGGGAGAGAGAGAGGGGGATAGAGATAGAGAGAGAAGGAGAGAGAGAAAGAGAGTTAGGGAAAGAGAGAGAGAGGAAGCAGATGGAGAGAGAGACACAGAGAGAGTGACTGCGAGATGGAGACAGAGGGAGAATGAGTGCGAGATGGAGACAGGGAGAGTGGGAGAGTGAGGCAGATAGAAAGAGAGAGAGGGAGAGAGGGAGAGAGAGAGAGAGATACAGTTACAAAGAGAGAGAGAGAGAGAGAGAGAGAGAGGGAGACAGAGAGGCAGATAGAAAGAGAGAGAGATTGATCGAGGGGGAGAGAGAGCGATAAAGAGAGAAACAGAGAGATATATAAAGAGAGAGAGATGAAGAGAGAGCGAGAGAGAGAGCGATAAACAGAGAAAGAGAGAGGGAGAGAGAGCAATGAGGAGAGAGAGAGAGAGGGACGGAGAGGAAGAGGGAGACAGAGAGGCAGATAGAAAGAGAGAGAGAGAGATGAAGAGAGAGGGAGAGAGAGAGCGATAAAGAGAGAAAGAGAGAGGGAGAGAGCAATGAAGAGAGAGATAGAGAGAGAGCGAGAGATAGAGACAGAGCGATAAAGAGAGAGTGAGCGAGCGAAAAGAGAGAGAGAGAGAGAGACCGATAAAGAGACAGAGAGAGCGATAAAGAGAGCGAGAGAGGGAGAGAGAAACAGAGAGACAGAGAGAGAGAGAGCGATAAAGAGAGCGCGAGAGGGAGAGAGAAACAGAGAGACAGAAAGAGACAGAGAAACAGAGAAACAGAGAAACAGCGATAAAAAGAGCGAGAGAGGGAGAGAGAAACAGAGAGACAGAGAGACAGAGAGAGAGCGATAAAAAGAGCGAGAGAGGGAGAGAGAAACAGAGAGACAGAGAGAGAGCGATAAAGAGAGCGAGAGAGGGAAAGAGAAACAGAGAGACAGAGAGAGAGCGATAAAGAGAGCGAGGGAGGGAAAGGGAAACAGAGAGAGAGAGAAACAGAGAGAGAGAGAGATTGTAGGGTGGCGGGCCAAGTGGTCAGTGGCCAGGCGTAGAAACACGTTGGGCGGCAGGATCTAAGCGCAGTTTATCCACCCCCACCGATGCACTTGTCCTGCTTCATACATTCTCCAACGTGCATCCGAGCGGGGATCTCATCCAACGGTCCATATTCCCTGACTACCCACCCAATAAAGAAAATAAATTCTAATTTAATGAGGAATGATTTAAAACTCCAACTGGAATAGAATATTTCAATTTTTTAAGAGTAGAATTAACGCTTTGGCAGGTCACGTTTAACACTTAAAACCCATCTTAAGATCCAGATCTATTTGGCAGCTGTCAATACAGCAATGGGCCCTGTCGGCAGTTGATTCTTCTCTCTCCATCTCTACCCCTCTTTCTCTGTGTCACCATCTATTTACCCTCTTAAGTGGCTATACTTATCCTAAAGTTTTAATTAAAACAGAATTAAGTGTTATACTAATCCTAAATTATGAAACGCATTAGGTGATTTTCTGGAATAGGAAAAAAAGATTATCTCTTTCGATATTATTAGTCTTCTGATAAATATAAGTAACTTTAAACAGTCCTGCGTGTCTTGTGAAAAATATTCCTGTTCTATCACTTGCATATGTAGTAATAATCCATTTAAATGCAGAATTTATGTTAGCATTTCTACAACATAATAATAAATTAGCTGATCTTCAGATTTCTATAGGTCATGGGTCTTGAGAACAAAAAAATCAGCGCTCTGCTAAATATATTGATAAATGTTTTAGCATAAACTCCAAGGACAAAAAAGTAAACTCCAAATGGGCCAATAATCACTTGTACATAGTGTAAATACCCATAACTTTATTCAAGTATATTAGTAATTTAAATTTATAAATTAAATGACAGTATGAATAACTGAAATAATAAATAAAACCAAGGTGTTTTTCTAATTTCTATCCATAATAAAAATGTAAATAATATAAAAATAGTTATACAAAAATAAATGTCTATGGGTTGGCTTAATTTTCCTTGCAGTTTCAGGGGTTGCATATCATAACATTAGTTAGATAATGCTAATGTCTATACTGAGACACATTTTAGCATATGATCAAAATTCTTAAGAAAAAAGAGGGAAAATTTCAAGGTCCAAAATTCACCATTTTTACAAGTGCTAATGCCAATTCTTTCTCCAAGATAATTAACACCCTAAATTTATGAAGAAACTAAACGCAAGAGGATATTGCTTATAAACTGATATAATTATCAATATTTTAGTTTTATTATAATATACATAAAATTTATGTATTTTATAAATGGTCTTCATAATTCCATCTAAATTATGTGATGTAAATAGCTCAAACAAAAATATTGCTATCGGTAATCTGGATAATAATTTTTAAATTTGCATACTCATCATATCATATGGATATGTTAATACAATAATAACATATCACAAATATGTCGAGCAGCTTACGGTAAATCAGGATAACACTTGTGTTAAAGTGTTCACAAGTAATAGGAAAAAATTCCTTAACTTTAAACTACTAAAATGTCATTCAATTGATTCTACCACAATTTAAAGATGAAATATTTCATGATGTTTTTAAAACTAAATAAATTACTTTAAAGGTTAAAAAAATTCAATAAGATCATTTTGTTGCATTTTTGCAATATGAATATTCGTTAAAACAATTGAAATTATGGATGTAGGATGGCATGAGTGCGCGGTAATGGTGATGACAAAGATGAAGATGGTGAGTTGAAGACCATGATGATGAAGATCAGGACAGGGAAGATGATGGTGGTAGACAAGATATGACATTACAACTGCATGCACGTGCCTACAGATATGGATAGGGGCAATGTGCCCACTACATGCTAGCGTCATTATAGTAAGGTAACTTTGCATGGCAGCGATGATGATGATGATCCAAATCCACTATTCATAAGCCTTCTTTCTCTTGGGTTCTAGAGGCCTAGATCTGGATGAAGAAATCAAAACATTCCTCAATGGAAGACTTAACCAGAATCAAACGACATCATTAATACATGAAACGAAGAACTTGTGCACAGATCACATCCATGATTTCTTGGATCCCACAATGAGATGAGTCAAGCTGATCAAGTGTGTAGCCTCTAGATGTATCCACATGATCCTCGACACGTCGATCCTCCTCCTCCTCGTTAACGAGCCCCGTTCAATCTCCTTCATCATCGTTACGTCATTTCGATCACATCGGGGGTGGCGAGGGGTTGTGGGGAGAAGGTAGACGAAGGGGAAAGGCCCCTGAACAATTATGGCCTGGGTGAATTTCGTTCAAGGCCTTTCCCTATTTATACTAAGTGGGTATTTTTTATAAAAACCCCCAAAACTTAAGTATATCTTATGACGTCCAAAAGACCATTTGCGTGTGATCCTCTAGGCCCATGTATCAGTGTAGTTAACGACTCTAGCGGCCCAATAACCTTTATTGGCCTTCCAAATTAATTAACTATATCATGATATAGATCAATTAATGTTCGATCGATTTAACCCAATCGATAGGTTGAGTCTCCAACACTTGGGGTGCCAGCTACACCTCATGCTCTAGAAGATATAAAGGAGTGTGTATAAACTCACTTATGGAATGTATTTGTCATCGACCAATGTGTATGCATAGTCCCTCATCCACTTGACGCTCCTAGGATGACTTAGGGCATTGTCAATTGCCAAACCCTAATCGGTCATCAGTTCGAAGCGTGGACAACACCCCCCTCGACTAGAGCCTTCACCACGAACTTCCTCGATCCCACTTGGCGAAGGAGAGGACACCTCTCGCACTACATCGTCATCGCGGGGCGGCTCTGGTGGGACGACGACGCGCACACTTCCCCGAGCGCCTGCGAGGTATCATTTATGTATATTTTCATTCCTCAAATATGGGCGTGGACGAGTGGGATCCGAGTGTAATTGGGATATTTATACTCGCTCCACGCCTATAAACATTGACAAACACTTCACTTTATAAATAAAAATCCCCTGGGTGGCGTCCAGGGCATGGATGGATCGGTCTGTAGGCACAACCCCTAGGGTTGGCCGTACCCGGCACCGTGTTTTTTGCCAATAAAAAAAAATGCGTTTGAAAATCATTAGAGAACTCTTCTCTGATATTTCACTACCTTGGCCAAGGACTTCATTGCATCATCTTCCTTGATCTGTCATCTCTTACATCGAGGGTGGATGATCCCATCTTGACTACTCAATCGTCTTCGTGAACTTCTTGATATACCCAAACTATGATCGTTTAGAATCCCATTATTAGAGACTCGTTGGCCATAGTCAAAGTACAACCGTCCGTTCATAAGACATCTTTGGTGTCTCAGGTCTAAGGACCAATTACACAACCGTAACGTGAATCAACCTAATTGACAATTTGGTGTAATACCATTCAGGGATTCGTACGGATCAATTCAGTGAACTCTTTCCACTAAAGAGCACCCACTATCTATCCTTAGTGTCTCCACACTAATGGCTACGGGACCGGCCATACTCATCATATGAGTGAGGCTAGATAGTGTTATTATATCTGGATACTTCGATATCCTTCTCGCATATCCTTCTAATAGGAGTGTTTAAAACACATGCTTAAAGACTAGTGATCTCCATATTATAATCTCATCATAATTTACTAAGTTCGATCATGTATTCATGGACTTCATTATAAGCATCACACGTGCACTATAATAAATATGTTGTATTAATGAATATGGAACAAGATATGGAATGTGTGATTGGCTTGCAGGCCACATATATTTCCATCAAGTGCCACAACACTCCCCTAGTCCTTCCTTCCTACCACAGGAAGGATTGCCTTTTGTCTTGATCAAGAGATACCAAATTAAGGGGTCATCATGCCCCTTTAAAGGATTGGGAAGGACCTCACATGGCCATCAAGGCAATGGAATGACCTTGGGGGTCCTCCTATGCCATCAGATTGCCCGTGGTGGTCCCCTCCTTGCCAAAAATTACCGTCCGAGTGACTGTGTCGACAGCTAGTGGTAGAGATGGATAGAGCTGTCCCTAGCTGCCCGATCTCCTTCATATAGGTTCTGACGGCTGTGATTAAATCATAGTTGTGGAACACCCTAAGTTTGATGTATCCCCATCCACATCAGCAACCTAGTTAGCGACCTCATCAGTCCTTTCTGCAATTCTGATTCGCCTATCAAGGGCCCTACACACTCATCAGCAACTAAAGCCAAACAAAAACATGCAAAAGAATAAGAAAAAAAAGGAATAAAAAGATCTCACAATCAAATCTTCCTTCAAAAAATCAAACGATCAATATTTCAAGTTTCGAACTGAATTGGTCTGAAGCCCCATCATAATTCCTTTTAGTTTTCTACATATTACGGCTCGTTGGGCTGCAATGCCCATTGTTGCTTATCGGCTCTACTTGACGCACAACCTAAAGAAACAAAGTGATATAATCCAAGACTGGAAATTTTCAGAAAAATGATAGTTATATAACTGTATTAGTGATATAATACGATGGGATAGATTGTAAAGTTCGTGTTACACTACAGGGGAATGGATGCAAAATATGATGCAAATGCAGTGGAAAAACATGCATACGTTTTAAAACCAACGAGGTAGTGCGTCTGAATCCAAGTGATCTGAGGTGTAACCCAGGTGTCAACACAGAGATGATCGTCACACGATCAAGCTCTCAGTGATCCGTGTGATTAGCTCGAGGGGTCAACATAGCGGGGAACGATCTTAGTCCAAGAGTGTCTACACCATCGATGTAAACGAGCAGATCCGTTACCAGCAAGAAAATTTCACTATCACGATTTTGAAGGCTAATCCTATAAGACGTATATAAAAGAACTCTCTTGAAGATGAGTAAGTTGGAAACTGGCACTAGAGGAGATAACAATACTATGAAAGAAGGGAAGAGAACGAATGACCTGTGAGTTCGTGCCAGCAAGCAGGAGACAGACCAGCGTATATGTCGACGAGATGGCAAGGATCTTGGTCGTGTGATACTTTAATTCAGCAACTCCGTCGGAGTATTAACAACACGTATCAAATCGTCAATATCGATGGCCGGTTACAACAGTCTTTCCCACTCCGCAGACTTTGATGGAGCAGCAATCAGCACCACCATTGGTGCAGGAACACACCTAAAGAGAGCATGTCCATGACACGGTAATTCCAATCTTCACACAGGAAGATTGTCATATGCGTCAGAGAAGACCAGACAGTGCAGAACGGCCAATAAAATAAAACAATGTGGAGTTGATCTTCCGATTCAGAATGCTATCGCACTGATCACGGTGGATGTCAATCGTGCAGGTATATTCCGTAAACAGCACCACAGTTGACCGTGCAGGTTATTTAACCATCAACATCGATTGTCGTCAAGGAAATTACACCGTCATGTCAATATCGAGGTAGAGAAGGAAGTCAACAAGTACTTCGACGGAACAGAATGGCGGGACTCCGATCCTGCCGAAGATTCTCAATCCAAGATCATGCGCCTGAGCAGATTTATCGGTCCACTGAATCCTTCCACTCAAGGGCAGATGAAGAATAGCACTCGAGGGCACCGGTCCACTGAATCCTTCCACGTACCTCTGATCTGAAAGTCCATCTGCTGAGAAAGAAAATCAGTGGAGGGTGCTGATCTGCTGAGTTTTTTCAAATGAGTCTGATCTAGATGCACATGACAGCCGTTTCTTCTTGCAGAGCAAACCCCAGGGGAACTAGGACGAGAACAAAAGAAAACTTCTCTCTTTTCTTTTCTCAAAAGACAACAACTGCAACTTCTTTTCAAAACACCATGCATCACCCCACGTCCCCCCCCTTCTTATAGAAAGGAGGGGCAGTTATGGGGGCCTTAATGGGCCACTTAACAGGGGGAAGCTTATTGGGCTTCCCCTTAAAAGGGTTCTTTAGGGTGGGGGGGAAGTCAAACATAGATTCCCCCCCTCCCTAAAGATGAAAACTAAAACACCAAGCAAAACAAACACATACAGGGGAGGCCTATACTCACGCAAGATGGGTCTCCCTACAATCCAAAGACGACGATAAAAGACTAAACAGCATGAAGATGGGGCCCGTATACGAGGAATGAGCCACCATAAAACCACAAAGAGACACGACACAAAGCAAAACGACGCAAGTACGGCTTCTAAAACCTGGTAGTGAAAATTCAGGTTCTTCACATCAACCCGGGCTCTGCGAGATGGCTGGTGACGTGTCTGAACATGCTTGACTGGATGGTCCTCCATCAATTAGAGAATGATATTTGAAAGAAAATGTTAACTCCTTTGTGCACGAGCGTGGGATATCTATGTTGGGCTCTATGTGAGCTCCTTGTGGGATTGTAACTGACACTTGGTGGCTGCGGATAGGCTTGAGCACCTTGTGCTTGCCTTCCTATGGTGGTGAGGTCATTTCTATGCCCTGGGTCAACCCAAGGCTGCCCACTTAAAATCATTATATATATACTTTCTTCCTCTCTCTCTCTCTCTCGTTATTTGTATATTCAACTTTGACTTCTTCCATGTGAAATCTAAACTGTCATACTAGATGGAGCATTAAACATATTAAATTTAATAATATTTGAAACACAAATTTTTTTTAAAAAAAATAATTGGACTCATGAAGTATGTCAAAAACTGTTGTTTTACCCATGTCTCTATTTAATGGATGAAATTAGTATCTGTAGTTAAAGTAAGAGAATACACATAAAATGATTCCAAAAATAGCCTTGAAATATGTAGTTTTTCATGCCTTATTTTTTGTTCATCACGAACCAGGGAAGATCATGATCGCAAATAAATCCAAAAAATTCCTCTTAGTTTTCTCCATGGTGACTCCGCGAAGATATAGCTTGTTGGAGTGTAAGTAATACTGGAGAAGCATTATCTGCCTCGGCACAACACCCTTGATGCCATCATGGACCTTATGGTAGGCTTTCTCCATGTCTCCAAAACATGTTTGTGCTCTTATCTTTATTTCACTTGATGAGGACCTTGTGCATGGGATTTTGCGCTTGACAAATCACACAATGGTACTTGTTTGGGCCAATTTCAACAAACTTGTCCAAAATTTTGGATTAATTGCACCTTGTGTTTTGGGATGAGTTGTTTTCATCAACCTCTATCCCATGCATTTGTCAGATATTAAGGGCATATCCCTAGTAGTCGAATTTGGGGTGGTGCCTGATGTAGACTCTATTTTATCACCATGAAGGGAACATGTATTGGGAAATTTAGAATGAATAACATTTAAAATCATATATTACAAAAAGAAACATAAATCTATGACAATGGAAAAAAATGAATAGTCAGATATATGGAGGCAAAGATGATCAAAGATTGAAAATCCTTAAGTTCTAATATTTGGGTCTCAGAGATTTATAACATCAAATCAGATCAATAAAATTATGCTTTTATATTTCTTTTTTACGATATATTTTTAGATTCCCACTTGCATTATTCACCATTTATGGATAAAATAATAAATTTATGACTTATTTTCCTAAGCTCTTATATACATTATTGATTTTTTAGACCAACCCCACTTGAGTCTTTAGAGTCAAGTGGATTTCTCACATATTCTTGGAGTTTATTTGAAAAATAAGACTTAGATAAATACAATGGTGAATTGGAGATACAAATGGGAGGAAAGCAGAAACTCAAACCATCTAATAGATAATAAGAAGAGGCCCTAGTGAATCAGATTTCTTTGATCCATTATTGTTCTATAAGAGTGTGGGAGAGAGAGTTCAAGGGTGATCAAGACTCTGGAGAAAGAGCACCTCTTAGCCCTTGGGGGAAGTGACAACAAGGTTCGTGTGATTTCCTAAATGTTTGATTTGAATTTTCTCACATTTTTCTCTAGGTAAAGATTCTAATGGATAGCCTAGAGGTCTAGCTTTCCAATGCATCAAATGGTACTAAAAAAATCTTCCTCTAGCAAAAGTTATAATATTTTCAGTCTATTACCCACCTGGCAGATTGCGGCCACCCACAAATTACGGCTGAAGGTTTTCTTTAACATTAAATATTATTTCTCCACCGCCGCCCACAAATTGCAGCTGAAGGTTTTCTTTAATGTTAAATCTTATTTCTGGCCCTATAAATTATCCAATAATTCCTAACAAAATGAAATTTAATTATTATAACTTATCTAAAATAAAATAAATACATATTTCATTTATTTAAAATAGTTTTGACTTGTTTTCATTTATTTCATTGATTTTACTACTTAGAAAATACATAAAAATCCAGAAAATATAAATCGCCAAAAATAATTATATTAAAAATGAAATTTTCTTTCTCATTACCTGCTCCTTGTGGATTCCACCCTTACTTACCCTATTCTAAGTTCATAAATATTTTTGCATAAATTAGAGCCTTAAAATGACTTATTTAACCCAAATTATGGTTTATCAGAGATAATAGTAAGGATCAGTAATCCACGAGAAAGTACTGATGACCTGAGGGAGATTGATGAGATTGGAAAGAGTATTTGAGCACTCAAGTTATCCAGAAGATGGAACTTCTGCTAGAAAATTCCCAATATGATATAATACATCAACATATAAAGGTAGAAGAGGAGACCTTGTGCATGCTTTAAAGACATTCTTTGATGTTTATGACATCTAAAGTTATGAAACTTTGGACATATGTGAATTGTGTGTGAAGAATGTCTTCAGGATATGTGAAACATACATATGTAAAATGTGTGTGAAGAATGTCTTCGTGATATCCCTCTACTTGTATTGTTTCTTGATAACGGTTGATGTCTTATGTTTATTTGATAGATAAAATCCACTCATGATAAGCTTATTTTTAGTCAAAGGGTGAAAGCTAGGTGCTACTTAAATCCAGGTAGGTATATATAATATGAGGCACATTGTGCCATGGAATCGTGAGCATCAGATAGCAATGATTTGAATGAAACCAATCCAATGTCTTAGCCATGGTATGCAAAATATAAAATAGACAGACATCGCTAGTAGTAAAGCGAATAAGGTTCTGTTCAAATATGGAAGCAAAGTCAATCAGGACAAACAATGAGATCCATTGTTCATCTTGCTTCTTGAATCTTGGTAAAAATGGTGAAACATGTAAAAAGAATGGGAAAAGAAGTGAATTAAGAAAAATAAAGAGAGACAAAAGTTCATTTAGGTTTTGAATGATCGACTGTAAATGAAATCTATACGATAAGGGGAAAATACAATGCTAGCTAGGAGGTCCGAGAGCTAAGATTGAGATGGCCGACAGCGGAGCTTGCAGCACAGAGATGTCAACTTTCGAGCACTGTAGATATGTCAACTTCCAAGCACCGAGAGGAGGACGGGTTCAGGCTGAGAGGGGCAAAGGGCGCGCCCAGAGGGAGAGTTAAGTGGGATTTTGAGATTTGGGAGAGAGAGATGTAGCCAGAGATAGAGAGAGATGGCTCTGTTAAATGACCTATTTTTTCTGTTCCAGACCTGGGACGAGACAAAAATATCTTGACTGGGACAGTTTCAGGACATGATATTTCCTGGACGAAAGGAATCAAGACGAGACAGATTACAGACCTGATGGTTTGGATGATTTTTTAAACATGGGATGTAGGATGGGACAAAAATCATCCCAAACCGTCCTACGTCCTCATCCAAGATGATGGTGCATTATAATTGGCCCCCTTGAAGGGTTGGGGGCAGCTCCCCAAAACCTAAATGGTAAATGTGATTGGTGGAGGTGGCAGTGAGACATGAAGGAGGAGTGGCACAGGGAAGACAACATGGTGCAAGCAGGGTGGTGTGATGCAGAAAGGGTGGTGCAGCACAATGTGGGATGGATTTCAAGGAATGGAAAGGGTGGCATGTCACAAGCAGGGGAGTGTGGTACAAGAGCGGTGTGACATGGAAGGGTGTGCAGTGTTGTGTACAGAGTGTGAGACGAGACAATAGAGGTAAATGAGATAGGACCCGTCTTAGAGGTAATTGAGACGATGACAACTAGCAGCAGTCACAAAGAGGATACTATAGCTCAGTTCCTGAGATGAAAGCTCAATCATAAATATTGGCCAAATTATTCATTACAATAACGTCATATTCATAGGGCCTTGGAGAAAAGGGAAAATAACTGAATACTTTGGTTGTTTCCTCCAAACGTGGTGGTGTCACTTCCGATTGTGGGCCATGGACTATGTCCCATAAATTATACTCACCACTTTTAGGTAGAATGACATATAAATGGTTCCAATAACATAATCGTATATAGATTTTTCCAAATGGGATAAATCTTTGAACAAAAAAAAATAAAAAAATTATTGTGTCCCGTGTAGTAATTTAAAAAAACAAAAAATAAGAACATAGAAGCAAGGAAATGCACTATAAATAAGTTTATTATTACTAATATACAAAAGTTAGTTCATAAAATACATCTGATATAAAACTTGGTCTTGTAATACAAATTTCATGGTCCAGGTGGAGCAGGAAAGCATATATAAGCAAAACTACTTATAGATATACTATAATTACATAAGAGTTTTTCTAAAGAACCATACACTTGCAATAATCTAATAAATATATATTTTTAAAAGAGGGGATGCAACTCTAATGGTTTATTACCTTGTTAGTTTATTCAAGCATTTAAGCCTATTTTGCAACCTTCCAGGGGTTCTCAAGAGACATGCAGATATGAATTTGCCATTATTCTTAGTTTTTGTGAATTTGAATAGAATAGAATAGAATTTTCTATTTATGAAGTTCATTTTTTTGTTATTTTATTACATCCCTTCGTGATTTTTACCTCTTGGGTCAACCAAAAGACCAATTGATTCAAGTGAATTTATTTAATCAAATAGAGAAGAAAGGCAGTTCATTGTCATGCACGAATAATGAGGTCATATGGAAAGGATAAGGGTGAAGATGCCAATCTTTTATGGCAGGGTGAAACAAACATGGGGAAGAGAACAAACATGTTAGGGGATGTGCTGACTGATTTTTATTATTCATTATCGTAGAAAATAAAAAACTAATTGAGATGCATTCTAGATTCTCAACATGATATGTTGAGCAGATGCACTGGCAACATCTAACATATGTCTTGATCAAGACGTATATTGACATAAAATTTCATGCTTTCTTTATATAAAGTTGAGTTGTGATTAGGATTGGACATTTAGGGCTGAGACTATCGGTCCACCATTTTAGTCAGACCAGCCAATCAGGCTGGATTCAATTCATGGGTCAAACTGTACTAGGGACCATAACTAATTAATTAATTATTTAACTAATATTTTTAAAGTAAAAGTCCATCTGGCTCCCTCCCCACTTCCCACCTGTCTTTGTGCCCTCGCTCCCACTCTGCATATTGTCTAAAGTTAAAAGATAAGGGGGATCATCAAGATAAGCAATCACGAAGTGGTACTCCTCATGCATGGAGACATGCAGATCAAGGGGATCATCATCTACCTATAGCACCACAGCCTTAAGCTTCTCATTGTCACTGGTAGGCACAAGGGCTGCAGCTATTTCATCAAGATCACCCATTTCCCCCTTTACATCCTTTATCTCAGCGTGCCTCTTCTCTCTCTCTCCCTCTCTCCTATGGTTGACCAATTTCTTCCATTTTTAAAGTAGGACTTTTGGAGGCCCAAGTGTTCTTCATATGATAAAACTAATTTTTTCTATCCTTCTCATTGTCTTCCTACATCAAACATTACATCCCTCAACTTATAAGGATAAATCATTTTCTTCTGAACTATTTCTGAGCTCAATAAAATAATTTCATGTGGAATATTAATTAAAATGGGGACCCTTGAAGACCATAGATCTATATTTTCTTTGGCTATTGTCACAACCTACGATCTTTAACATTCTTAAATGATCAATTATTAGTTTACCTCCCTGTTCACCCTATTAGGTAGAAAGGAAAATTGGTTAGAATTTATCTTTGACAAAGAGATATGAGCTTAGATAGAATGAAAAACAGGATAGCAAGATAAGTTTTATGATGCTATCCATGATGATCAAAATTGAGTAGAAATTGGTGGAAATCCATAATATCTAAATGGTTTGAATGTCATCTTTTCAATAATTTTGGAGTGTGATATTGTACGACTTTCTGTTTTCCAAGTTTTATACTTTCACATTAAATGCAATGATGGGAATATAAGTGGCCAGTAAGCCAATCACACATTACACATCTTGTCGAAAGTTCATTTATATAATATATTAATTAGAATGCACATGCGATGCTCATGATTGGAATTAGTAAATTATGATGAGACCATAGAACATAGATCACAAGTCTTTAAACCTGTGCCCTAAATAAAGAAAAGCCCTATTGAAGGACTCTTGTAGGACATCGACATATTATCATAAAATAACACGACCAAACATTACTCATACGAGAAGTACGCCCAATCATGTAACCATTAGTGTGGAGATTGTAGGTGCTCTTTAATAGGAAGAGTTCATTGAATTAGTATGTATGAATGGGTGAATCATATTATTCCAAAAATGTGAATCAAGTTGATTCACATCACGTTTGAATGCTTCAGCATAAACTCTAAGGAGAAAAAAGGAAATGCCAAGTGGGCCAATAACCACTTGTAAATAGCTCTTGACCCATAACTTCATTCAAGTACATTAATAATTTAAATTTATAAAACATCCTACAATTGAGGATTGATTTATAAATTAAATGACAATGTCAATAACTGAAATAAGAATAAAAGCAACGTTTTTTTCTAATTTCTATCCATAATAAAATGTAAATAATATACAATATAGTAATACAAAAATAAATCTCTATGGGTTGGCTTAGTTTTCCTTACAGTTTCAGGCGGTGCATGTCATAACATTAGTTACATAATGACCATGTCTTACTTGAGCAGCATTTAAGCATCTGATTAAAATTCTTCAGAAAAAGAGGGAAATTCCATGGTCCAAAAATCACCATTTTTACAAGTGTTAATGCCAATTCTATCTCGAAGATTATTAACATCCTAAATTTATGAAGAAACTATATGTAAGACGATATTGCCTATAAACTGAAAAAACTACCATTATTTAAGATGTATTACAGTATACATAAAATTTATATCCTTGATAAATGGTCCTCATAATTCCATCTAAAGTATGTGTTGTAAATAGTTCAAACACAAATATTGATATCGGTACTCTGGATAATACTTTTCAAATTTGCATACTCATCATGTAATATAGATATGTTAGTACAATAATAATACATCACAAATATGCTGAGCAGCATATTGTAAATCAGGATAACACTTGTGTTGAGTCTTCACAAATTGGAAAATTTTAACTTTAAACTACTACAATGTCATTCAATTGATTCTAACACAATTTAAAGATGAAATAAAGTTTTTCTGGAGTTTTTGAAACTAAATAAAGTACCTTAAAGGCTTAAAAAAAATCAATAAGACCATTAGTTACAGCAATAGAATGTTCGTTGAAACAATTGAAATTATGGATACAGGGTGCCAGGAGTGTGTGGTGATGGCAAACACAAAGAGGGCAACAGCAATGGTGGTAGGTGATCAATTTTAATTCTTTAATTATGAAGAAAATAATGATGGTGCAGCCACTTTCCTCAAAGACACAAGTATTCTATTGCAACCACTAAGGTCAAACAAAGCTCCATGTAAAAAATATCTTAAAAGTTAATTTATAAAAGTGCTTAAATCATGGGCCTGGTGGAGCAGGCAAGCATTTATTTGAACATAATTACATACAAATAAAATATAGTTACAGATTTTAAAAAAACTATTAATATAGATTAATTCCCAACTAATTCTGAAACTAAAATTGATATAGGAAAATACACTAATAGTATTATCCATTGGCTCAAACTAAGCCATGAATATTCATTATTTTGCTTCAGTTCTGTACTCATCAGCTTAGAATAGCTCTTGGTACTTAACCAAGTATTCCCCTTAGGAGTTTACTTGCAATGAATATGTGTCTTGAGGAATATGTCTTGGCATGAACAGTTAAATATCATTTATCCTAGAATAATTTAAATACAAATATAATGATGGATCACCCCTCATGGATTTATTCACAATTAAACTAATGTTATCTAGAGATTTTCCATGATTAAACATCCAGAATAAAACTTGTCTTCATAACAACAAACTACGATAATTAAAACTGATGAATCTCTCTGGATAAGACATTCAGAACCTTGATTGATAGAGATTAGCAAAAACTTCACAAGATCAAACAACGCAATGGCCTGATTGACAGCTCTGAAATCCACTGAGATTTAACAGGCCATCAAAATAAAGATCTGACAGAAAACTTTAACAGAAATCTGATCATATTTACATACCAGTTCTCCCTGTATTTTCAATGATCATTGGAAGCTCTAGAATTAGAAGAGGATTATGAGTTTTCTTCTAATGATGATGATGGGGGACAAGAATTGATTCAACGAATACTCCAACAAGCCGGGTTGCAGCTGCGATGAATTAGTCTTTTGATCTCTTTGGTACAGCAAAAATTGAAGAGATCCAGAGGAAATGATCTAATAATAATAATTGATTAAAGACCAAAAGACGCTGATTCAACATCGGTTACAGAAGGATGATTCAACAACAATGATTGATCAGTTTCTCTTTGATCTCACCCGAGGTAATGAAAATTACAGAAATACAGAGAAAATGATAGAACCATCCAAAAAATGATCAAATTCATGCCAAAAGACGGTGATTGAGCATCGATTAGAGATGCAAAAGAACCTAATTAGATCATTCTCAGCCGGAAAAACATTAATTCATCGAAGAGAGCAACAGGTCGGTTAGAAGACTGGATGAATCCTTCTCCTTCCTTCGACCTCATCAGGGGGGAGAAAAATTAGAAGACAATGGAAATGTCAACAAAAAACACCCAAAATTAATCAATTTCAGGCGACAATACAAGGATCCAAAATTCGATCAGAGAAGGAAGAAATCAAACCTCAGAGATCATCCTCAGCCCGAAGATACTCCCCAAGATCAGCCTGATTAAGAATGACAATCCCCTTGGGATCCATCTTCCTGCAATCCTGCGCCGATTTCGCCGCAATCCCAAACGCGAGCGGCACATCGGCGGAAGAAAACACCACCACGCCCTCCCCGGCCACCACATTTTCCGAAATCCTCGACAAATCCGACTTCAACACATGATCGCCGCTCGTCAGCGACTTCTCCGCCGTCTGCTTGACCCAAACCTTGCGCCGGGCGTGCGCGGCGATCAAATCAAGCCCCTGGATCGTCAATCGAAAGCTGCCCCCTTTGGTGAATTTGCCGATGCAGGTTCCGACGTGCACGAGGCGATCGCGCGCAACGTTCGTGGCGCGTCGAACGAGCGATTCGCTGGCGTAGAAGACGCGATTCTTGTGCAGGCGGAAGCAGTATCGGCCCGCGATCGCCTCCGTCGGGCCTTCTAGGGCTTGGCGCTCGACTATGTTCTTGAGATTGGGGCCGACGAACTTGAAGAGCTTCTCGAACACCACCGTCGTCTCCTTCTCGTCCAAAGGCCTCATCTTTTCTTCGATGTTCTTCCTCCCATCTGCGGAGAGATTTAGGGTTTTATGGAGGAAGAAGACGACCGCGGTACGCTGCTCCCCCGGAACAAGATAACTCTCCCCACCAGATTTTGGTACTTGCACTCTATTAAGTAAAAGTTCCAGATTTTTAGAGTTTCGTCTGAATTTTTAGAGTTTTTAGAGTTTTCGTCCCGTCCTACGTCCCAAATTTTAGAGTTTTGTCTGAGTCATCCTGTACAGGATTCGTCTCGTCCCATGTTTTTCCGTCCACCTCCCGTCCCGTCCAACGTCTCCGGACGAAACAGGGTGTGCGTCAGCATCAGACAACTCAGAAATTGACACATGGCGCAGAACGCGGGCAATGGACCTGTCACGCAGGTACTATACTCGGACGAAGTTCATATCCCATCCTACGTCCCAATTTTTAGAGTTTCGTCTGAATCGTCCGGTCCCATTTTTTTCGCCCATGTCCCGTCCTGTCCAAGAAATTCTCGTCCCGTCCATTGTCCCAGGACGAAACAGGGCATGTGTCAGCACCAAACCAGTCAGAAATTGACACGTGGCACAGCACGTGTGTCGGGGCATGTGGAAGCATACTATACTCAAACGAAGTTCATATCCCATCCTACGTTCCAATTTTTAGAGTTTTGCCTGAATAGTCCGGTCCCATTTTTTTCCTGTCCACTTCCCGTTCCATCCAAGAAATTCTCGTCCCATCCAACGTCTCGGGATGAAGCAAGACATGCGTCAGCATCAGACCAGTCAGAAATTGACACATGGCGCAGCATGTGCGTCCGGCAGGTGGACCTGTCATGCGCATACTATACTCGGACGAACTTCGCCCATCCTACGTCCCAATTTTTAGAGCTTCGTCTAACTCATCCCGTCCCATCCAAAGTCCCGGGACGAAAAAGGGCGCGCGTCAGCATCAGACCACTCAGAAAATGACACGTGGCGCAGCACGTGCGTTGGGCAGGTGGACCTGTCACGTGCTTACTGTACTCCCACAGGATGAAATAACCATCTCGTCCCCCGTCCACGGCCCCAGACGAGACGGTCATTTTGTCAATGGAGAAAGCAATTGTTCCATCTGGGGACGGGCAGACGATTCTGTGTCCAGTCAATCGTCCCAAGTCCTGGACGTTATATTTTTTCGTCCACGGACAAAATTACCGTCCCGTCCGCGTCCCTGCACTATACTAGTAAGTGACCTCTAACTTACAAACTAAATACATCTGAGGTGGTTAGCTAGTGGTTAGTGGTTACTGTTGAGGAGTCAGCAAACTCCTCTAATGAGTCAGCCAACTCGCCATGTTGACAGCACAGTCAGCAGCCACATTGATAGGGACTTTACAAGATTAGCTAGTAATAAATTGACATGTACCCTGTACTCTTTAAGAGATATAGCGGTCAGGATGAAAGATAGAGGGCTAGGATTAAATCGTAGATAGGAAAGAAATCAACGATCAGGATTCACACACATATATCCGTTATAACTGGTTATAAGGAATATGATTAAAACAGAAAGATTCTATTATTACATTAATACATGCTATTATAAATAATAACCAATGTTAACATTGTTCTTTGCAGCAAAATACCAGGATCTTCTAACCACCAATCTTGGTGTGTCTCTTCTTCTTCTCCTCCTTTCTTTTCCTTCTCTTCTATCCCCGTTCTTGATCTTGATTTCTTCTTGAAGAATCTTTACAGTTACTTACTAGAGAGCAAGTTACAGATCTGGACATTGGGATCACAATGACGTGTGGCGTTGACTGATAAACGAAAAAATTACGTCGTCGTTCGGTGTCTGTGTTGATGCTGTTTGTTTGTGGAGTTTGAAGATTTCGTCGTTGTTCACGTCGTCAAGGAGAGAAAATAAGTTGTGACAAAAGACTCAAAACAAGATAACCATTAACTACCTACCTCAAATGTAGTTAGTTAGTGGTTGTGGCTACTATCTAGAGAACAAGTAACAGGTCTGGACATTGGGATGACGATGACTTGTGGCGTTGACTAATGGACAAAGAAATCATGTCGTCGTCCAGTATCTGTGTTGATGTCGCCTGTTTGCGGAGTTTAAGGAATTTGTTGTCGTTCTCGTCGTCAAGGAAAGAAAGACAGTTGCGATTGATGCCTCGAATCCGCAATATCCATGCTCAAACGGTCCTCTCTGGTTGTAGTCACCACCTAGTTAAGGTCGTTGACGTTGTAGACCGAGGCCGTCTAGAAAGTTATGAGGGTGGAGATGTCAAAGAAGTATGTATGGTTTAATTGTCGTCTGATGATAATAATGGCTTCATTGTCGTCATTGACTCTCTGTTGACGTCACCATTGATGCGGTGATAGGCTGGAATTTTTTTCACATGTTGATGAGATGTTGACGAAATGTGGATGATTAATCGTTGTCTGACAATGATGACAAAGTCAACATTGTCTTTTGTGACCCTCCGTTGTCATCGTAGAGTCCTCAACAGACATAGTTAGTTGATGTCAAATTAACCATTGACCGTCGTTGGTATCGTCAGCTTTGATGTCATCATAGGCTGGTAATATTGACATGTGATAGGAGGTAGACGATGTATGCATGGCTAACTTGGCGTTTGACGATGACAATGGCTTCACTATCACCTTTCCATGATCCATTGCCATGATTATCATCATGCCCTCTGCTAATGTTGCATAAGCTTGACTGTTGTCGTCATCGCCACCACCCATCCATGACCTGCCGTCATCATTGCTTGTGGGCATCACATCAATCATTGACCAGACAATGTCATAGGCTGATGACATTGACGGAGGACGAGAAGTCGACTAAGTATTGATGGCTAAATCATCATCTGACAATGACAAATGGCTTCTTTATCGCATGTTAGTGACCCTCAGTGACTGTCACTAAGTCCTACGCTGACGTCGTCTATTAACAAAAAATTGACTGTCATCGTCATCGTCACCGTTGGCATCATCATAGGCCGACCACTGCCGATCCCTAACTTTGAATTGGTCCCATTTTGTCTCATCCCGTCTCGTTCCGTCCCGTCAAGAGGTTCTGGAAATTGATCTAATATTTTATTGTTTATTCTTTGTTGTCTTTTATAGTTCAGGGACGCGGACGGGACGATTTTTTCATCCCGGGACGAAAAAATCATCCCATCCGAGGATACTGACGAATTTCAGGACGAAAATTCATCCTGTGGACCACTGGACAGGACGATTCTTTCTTCCCGGGACGAAAGAATCGTCCCGTCTGAGGATATGGACGAATTTCAGGACAAAAAATTTTCCCGGGGACCATCGGAGGGGACGGTTTTCGTCCTGTGCGACGAAAAAACCGTCCGTAAGGCGGTCTCGGACGATGGACGAACAGATGTGGACGAAGAACCGCCAGCCACATATATTACCATTAGCTTGACTGTTGTCGTCATGGCCACCACTCATCCATGACCTGCCATCATCATCGCTCGTGGACATCACATCAATCACTGACCAGACAATGTCCTCTGCTAATGTTGCATAAGCTTGACTGTTGTCATCATCGCCACCACCCATCCATGACCCGCCGTCATCGTCGCTTGTGGACATCACATCAATCATTGACCAGACAATGTCATAGGCCGATGACATTGACGGAGGACGAGAAGTCGACTAAGTATTGATGGCTAAATCATCATCTGACGATGACAAATGGCTTCTTCATCGCATGTCAGTGACCTTCAGTCACTGTCACTGAGTCCTTCGCTGACGTCATCCGTCAACAACACATTGACCATCATCGTTATCGTCACCGTTGGCATCATCATAGGCTGACCACTGCCAATCCCTAACTTGGAATCAGTCCCTTTTCGTTTCATCCTGTCCTGTCCCGTCCCATCAAGAGGTTCTGGAAATTGATCTAACATTTTCAATACAAAATATTTTATTGTTCATTCTTTGTTGTCTTTTATAGTTCAGGGACGTGGACGGGACGATTTTTTCATCCCGGGATGAAAAAATTGTGCCGTCAGAGGGTACGGAGGAATTTTGGGATGAAAACTCGTCCCGGGGACCACCGGACGGGACGTTTTTCATCCCGTGGGATGAAAAAACCAGCCGTTCGGAGGTCTCGGACGATGGACGGACAAATGTGGACGAAAAACCGCCGGATTCACATCCGACAGTTGAGATCTCGCCACATGGCCTCGCTAAGATAATTTGTATTAAGGTCCCTGTATTTTTTCGCGCGTGCAAACTGATGATGCTCAGAATTAATTGTACATATGCCCATTTGCATTCTCTCTCCTCCATATTTCCCTTAAAATCTATATTAATATATTAAAAATATAAAATGGGCTTTTTTTCGTCCGGGACTAAAATCGTCTCCGGAGGATTGGATGGGATGAAAAACAGCCTTGGAATGATTGGACGGGAATGTTTTTTAATCATCGGACGAAAAACCGTCCCATCCTTCGTCCTGGGACTAACTCTGGACGTAATTCATCCCGTCACATTCATCGTCCACGTCCAGGACGATTCAGATCTATATTCTTTTTTTCTTGGGTTAATAGCACGGTATGTCCCAAACTTTTTCGAAAATTTGAGATATAACCCAAAGTTTTTTTTTGGCACGGTATACCCCAAACTCTCTAAGTGGATTTCGACATATCCCGGTTATGATGTGGAATCCATCGTGGCTGCCAGGTGGATTTCTGGCGGAATCCACCTGGGCGGAATCCACCTGGCAGCCACGGTGGATTCCACGTCATAAACGGGATAGAGAGAGAGTGACGTTCTATTAACCTGTCAGAATCTAATCGCTCGGGAGAGAGAGGAGGCACATAACTGAGACAGAGAGAGAGGGGAAGGTGGCCCGCGACCGGTGTCCGTCACCATAAATGTCTTCCTCTTCCTCGCGCAGACCTGCACGGCAAGGGGGATCCAAGGACCGCCACGGCGGTGGGGCCGACCTTGTCGGCCCCGTCCCCGTGCCCGAGCACGCCGCAGTACCCGTGGCCCCACGTGTGGACCTGCACAAAGCGACAAAGAAGATCAAACGAACACCGAGACGGGACGACCGACGGTAGGGGCTGGCTGGAGGGCTCATGCAGCCGGCGGAGTCGACGGCGACGGCGTGCTTGTCGGCGGCGGAGACGCCGGCGACGTGATCGCCGGTCCGGCAGAGGGAGTGGACGGCGTGGGGGGAGAGCTGGTCGCGGGGGTCGCCGTGGGCGACGCAGAAGTTGGCGCTGGAGCCGAAGGAGAAGATGGACCCGTCGTGGGCTACGGCCAGGGTGTAGTTCGAGCTGGCGGCGATCTGGGCCACCTTCCCCTCTCTCTCTGTCTATGTCTCGGTTCTGTGCCTCCTCTCTCTCCCAGGCAATTCGATTCGGACGGGTTAATAGAACGTCTCTCTCTCTCTATCCTGTTTGTGACGTGGAATCCACCGTGGCTGCCAGGTGGATTCCGCCCAGGTGGATTCCACCAGAAATCCACCTGGCAGCCATGGTGGATTCCACGTCATAACCGGGATATGTCGAAATCCACTTAGAGAGTTTGGGGTATACCGTGCCAAAAAAAAACTTTGGGTTATATCTCAAATTTTCGAAAAAGTTTGGGACATACCGTGCTACTCACCCTTTTTTCTTCAGGGGGATTTGAGGAATTTCAATAAAATATTGCTCGTAGGTGAGGGCTGGGTATAAATACCCACGCGAATCTTATCAAGCAGTATTCTTGGGGAACTTCGTTGGAGTGGAGATCGCCGGTGCTCGAGGTTACGATCAGCTGGCGTCTGATCGGTAATTTCCGATTGTATTAATCTGCGATCTCTGTGTGCTAATTCTCCTTTGTGTTTTTTGATCTAATGGAATCTGTTCGATAATTTCCATTTGTATTGTTGTGCGATCTCTGCGTGCTAATTCTCCTTTATGGTTACGATCGAGTGGCATCCGATCAGTAAAATTCCATTTGTATTTATGTGTGATCTCTGCGTGATAATTCTCCTTTGTGTTTTTTGATCTAATGGCATCTGTTCGATAATTTCCATTTATATTGTTGTGCGATCTCTGCGTACTAAATCTCCTTTATGGTTACGATCGAGTGGCATCCGATCAGTAAATTCCATTTGTATTTATGTGCGATCTCTGCGTGCTAATTCTCCTTTGTGTTTTTGATCTAATGGCATTTGTTCGATAATTTCCATTTGTATTAATTTGCTATATCTTTGTGTTAATTCTCTTTTGTGGTTTTCATCTAGTGGCATCTGATCGACAATTTCAATTTGTATTAATGTGCCATCTCTGCGTACTAATTATCTTTTGTGGTTCTGATCGACTGGCATCTGATCGGTGATTTCGATTTCGTATTAACGTGTGATTCTCCTGTGTGGTTACGATCGAGTTGCATCCGATTGGTGATTTCGATCTGTATTATGTGCGATCTCTGCGTACTAATTATCTTTTGTTGTTTTCATCGAGTGACATCTGATCGGAAATTTCCAATTGTATTAATGTGCAATCTCTGCGTGCTAATTCTCCTTTGCGGTTCTGATCGAGTGGCATCTGACCGGAAATTTCCATTTTTATTAATGTGCAATCTCTGCGTGCTAATTCTCCTTTGTGGTTTTCATCGAGTGGCGTCTGGCCTATGAGATCTCGGCGCTGTAATTTGCTTTTGTATTTTTGATCGACTGGCATCTGATGAATAATTTCCATCCGTCAACAGTGCGATATCTTCCTGTTCATTGACATTTGTGTTTTTGATCGATTGACCTTTCATTTCTGGTCGACTGGTATCTGTTTGCTCTGTTCTATCAATGAACATCGATATCTTCGTGTTATTTGGACTTTGGACTTCGTGTTCTTTGGACTCATTTGGGAATAGAAGAAACCATAGATGAGAGCCTTCTCTTATTATGGAAATAATGAAATGCGGCGAAAAATTAGCTCATGCCGGATGTGCTTAGGTTCTTCCTTGATAATCTTGATATTAGTGATTTCCATTTTTGTTGAAGTATGAATGGAGCAAAGTGGGCGCCATCTTCCAATTCCTGAAAAAAATTCCATCTCTCAAAGCCATATCCCATCAGAATATGTATAATGCAACTTGCCTTTTGAATTAATTCGATCACAATATCGCAGCTTCATGATCTTTTGAGTGATCATGTGTTTTCGAACGACAAAACGAGCTGAATGGGGAATCTCTCACCCAAGATATTATGGCTTTGAAATGTACATAACATTGAAAATTTTCATTTCATGATAAACAAGATAGCTTTTCTATTCTGATATCCTGATTTTTAATTGTCTAATGTAACACTATAGCTGCTTTATTCAATTCACCAACTCGTATTTTTTCTGGAGATTTTGAGCCCAAAATAGCAACCCACTTCTGTTTTCTCCATTCCAGGAGTTGAAAAACATTCCTTTTGCAAGGAATTCCCTCAGCAAGAATTTCCAGGAGAAAATCTCTTACCCTAGATATTATGGCTTTTTAATTGTCTAATGGGGAATCTCACCCAAGATAATGGCTTTGAAATGTATATAACATTGAAAATTTTCATTTCATGATAACCATGATATCTTTTTATTCAGATATCCTGATTTTTAATTGTCTAATGTGACACTAAAGCTTTTTTCTGATGTAACACTATAGCTGCTTTATCCAATTCACCAACTCTCATTTTTTCTTGAGATTTTGAGCCCAAAATAACAACCCACTACTATTTTCTCCATTCCAGGAGTTGAAAAACATTCCTTTTGCAAGGAATTCCCTCAGAAGAATTTCCAGGAGAAAATCTCTAAACTTAAATCTAGACAACAATCATGGGCTTCCCAAAGCCCAATGACAAGGTCCTCAGCTTTGGAGATGTAGTTCTTAGGAACTCAGACCTGGAGATCCTCAGAGGCCCCCACTACATAAACGACAGGATCATCGAATTTTGCTTCGCAGACATTTCAATAAACCTCTCCGACGACATCGTCCTCGTCCCTCCATCAATCTCTTTCTGGATTGCCAACTGCGCCGGCCACGACAGCCTCGAAGACGCCATCAACCCGCTTGAACTGCCCGGTAAGAATCTGGTTATATTTACCGTTAACGATAATGACGACGTGGGCATGGCAGAAGGCGGGCATCACTGGAGCCTTCTGGTTTATGACAGAGAAGAGAATTTGTTTGTTCATCATGATAGTATGAAGGGGATGAACCATGCCCATGCCAAGCAGTTGTATGAGAGGGTGAAAGAGTTTGTCGGCTCGGCTGGGAATTCTGTGAGGTTTTTAGAGGGAGAGACGCCGAGGCAGGAGAACGGGTACGACTGCGGTCTGTTTGCGGTGGAGATTGCGAGAGTTGTTTGTCAGTGGCGAGGCCGAAGGGCGGTTCGATGTGGAGGAAGGATGTGGTTTGATGATGTGATGGCCCAGGTTGATGGGAAGGTGGTGGGAGAGACGAGGGCTCGGATTTTATCGCGGATTGATCGGTTGAGGCTTTCGGGTTGACTATGGGTTTCTCTGATTCTCTCTCTAGAATGAGTTTTTTCGGAAAGGGGTTGGATTTTAGAGAGAATAAATCTGAGTGGGAGTTACTGTGATGAAGTTTGGGAGAGTTGAGGGAGGCGATTGTTGCGGATCAACCAGTTTAGATGTTTGGATTGGCCTTTGATTTCTGTTTCTCTCTCTAGCGCGAGTTTTTTGGAACATTATTGGATTTTACAGAAGATGAAGCTGGGATTTTGATTCAATGGAATCCGGGGATTTCCCTGGTGTATTTTTGGTTTTTCTCTAATGAGTTTCTCTCTCTTGAGTTTCCCTCTCTTGAATTTCTCTCTCCTGAGTTTCTCTCTCTTGAGTAGCTGTTGGTGTGATGGCCCAGGTTGATGGTAAGGTGGTGGGTGAGATGAGATGCTGGGGTTGACTTTTGCTTTGACTGTTTCTCTCTCTAGGAAGAGTTTTTGGAACATTACTTTGACTATTTTTCAGAAGGGGAATCTGGGAATTAGCTTTGACTGTTTCTCTCTCTAGGAAGAGTTTTTGGAACATTACTTTGACTATTTTTCGGAAGAGGAATCTGGGACTTTGCTTTGACTGTTTCTCTCTTGCAAGAGTTTTTGGAACGTTACTGGAAGAGGAGTCTGGGATTTTGCTTTGAATTTTTCTCTCTCTAGCTAGAGTTTTTAAAACATAACTGGATTTTACAAAAGAGGAATCTGTGTTTTTTCTTTGACTGTTCGTCTCTTAAGCAAGGGTTTTTGGAACATTAATGGACTTTACAGAAAATGAATCTGGGTGACTGTTCCTTTCTCAAGAAAAGGTTTTTGGAACATTAATGGAATTTACCGACAATGAATCTGGGATGTTTCTATGACTGTTTCTCTCTCTAACAAGAATGTTTGGAACATTAGCCGGTTTTACAGAAAATGATTCTGGGATTTTTCTATGACTGTTTCTCTCTGTATCAAGAAGTTTTGGAACATTAGCAGATTTTGCAGATGAGGAATCTGGGATTTTCTTTGACTGTTTCTCTCTCTAGCAAGAATATTTGGAACATTACTGGATTTTACAGAAAATGACTCTGGGATTTTTCTATGACTGTTTCTCTCTCTAACAAGAATTTTTGGAACATTACTGGATTTTACAGAAAATGACTCTGGGATTTTTCTATGACTGTTTCTCTCTCTAACAAGAATTTTTGGAACATTACTGGATTTTACAGAAAATGACTCTGGGATTTTTCTATGACTGTTTCTCTCTTTAAAAAGAATTTTTGGAACATTAGCGGATTTTGCAGATGAGGAATCTGGGATTTTCTTTGACTGTTTCTCTCTCTAACAAGAATTTTTGGAACATTAACGGATTTTGCAGATGAGGAATCTGGGATTTTCTTTGACTGTTTCTCTCTCTAGCAAGAATTTTTGGAAAATGACTAGATTTTACAGAAGGAATCTGGAATTTTCTTTGGACTCTTTCTCTCTCTAGCAAGAATTTTTGGAAAATGACTAGATTTTACAGAAGAGAACTCTGGGATTTTTCTGGGGTATTCTTTTTTTCCTCTCTTGAGATTTAAGGAGAGATGAGGGAGGCAGATCGTCATGGATCAATCAATCGATGCGGTCGAGGTCGACTCTTGTTTCGTCTCTCTCTCACTCTAGCAACAGTTTCTAGAACTTCACTTCATTTTACAGAAGATGAATCTAGGCCTTCATTACAATGGACACCTTGCAGTGTCTGAATTGTCATCTGCTCTCTTTCTCTCTCTATCAAGAACTTCATGCCCCCACAACTGGATTTTTCACAGATGATGCATCCCAGCCTCAAATAACCATGGAATTCTGCTACTGTTATCCCTCAGGTTTCTCTCTTTATCTCCTTATTCAGTATTGTTGAATTCATAGATTTGGTTGCTTTTTATTTCTCTCTCAGAGTCTCTGTAGGGCCGAAGTTCACTTTAGACAAGTGCACTTTAGACATTTGGCACTTACGTATTTCCTTTAAATTGGAGAACCCTCCTTTTAGAAAAGCAGCCAACAAGTATCAATACGTGTTCGGCTCTCTCGCAATGTCCATTCTACCGCTATCAAAACTTAGGTATCCAAGTCTAAATTAAGACATATGAGGATTGGGCCTTTCTTTTCTGTAATGAACAGAAGAATATGTTAACTGCTGTATAGTAGCCATGGACTGTGAGGCTAGAGAAATCTGGTCCAAGAGCCAAGGAAGGGGAAGACTGCCATGATCAGCCTCAGAAGCAGCGGTGCCTCTCTGCCTCGTCCCCTTTTCGAGAGCTTCCCCGGTGTCGGCGGTGGAGGTGGCGGCGGTCTGGGGTCGAGCTCGTCCCATCCGCCGTACTTACGCCTACCAGAGACGGGTTCTGGCTGTGGCGCTGCGGTCGGTTTAAAGCTTTCGGCCTGCTTTGCCTCTGTTCTCTGGCGGGAGCGAGGACTCCCGCCATTGACGGGTTTCTTCCTCGACGAGGGCCACCGGAGTTGGGTCTCGTCTGGACTCGTCCTCGCCCAGAGCTTGTCGGCGACGAGGGAGAGGGCAGACTGGCCGAGGGGCAGTGCCATGGCCATGAGGAATGCCTTGGGGCCGCTTGCTAGAAGCAGCGAGGCGACGATTGCCGGGAGCAGGTAGCCATATGACTTGAACATCTGTTGAGGGTAATGATCTTTCTTTGTGAGTAGATAATAATTTCTGTGATCTAGGCTTTTGAAAAATGATGATCAGCTCATCTAAACATGCAGAATCGAATATTTTCTGACCAAGGTAAAATTATCTGTAATCTAGGCTTTTCAAAATGATGATCAGCTCATCTGAACATGCAGAATCAAATATTTTCTGACCAAGTTAAAAATTTCTGTGATCTAGGCTTTTGAAAAATGATGATCAGCTCATCTGAACATGCAGAATCAAATATTTTCTGACCAAGTTAAAAATTTCTGTGATCTAGGCTTTTCAAAATGATGATCAGCTCATCTGAACATGCAGAATCAAATATTTTGTGACCAAGGTAAAATTATCTGTAATCTAGGCTTTTCAAAAGGATGATCAGCTCATCTGAACATGCAGAATCAAATATTTTCTGACCAAGTTAAAAATTTCTGTAATCTAGGCTTCTCAAAATGATGATCAGCTCATCAGAACATGCATGATTTAGCTTATGCACGATTGAATATTTTCTGGCCAATTAAAAATTTCTGTAATCTTGGACCAAGTAAAAATAAAGATCAGGTTATCCGAACATACATGACAATGTCATGATTCCATATTGTGGTTAATGATATGGAGATATATATGTTTAATGAATTTGATTCTCCCATAACAGAGGTTGATGATCAGATATGAATGTGGTAAGCCGATGATAATTCACTGTTTGTGGAAGAACATTGCGTGAAGAAACATGATCGATAAAAATTAAGAGTCAGTATGCAGTTGATGATCAGATAAACTGAATGAACGTGAAGTTTTAGTCCGCCGATGGTAAAGATGATTGCTAGAGGAAGAACAATATCATCATGAACCATGATCATTTTAGATGAACTTGATTAACCTATGACGATATCATCATGTCGACTATCATCAACCAAGAATGATGAATCGAATATACATGAATCTAGCCGCCTAATTACAGTTGACCGGCAGAGGAAGAACACAACCGATAGCAAATCCATCATATCGTTCATGATCAGGAAAGATTTGAGAATTAGATCAAATTCGCGAAGGCCAATTACAGTAGCTCGGCCGAGCAAGAACATGATGGACGATAAAAAATCCATCATAACGCCGACAATCAAGAAAAACTGACGATTCTAATACACATGAATCTAACAAAATAAGAAATCCATCACATCGTCGATGATCAGGAAAGACCGAGAACACAACCGGCAGAATTAAATCAAATTCGCAAAGAACAAACCCTAGAAATCAACATACCTTGAAGATCCAAACATTTTCCCAAGGCTGATCCGGCTCATCATCGAAGAAATCATCATAATCGTCATCATCCTCGTAGAGCTCACCGGACCACCATCTCCCCTTGCCGCTCCACCGCTCCTCCTCCTCTTCTTCAATCACCTTCTTCTTCGGTCGTTCTTCGGCGCCGATCGGATCGGAGAAACCAAATCTCGCGCCGCGAAAACCCTCCGCGCCGGAATTCTGAGGGTCGTCGCGGCGCGCGCGGGGGAAGGGGAGGAGGAAGCGGCGAGATGGAGGGTTGGTGCGGGGGAAGAAGCTCGCCGGACATGGCCCGGCGATGGCGAGCTCGGCGGAGAGGTCCGCCATTGGAGAGCTGCTCGCGTGGTGGTACTGTGTGGAGATTAGAGGGGGGCTCCTTTTATAGTTTTATCCCTTCTCTTGGCCACACTGGGCCCTTGTTGGTCTCCACTCTGTCAGTTAATGGGTTTAGGGCTCTCGTCTTCATCGTCATCGTCATCATCATAGTCATCGTCTCTTCATCGTCATCGTCATAGTCAAGATCAACCTCATCATCATCATCATCACCATCGTTATCGTTATCATCATCGTCCTAGTCAAGATCAACCTAATTTTCAACGTCAATGTCATCGTCATCATCAAAATCATCATCGTCATCGTCATAGTCAAGATCAACCTCATCGTCAACATCAATGTCATCGTCATCATCGTCGTCATCATCATCATCATCATCATCGTCATAGTCAAGATCAACCTCATCGTCAACATCAATGTCATCGTCATCATCATGATCATCATCATCATCATCGTCATAGTCAAGATCAACCTCATCGTCAACATCAATGTCATCGTCATCATCATCATCATCATCCTTATCATCATCGTCATCATCATAGTCAAGATCAACCTCATCGTCAACATCAATGTCATCGTCATCATCGTCATCATCATCATCATCATCATCGTCATAGTCAAGATCAACCTCATCGTAAATGTCAATGTCATCATCATCATCATCATCATCATCATCGTCATAGTCAAGATCAACCTCATCGTCAACGTCAATGTCATCGTCATCATCATCGTCATAGTCAAGATCAATCTCATTGTCAACGTCAATGTCATCGTCATCATCATCGTCATCATCATCATCATCATCGTCGTCGTCATCATCATCATCGTCATCTTCATCATCATCTTCATCGTCATCATCATTGTCATCGGCATCGTCATCATCATTGTCATCACCATTGTTATCATCATTATCATTGTCATTGTCATCTTCATCGTGATTGTCATTGTCAAATTTATAATGTAAAATTGATGAATATTACATAAATATATGTGTTCTACTAGTCATATTTGCATGTTATCATAATTAAACAGACATAAATGGATTGCACTAAGTTTCGTGATTGTTTTAATTTTATACTATTTTTTTACATGACATTTGACCTCACTGCATTAAAGATTTATTTTCTTGCAGGGCATAAAATACTTGGCTAGAGGTCTTTAATACTTTTATAATTTTTTTTAAAAATTTTCCATATTTTTTATAATTTTCTGACCATTAAATAGGCAAGAACTAATTTTTGGAATTTAAAGAATATATTTTACGATTTATTTTGCCTTTTAAAAAGGGATTTAAGTTAAATCACGTGGCATCCACGTCATTCGCCCAACATTCAGGCGAATGATTGGATGCACTTAATAAGCATTTTATTGGCTCATTATGGCATCGCAATGCACAATGCCATAGTGAGCAAATCATTACCTCGATGATACCTGGGGCGAGTGACGAGAGAAAAGGTAAACTTGTCGTTTTATCCTTTTTGAATATTTCATACAATAAATGCACATGGCAAATCGATTCCGGGGGCATTTATTAAAAAAAATGAAAAAGTGAACTTGTTCTTTTACTCTTTTATGGGAATGCGAATAGGCTACATGGGGCCCTCCTAGTCACTCAAAAAGCATTGCGAGCAACAAATGATTGAGTCCTCTGGAAGCGCACAAAAATGTGGTAGTGCGAGATCTGAGGGTGGAGAAAACAAGGCGACGAATTAAAAAACAGCATTTTTTTACCTGCGTGGAGGAGAGAGAAATGACCTAACAGCTTGGATTAATCGCTACTAAAACGGCAATATCTTGAGATCTAACCGTCTGATTGCGTCGAAATTTTGAGGGTAGATTTTTCTTTTCACCCTCTATGATCCATACAGTTGGATGATAAATCACAGGTCAGGAAGAAGGGGAAAACGACCAAGGAAGCTCTCCCCCAAGTTGTTTGGGCAGGAAGGACACATGATTTGCTTCTGAAGTCGACTCGCTTCATGAATCAAAGTTGTAAGTTTCTTCTTCTTCTTCTTCTTGAACGATTTCAAAACGCAAAGGCATGGGCGAAATGTACATGCCCTTGGAGATGATTTTAATGGTGATTAGCATTGCAATTTGAATTTGCTTCAAGATCTGACTTTAACTTCTTAGGTCTATATTTTTTCTCATCTCATCTTGCATCTTAGGTCCATAGATTAGAGTCAGATTTCATCTACAACTCATTTCCCCCCAATTCTTTCTACTTTCTCTCGCTAGGTTAGCTCGCCCACTTTCTCTCTCTAGAATCTGAAAAATGATTGTTGGAAAATTCAATTCCACAACTAAAATACCTAAATCCAAAATTTCATCCAAAAATTCGTCCATCTTCAAGCCCAATTCAAAATCCCTTTCTTGCTTATTAATTTCCAATTTTAATACATAAAACATTGTTTTGATAAATCATCTTGGTTTGAATCTTGGCAATCCGAAGTACTCTGACACAAGAATCCAAATTATCCTCTCCAGAGTGTTCTGCTCGAAAATATTAAGATCACCATAATGGTTCTACTTACTTTTGAGTAATTACAAAAAAAATTAAATACAATTAAGGCTCATTAAATACAAAAATCAATTATTTCTTGAAGTAATTCATAGAAATTAGAATATAAATTCTTGAGAAGTGACCCCTGTGGTTCGGCCCCCTTCTCATCCTATACTTTCTATATTTTGAAGAAGGGAATTTATAAATTTATTACATAAGCTTAAATCCAAACAACACATTTAAACTTGCATTTAATCACATCAATTTTAGGCTTATCATAGGTGCATGATGAGGCGCTGTCATGTCACAAGAATTAAAGAATTAAATTTAAAGTCTTTTTTGTCTTTTTCTTCAGTGCAGGTACATGTGGCACTCGTGGAGCACACAATGGTGAAAGACAAGGTGATCATACTAATCATTAAATGATTAACGATTGTACAGTTTACCAGCCACTAACCAATGAGGAATCGTCAATGCAAATGTATAGGAGATAAATAATGTACTAGGATAACTCCAACTTCAAAGCTTAATATCTAATAGACTAGAAGGCCGATTGAGCTCACATTTTTAGGGACACTTCATCTTCACCCTCTTTCCATCCATACCCTCTGATCTATAAATAGAGTCATGGATCATTGTTAAAATCATCCTTATACTTCTTCTTGCTCATGTGGGCTGATTGAAAGCT
This sequence comes from Wolffia australiana, assembly GCF_029677425.1. Taxonomy (NCBI): domain Eukaryota; kingdom Viridiplantae; phylum Streptophyta; class Magnoliopsida; order Alismatales; family Araceae; genus Wolffia; species Wolffia australiana. Next base: position 3,339,605 of record NC_135846.1, read on the forward strand.
AGGAGCTTCTAAGATCCATGAAACCTGTTATTTGTGTTCTAGGTGCGTGGGAAGAGGCAACAGAGAAGAGGGGGAGCTTACTTGCATTCACAAATCATCGTGATCCTAGAGGAATGTAAGGATCTACATTAAGTTACCTTGCCTTATGTTGCTCTTTATTGACATCATCAATATCTTAGATTTATTTCACCGTCACATCCCATCATCACATTGCATTTGTACACTCTCTATTCACGTCTTACCACATTCATGTCACCGTCTTATTAGTAGCCTACTCATCATTCACCTTATACACCTCGCTCTTTACCATGCTCTTGTTTATTTTTCTCTTTATCATCACTTCATCCTCGCTCTCGCTCGATGTTCTCAATTCTTATTTATTACTATCTACTATCTACTACCATCATCTTAATTATATTACTAATTATCATTGTCCCACCACATATTTTCTTGTCACTCTGTTTCATATTTTATAGGTATCTCATCTCATCACACTAATCACTATATTACGAATGTTAAATTCATAATCACTGTTACATGTGGAGATGATCTATGCTCATCACTAGATAAACTTATTGAGTACAGCATTATATCTTTATTATTAAATCTAAAAAAATCAATGATGAATTAAAATCCTGATTTTTGAGATTATGAATTTGAGCGGTTGCTGGGGAATAGTCTCCATTAAGGATTTTTGATTTTCTTGCAACTAGTAATATTGTTTTGAGAAGTACAATCAGCGACATGAAGCCATGAGAGATAAGGTAAAATTGTAAATTTCATCTTAAGCACTCTTTCATCTTTACATTTTCTTAAATATATCACACAATCAATGGTAGACAATCACTGACGCAAAATGAAAATGAAGATGAAGGAGATAGAGGGGAAGTTTCAACTAATAGAGAGGATCATATTTAAGATTATATTATGAATACATATATACGAAATAGATGACGGATATTAAACAAATATTCTGCTCCATTGGGTTATGAAACATTTACTAAAATTAATGCTGCTATAGATGAGGGATCAAATTTCAAAAATGATCATCATATGATTCTATCTCTCACGAACTTTTATGGTTTATCTCAGGAGTCATACAAAGATTAGAAAGAGTTTACTCTGATTTGTCAAACTTTTCACTTCATAATGTTATGAATGAGGTTATAAAAATGCGATTGTTTCCCTTCCGTCTTTGGGATAAATCTAGAAGTTTTTTTACATACCATTATTTGTGAACTTTGATTCTTGGAAGGAAATGGGAATGACATTCGTAAAAAAAATTATTCTGTGGGAAAAATGAGTTCATATTGATGAGCGATAATATAATTTTGTCAAGGACCTGATTAAAAGAGAAACATGGGAAAAACTACAAGAGTTAACCTGAGTTTAAATGTTTTTTGGTAGGATTAAGGGATCAAGACAAAAAGATGATTGATGCAGCAAGGGGAGGTACTTTCATGCATAAATTTAAATTCTGAGAGAGGTGCGATGGTTGATGTACTTGATGTTGAGCCTGATTTATGAATAAAAAAACTATTACAAGCTGTTTATGGTTTAACTACACACGTCAATAATTTAAAATCACTCGAATCATCTCACCTTTCTCAAATAGATATTTTGCTTTGGCATCATTGTTCTAGCTAGTGTTCGCTGTCCCAAAATCCGTCCGATATTCGGTATCGGACAACCGATATCCGATATCCAGAAAAAAAATGGGACGGTTCTGGATATCGGATATCGGATATCGGGCGATATCCGTCTATCAGTGGTTAGACCGATATCGGTACCGGATATCGGAGGGGGAGGGACGAGACGGATATCGGATGCTGGATATCGGTTTTCGATATCCGGATATCGAAAACTGATATCCAGCAATTTTTTTTCAGTCATCTGCGATCCGATATGGAAAAATTCTAATTTCCTTGTTACTTTATATTCTTCCCAGCCATCTTACAGTTAATTCTCATCTTCGCCAGCTGGCCGCCCACAGAAAATACCTCATGTAATTTTAAAAATTTAAAATATCATGATAACGAGGGTAAAATTGCTTAATATAGTTAATAAAAATAACAATAAATTTAATATTACATAGCAACTAATGTTATTAAGAAATTAATATATTGTTATTTTAAGAAAACAAAATTGCGTTATATAGTTAATAAAGGGAATAATAAATTTAATATGACCTAACAACTAATGTTATTAGGTAATTAATATATTGTCATTTTAAGGAAATAAAATTGCGTAATATAGTTAATAAAAATAACAATAAATTTAATATTACATAACACCTAATGTTACTAAGAAATTAATATAGTGTTATTTTAAGAAAACAAAATTGCGTTATATAGTTTAAAAATGGAATAATAAATTTAATATGACCTAACAACTAATGTTATTAGGTAATTAATATATTGTCATTTTAAGGAAATAAAATTGCGTAATATATTTAATAAAAATAACAATAAATTTAATATTACATAACAACTAATTGCGTTATATAGTTAAAAAATGGAATAATAAATTTAATATGACCTAACAACTAATGTTATAAAGAAATTAATAACATTCTCCCCAGACATCTTACAGTTAATTCTCATCTTCTCCAGCTCGCCGCCCACAGATAATACCTCATGTAATTTTAAAAATTTAAAATACCATGATTACGAGGGTAAAATTGCGTAATATAGTTAATAAAAATAACAATAAATTTAATATTACATAGCAACTAATGTTATTAAGAAATTAATATATTTTTATTTTAAGAAAACAAAATTGCGTTATATAGTTAATAAAGGGAATAATAAATTTAATATGACCTACCAACTAATGTTATTAGGTAATTAATATATTATCATTTTAAGGAAATAAAATTGCGTAATATTGTTAATAAAAATAACAATAAATTTAATATTACATAACAACTAATGTTATTAAGAAATTAATATATTTTTAATTATAGTAAAATAAAATTCCGTATCATGTTAATAAGGTTACTAGGGTAGAGTGTAATATATTAGTGGAATGGTTATGAGAATGCCTGACAAGTGACAACTAATGTTTTATTGAAATTAGTGAACTATATTTTTATGTGAATAAAACTGCAGAAAATATGTAATACCATAACTAGATAGTTGTAGAATTGTTATTTTTAACTAACAACTAATGTTATGAAGAAATTAATATACTGTTATTTTAAGAGAATAAAATTGTGTAATATAGTTAATAAATTTAATAGACGAGTAAGTATACTTCTTGGCAGTATATTTAATTATAGGGATTAATTTTTTTCATTGATATTAAGATTATTTATTGGATAGTTGGAGGAATATAGTAATGCCGGATATAAATTTATAACAAGAACTGAAAGTGTCTATTTAAATTGATATAAAATTTAATATTATGGATTCATTTGAATCGACGGCGTAGTTTAGGGATATTTAATTACATTTTGGGAAAATGTATCAAAATTTAAATAAATTCAAAAGAATCCATACACGCCGTTAATTCGACATTTGTAGCAAAATCATATGTATGCTATGACTGTGGCTCTGTAAAAAAAAACGTAGTCCCAACAACTCTGTCAGAGATTTGTGCTCACTTGATCATCACCTGTGTTGCAGAAGATAAGAGATTAGTAACGATAATTACGTAGAAATAAGAACATCTAGTTCAGTTATGTGATGTGTACCTTGAGCACATGCGACCACACCATCTTCTTCGTCGTCAACATCCTCATCTAGCTCAACGTCGTTGTACCACCGTTTGTTGTCCGCACGGAGCCAACACTTCACAGTGATTAGTGTTTCGATGCTTATTGGCGACAGACGCGATCGCTTGTACGTGACAATAGCATTGCAAACCGAGAACATGCGCTCGGCAGGGGCGCTCGTCGCACATATGGATAATAGGTCCCTCGCAACGGCCGCAAGTAAGGGGAAACGCTTCAACCCCGTCGTGGCCCACCAAGATAGTGGAGTGAACACAACCTCATTTGGCACCGTCTCTGCAAGGATTTGGTTGAACTCATCCCACATCGACCTCGTTGTCATCGGTGCCGGTTGCATGTGCCGCATAGTGCTATTAAGCCACTCGTCCAACTCTTCACCTCTTGGCTGCCTCTCCTCAGCGGCCCCTCTCCGGCCACGGCTCGACCAGTCACTGGGTAACAACGACCGTACGTATGCGATGGTCGCTTCTCGGACGCTCGGGTGGAGCATTTACCCTTTGTGGATTGGATCCATCAATGCCGCGGCCGTGATTGCCTCATTCGCCCACAATATCTCATCATATTGTGCAAGCTTGCAATGCATCGCCTGCCCCATGTTCGAACAATCTCCTTCATGCCAGCATCGTACGGATGTGAAGAATGTTCCATCTTTGATTTGCTGGACCACTTCCTCCATGTGAACCTTGAGGCCGTCTATGAGATACAAGACATCGCAGATCGCCGGCGTCACTGTCTTGCAAACATGATCAGTTGATACGGTGAAATGGCCAAGGATGCGGCATAACTCTTTTACCAACTCCCACTCGTCCTTCGACAACTTCGACGACGTCGCCTTTCGGCCAAAAGCCGTTGAGACTTCGTCAAGTACATCACGCTTCTTCACGGCGGCCGCCAACATAGTGTACGTGCTGTTCCATCGGGTTGGACAGTCTACGACGACCATGTTGGAGTCCTCGACTTCGGGGTCGTCTTCATAGGGTTGTGTATAGAGTTCTCTCCGTTGCGTAGAGCTCCGAATACTCCGCACTAGAGTGCGTACCTTGCAACTGCATCGCCCAAACATAACGGCTTGCGTGGTCCCTCATTGTCATCAGACACTAAGTATATATCACCGAGATCATTGTCGTGGTTGCTGCCATAGTGCTCTGCTGTCCTCGTCACGTCACCTTCTTCGGGTTCCACACCTTGGGCCGAAGGAATACCGAAGCTTTATATCGCCGCTTGCACAACAATATTCAGAATGTGTGCCACACATGGGATGTGCCTCCTGGCAGTAAACGTCGGGTTTACGCTCTTCAACTTTCTCGCCATCAATGCAAAACATCCTCTTATTCGGCGTGGCATTGTCAGTAGTAATGGCGTAGACCTGCATAATTACGTTGCACATTTAAGGGCACAAGTTCAACTAATAAAATGAGATAGACGCTGAGTGCTGACCTTCGTCCGCAGACAAAATTCATCTAGTGCTTGGAGAATAATGGACGCCATGTTCTCCCCATCGTGCTTGCCGACGATTTCTCGGATGGCAAGTACCCGCTCTCTGTACGGCCATGTGTCGTCCACCCAGTGGACGGTGATGCCTAGAAATCCAGTCCCGTTCTCTGCAGTCCACACATCTACAGTGAGTGACACTCGGGCCCACTCTCTCAGAGCTTCCTCACATCATGTTTCATTCGGTCGTGCATTTGGATGGTCCACCTCTTTATGACCTTCGCACTTGGAGGATCCAAGTCGATAAGCGTCACGTAACGCCACATTTCCTTGAAGGCGACATTGTCAACAATGCTCCAGGGTGAATCAGTTAGGCATACGAATCGTGCAATGAAATTCTTCGTCTCATCTAGAGTGTGCCCTCTAATCGCCCCCCCGTCGGGTAGGCTCTCCCTGTTGTTTGCTCTACATTCTGTCAGTGATGCGTGTTTGACCAGGGTCTTCAGGGGCTTCGCCCTTCAGTTTCGTGTGACGAGCTGGATGGCAGGATTTGAAGTGTCTCCAAAATACGTTTGTGCTTTTGTCGGCTTGCCTCTTTATGGGTGATAAGTCGAAAAATCACGTAAAATTACGTGGTCGTTGCGCTTTTTAGACTTATGCAATAAATTTATAATTCCCTTAATTACTAAATAAGAATATAGAGCAAGCAAGGGGTCGATCCACAAGGAGGAAATAATTCATAATTTTCAAACAATTTTTATGAATCAAGTCAAGTAATTTTGAATTTTGCAATATTTAATTCAATTAATATTAAATAATATTCTTAAAATAATCAAAATTAAGTAAAACTTAATTTTGATTTCGGTCAGATAATTCCAGATAAGAATATTATTATTATTTTAAGCTCATAAAAATATAAATTATTAATTTCCCAATTTAATAAAATTTATAATAATTTTCAGAATTAAAATTGGGAATTTAATAATCAAGAAAGTGATTTTTGAATTGGAGTTCAAAATGGATGAATTTTCGGTTCAAATTTTATTTTTGGGTTTTTTATATATTAAATTAAATTCCTAAACAATAAAAACCGAAATCTAGAGAGAGAAATAAATAAAATTAACCTAGAGAGAGAAAGTGAAGAAATTGGGGAAAGCCCTAATTTCGACCCTAAATTAAAATGTAATGAAGCAGAAATGTCCTAAAATGATTAAGAATTAATTATCAAAAGTCAGATCTCAAATCCAAATGAAAAAGAAGTGCTGATGCATTCAAAACATGAATCTAGGGCATGTACATTTCGCCCATGCTAAGGCGTTTTCGAATCGTTCTAGAAGATGATCAAATACAATTCAGAAACTTACAAATTTGATAAAGAGATCCAGATCTGACGACTTCCAGAATGCCTCCTGTGTCCTTCCTGGCCAATTGCTTGGGGAAAGCCTCCAAAAGTGAATTTCACCTTTTTTTCTGACCTCTATTTAAAGATCCAACCGTCCAGATTGTAGAGGAGGAAAAGACGAACCTGCCCTCAAAATTTCAGCCCAATCGGAGTTGTAGATCTCAAGATATCGCAGTTTTAGTGAGATCAAATGTGGGCCGTTGGATCTCTTTTATTTTCTCTAAAAAAATCAGAATTTCCTATTGGCTGGGCTTGATTTTCTCGCTTTCCGTGTTTCGGGACACGTGCACCCTCGTTGTCCGCGTCGGCCGCACTTTCTGACTTTTCAAATCTCTCTCCTCCTATTAAATATCTTTTATTCTCTCTCCTCTCTAGCCGCTCTACTCTCTCTCCTCCTATTAAATATCTTTTCTTCTCTCTCCTCTCTAGCCGCTCTACTCTCTCTCCTCTCTCTTCCGCTTTTCTCTCTCTCTCTCTTTTAATCACTCTATTTGACTTTTCCTATCTCTCTCCTCTCTTCTCTCCTTTCTTATTTAATTAATATATCCCTTCATTCGCCCGAATTTTGGGCGAATGACGTGGATATTCATTTTAAATGCATTTAAAATGCAAAATAAATACTCAATATATTATTTAATTAAATAAAAATCATTTCTTGCCTAAATAATGGTCAGAAAAATTCAGAAAAATTCAGAAAAATTCATAAAAATATGGGAAAAATTCAGAAAAATCAGGAGATGATTTACTGACCTTAAACCAAGCAAATAAAATCATGTAAAAATATTTCTTCACTGAAACAATGTCAAATTCCATGTAAAAAATGATAAAAAATATGAAATAATAGAAAAACGACATGTTAACTGATTTCAATGTATTTTATCATGATAACATGCAAATATGACCATTAAAACACATACATAGAATGTATAATTCAGTAATTAAGTATATTAATTTGCATGTTATCAATGGGTTTCCTCTTACTGTGGGGGTTCAACTCCCGGCACAGTAAGCATGTATAGTATCCATCTTCCATCTGTTCGAAGTAGTTAATGATGACTGAATGATTTGAACGAGGTTGACTCTGTACGGCACGAGAAAATCCCACCTCCGTACGTTGGGGGCCTACAGCTCTTGACCCAGATCTTTCTTGGGCTGGGTCATTGCCTCCGGGTAGGTTCATGTTTCTGATGTCATAATTTGGTAAGCAAAAAATCAACACAACGGTATCACATGATGCCAAACTGCGATTTAAGCTATGAATTACGTAACGGGTGCAATGAATACGACAATTTAATAAATAGTGAAAAAAGGAGAATGGAATATACAAGTAAAGGAAGAACGATAGATATTCAAGCAAGAATTATTGAAACAGAGAGCATGATAATGAGGTGAGATGAAGAAAGCAGAATTATAGAATTAAAGAGGGGGGAAAGAACGTAAGAGGGGGGAGGGAACGCGATGGGAGATGTAAAGGTAGAGAGTTATAGATGTCAGAAAAAAGTGAGGGAGAGTTGGAGGTTGGAAGATTAATTAATAATCATAAGAGAAGAAATTAGAAGAAGAATATGGGGAAGAAAGGGAGAAAGGGGTAGAGGAGGAGATTGAAGATGAAGAAGGAGAGAAAAACAAGGGAGAGAACGGCATCACATGATGCCAAACTGCGATTTAAACCATGAATTAAGTAACAGATGCAACGAATACCACAATTAAATAAAGAGTGAACCAAAGGAGAATGGCATATATTGATAAAGGAAGAACATTAGATATACCAGAAAAATTGAGATTGAGGTGCGAGGAAGAATGCACGTTTATACAGTTAAAAAGGCGGGGTCAGAACATGAGGGATGCCGAGCGAGGGAAAAAAACAAAGAGGAGAAAGAGGAGGAAGATAAAAATAGAGCAGAGGAATGTAGAAAAGGAAATTAAAGAATAAGAAGAAGTGTAAATAAGAAGAAAAAGGAAGAAAAGGGTTGATGAAGAAATTAAAGTAAAAGAAGAAGAGAAAAACGGGGGGGGGGGGGAAGGGGGGGAATAAAAATGTGGAACAAGTAAATGAAGAAGATGAAGAAGAGTGAAAAACCAGAGAAGAGGACGAAGAGAGTAAATCCAGAATGGCACAAAAAAAAGAAGAGAAAGAGGAGGGGAAAAAAAGAAGAGAAAATCAGAGAAGAGAAGAAAATACAGAATAAAAAGGTCGAATAGGAATTTAAAGAAGAAGAAGAAGAGAAAAAACAAGAAAAGGGAATTAAAAGATAGAGGATGAAATTAAAGAAGAAGAAGAAGAGAAAAACGAGGGGGAAAAAAAAAGAGAGTAAGAACGTGGGAGAAGTAAATAAAGAAGAGGAAGAAGAGGGAAAAAACAAAGAAGAGGAAGAAGAGAATAAAAACCAAGAAGAGAAAAAGGAGAAAGTGAAAAAAGAAGAGATTAAAGCGGTAGAGTTGGAAAAATAAGAAGAAGAGTAAGAGAAAAAAAGAAGAAGAAGAGAAAAAAACAAGGAAAGGGAAGTAAAAGATAGAGGATGAAATTAAAGAAGAAGAAGAAGAGAAAAACGAGGGGGAAAAAAAAGAGAGCAAGAACGTGGGAGAAATAAAGAAGAGGAAGAAGAGGGAAAAAATAAAGAAGAGGAAGAAGAGAATAAAAACCAAGAAGAGAAAAAGGAGAAAGTGAAAAAGAAGAGATTAAAGCGGTAGAGTTGGAAAAATAAGAAGAAGAATAAGAGAAAAATAGAAGAAGAAGATCAATTATTAGGAATAAGAGAAGAAACAAGAAGAAGAAGAAAAATATGGAGAAGAAGAGAAGAAAAAAATGAGGAGGAGAAAAAAGAAGAGAAAAAAAACGTAGAATAGGTAAATAAAAAAGAAGTAGAAGAAGAAAAAAACAAAGAAGACACAGGAGGAGGAAAAAAAACAAGAAGAGAAAAAGGAGAAAGTGAAAAAGAAGAGATTAAAACGGTAGAATAGGAAAATAAAGAATAAGAATAAGAGAAAGAACATGGAAAGATTCAAAGAGTGTGATAGGATCAGGGAAACGATTCAAAGTGTCATTCCGCTTCAATGGAATGACAGAAAAGGTGAGTGACAGAGTGAGAGGGAGGGTGGAAGAGAGAAAATTGAGAGAAATAAGTAGAGAGTAAGGGAGAATGTGAGAAGGGAGGGAGACTTATAGAGATAGAAATATAAAGAGGAACAGAGAATGCGATAGAATTCGATAAGAAAGGGAGAATTAGAGAAAGAATTACACTGGAAGGGAGAGTCACAGAGTGAGATAAAGGACGAAAGAAAGAAAATCGGGTGAAAGAATTACAGAATTAATCACAGAGTAGGAGAGAATGAGAGAAGAAAGGAAGAGTTAAATATTAGAAGATAGAAAGAAACATAGATTGCGATGGAATGAGAGAAGAGGAGGAGAATTAGAGGAATAATTCCAGCGAAATGTAATTTGAGAACGAAAAAAGGATAGTAAGAATGAGAGGGTAAGAGAGATTAAGGAAAGAAATTCCGCTCAAGAATTAAGAATAATTCCGCTCAAGAATAATTCAAGCATAATTTTAAAAAAATAATGATTCAAGCATAGCAGAAGAAGAAAACTTGGCATTCTCAGCACAACACCTACTTGTGATGGATCCTCTTTCTCACTAAATTACTACTTTGTCTCCTTTCCATTCGAAGATCAAGAACAAAGTCACGGATAAGATTTCAAGAAATTAACAAAGCGAAAATAAGAAGATCATTGCGTGACAAGATTTTTCTCATCTTTTGAGTTTTACTTTCTCTATTTTCCATTCTAAGATCAAGAACAAAGTTTCGCATCGCAGTATAAAAAATTACAAAGTGGAAATAAGGAGATCATTCAGCAGGATTTCATTGTGCTACCAGATGAAAGCAGCAGGAAATGAACAGAAGACCTACCTCTGTAGCTGCAGCCGTCCTCCGCCGTCCTCCGCCGTCCTCTGCCGTCCTCCGCTGTCTAAGCCGTCTAAGCTGTCTAAGCTCCACAGAGTCCGTCCCGATACCGAGTCACCGAATGTCACTGAGTCACCGTGTATTTTTGATACAAAAATTTTGAATCAAAAATACACGGTCAACCTTACAAAAGTTAAGAATAAGGTTGATCCGATGTGGATATCGGTTTTCGATATCCACATCCGATATTTGATACCGGCATCTGTCCCCGTGAGACGGAGACGGATGCCAAATCGGGACGGATATCGGTATCGGATATCGGCACTGTAGCAGTCAATATCCGATACCGATATCCGATATCCGGATATCGAAAAAACAGGATACCGGAATTTGCCATTCCGGTATCCGGTACAGTATCCGTCCCGATACCGGCATCCGGTACCGGTATCAGGACGGGCAAACACTAGTTCTAGCACTGATCATGTAGAAGTGGACTGCCCATTGCATGAGCAAGTTATGTTCATCAATAGGTCCAAGATGAATAGACCTTTAACTCAAAATTCTTGGAACCCTTGAGATAGTGGATACCCAAGAAATAACAAACAAAAATGTATATCAAAATCATGCTCCAATTCATCAAGAACAAAGAAGCTTTTACCCACAAGCCAATCAAAATATTATTCATCAAACTACTAACCGCTCATATGATGAGTTTTACAGGAATGTGCATGAAAAACACGATAAATGGAACAAGTGCAAGCTCAAATGATTGGAATTCTCCTAGAATTGAAGAAGGAAATGGAGTGAATAAGGGAAGAAAAGAACTCAAGGACTGACCTCAAACAAAAAAGGAAAATGGACTAGAATGGATTCTGTATCCATGAAACAGGTCGATTCCCAATTGGGCGGAAGTCATAGTTTATCTCAGAATCATCATGAAACCGTGCATGCAATATCTGGATTAAAAAATGGGAAAATCGAGCCCCATAATTCTGAAGTTCAAAGAGAAGGAGAAGTAGAAGTACATAAGGAAGAAATCGGTGATCCTAACAAGAGACAACCTAATCCAAAAGAATATGTTCCACCTATTCCATCCCTTGATGCTTTGAAAAACTCTACATTTAAACCAAATCCTCATGAAAAAAACCTTATTGATATTTTTAAGCAAGTAATGATGAAAATTCCATTGAAAGAAGTAATACAACATATCATTTCATACATTAAATTTTTGAAAAATCTGTGCACACCTAGTAGATTACACTAAAGAATTCAATTATCTGAAAATCTTAGTTCAGTCTTACAAAATCTTGTGGAAAATGTACGGATCATGAGGTCCCCAAAGCAAATGTGATATAGGAGGAACGGTCTTTCAAAATCATTGCTTGATTTAGGAGCTAGTGTCAATATTTTGATGAAAGCGTTATATGATTAATCCAAGTTTGGGGAAATGAAATCATCTCTGTAAGTAGAAACTCTCCTTAATTTTGCAAAGGACTCCTTAAACTGCCCAATGAGATGGAAGTACACACTTGTTATGCTGGTTGCTGACATTGAGAAGGGGCATTTTCTTGATGTAATGACATTGAACATGCTTTAAAAAATACTCCTGGTTAATAGGGAGTGGGAAATGACAAAAGACTTTGCAAGAATATACCAATGCCTGATGTGATTATGGATCAGATCATGATTGGGACAGTTTATTATGGAGGTTTTTATCAAGCTTGGAAAGCTAAAACCTTTTTTCACAAAGAATTTGAAATTTTTTTGCATGAGAGCAAGCATTTACCCACCATTGCTGGGGGGCATGAGCTAGATGCGTACGACAAATCACCTCATATAAGGGGCAGAACCATTGTTATAGTGGAAGAAAATAGGCGAAAACTTGTATGCAAGATGAGAAAGGGTTCCGAAGAAATTCCTTTCCATCTGTCAAATTAGTATGCCCTTAGAGAGTCTTTTCCACAAGTCATGCCTTAACCAACGATAAGAAATCGAGGTTAACAAAGAGAGCATTCAGCTAATCATGACATTAAAGTGTTGGTTGTGTGCAGAGGATAAAATAAGCAATGATACCGATCATAAAGATGAAGATAACGACAAGGACCTGAAGGTTTATTAGGTTGAACCTATTTTGTTAAATGTTTTCCAATCTTCCTAAAACATAACAGCAAAATAGGGATATGAATTATTGCGTATTTTCTAACAAGAAAAATGATAAAACTATTGACACATGAGGAAGGATAAGATTCTTTATATAACATGGAATTTCAGAGAGGATGAAAACGTGGGAGATCAAGTATATGATAAAACATCAATACTGTTATGTCTAATGTAGGGCTAATTCTCATATTTAAATATAGTATGGCTACTTTGCAGAAAATTTTTATTTACAATGAAAAAACTATAATCTTGAGGAATTAAATTATATGGTAAACCTTGATATTTTTGAGCAAGAAAATTTTAATTTTAGTTTTTTTAGTCTAATTAATTATTTATGTATGACGATTCAGTCACTATCTTATAGTAGACACTCTAGTGAGTATCCATTTAAAAGTTGAAACAGACAGGTAATTAGTTATGTAAGGTCCCAAAATGTGTCCTTTTCTTCTATCTGAAAAATATTGAAATCTAATAAATAAAAAATGTGTGGTTCTGATGGAGCGCGTCCAGATGATGTCAACATATTGACACCAGAGCCATCTTCATCGTCATCAGCATCACCGCCAGTCTGTGTCCAACCGACAGGCACGCCAAAGCGTCCATGAAGATGCACAATTTTAAATACCCTGGGTAGAGCACGTCTGCGTCCGTATCTTCGTGTTTTCATTATCTGTTTTCAGTCGTTTTGATTTATGTTTTGTGTTCGTCACGATGAGTGCACCCTACTCATTGTGATGCATCTGTATCACCATATTTTCATATCCGTTCATATCATTTTAAGTTCACGTCGTCTTATCCGTTATTTTCTTGTTTGTGTTGTAAATGGGGGCAGAGGTTCTTATTGGGCTCCCCTTTCTGGACTCCTTGTAAGGGCCCATCATGGCCCTATATAAGGCCATGATGGGACCACATTCAAGCTAGATTTGGATTTTTGTTTTGGCAGTTACCCACGTCCAGGTCTCACCTTGAAGAAGAAGAAAGGAGATTCAGGAGCAAGGAGTCGACGGGGAGGGAGAAGAGAAGTCGATAGGGTGTTGGGCGTGAGTTCCACCAAGGATCAAGATATTCTTTCCCATGGTTCTCTTCACGTCGCCGCCCATTGCTGAGGTTTGCCACTCTCTTCCAGAACGGTCGGCACGAATTGGCTACACCGACATAACTTGTGGAGAGGCCTAGCGATTACCACGGCCTCTATTCTGTTTGCTGCACGGTGGTCCTAGCATGCGTGGGAAGGCACAGACCGTGTCGAGGAAAGTCTCTATGACATCTTCACCATGCCCTGAAGAAAGAGTCGACTCTCGCAAGTTGACGGGCCCGGCAGTTACCAGCAAAATCCCATCAACTATCTCTACCCATGGTGGACTGCCGGACAGTGGGACCGTCGCTCAGGGAAGATCCGCCCTGAAGTCTACACACACAAGGTGTATGGATGTTGGTGAATATAATTGAAATTTAATGAGTTTTGTGAAAAGTTATGAAACACATAAATAGAGGGGGGCACCAATTTCAGGAGTCCATGCTAGTCACGACTAGGCAGCCTCCCCAGTCTTCTCCCCTTTTTAAATTTCTCCCTCTTTTAGGTAAATTGGATAGTAAAAACATCAACTAGATAATCAAGGAGGATTGAACTAGTTCAAAAGGAGATCCATCATTTTAACGGTCATGAGGTTACAGTTAGAGGCTAGAGATGTGAGAGGCTTGAACTTAATCTTCCAGGGTAAAATTTGAAAGAGAAATCTGTTAGACACAAGGTGGTATGATCATATCTTGTTTATAATTTAATCTAATACTGTTGCGTTAATCAGTTTTTGGACCTTAAATTAAGCCCACAAACTCAAAAACTACGTTGCCAGTTGTGCCTTGAAAGATTCAATATGAAGTTATGTCATAGAAAAAATTATAATCTTTCATGGGAATATCTGTTGGTGTTAGTCATAGGGATTGGCGTGGTATGATAAAAATGATGTTGAGAGCAACAAAAGGATGAAAAATTATGATGACATCATCATTCTCAACATAGATTACTGTGTGTTTGTGGTGATTGGGAACGTTGTAGTTGTATACCGTGAAGTCCATGCTTACTTAAAAATCATTAATGATGATCATGTGGAAGCCAACTGCTTGATGCCATTATTGCTACTTGGTATTTATCTCCTCGTTGGAGCAACTGTCAGTTGCCTTTTGAATCTCACCGCAACCTGCTGCTTGATATATTTGTCCAAAATTTTTATGATTTTGTGATAAGATGTTACACAATTTATTAATAAAGTATACATCACATGCTTGTCATCTAAAAACAACAATAGCATCATCATCACCATTGTCGCAAAGGAAAATATCTATGTCACTCATCAATGTCAGACATGCCATTACAATTTTTTTCATCACCATCAACATTGGCTAACAACTATTGAGGAAGAAGAATCAAGAAAGCTGACTCAGCAAACTGGCAACCATGTCAGCCATAGTGACAACCAATCAGAGATGGAATAAAATATTAGCCAATCAAGCCTTGACTCGAACCCTGCATGTAAGAATAATAACGGTCTGGATTTTTCCGACATATCCACAGAAAAATATCTAATCCAATCAAGCCAATATACTCTGTGACAAATGTTAGATTAAAATGGCTAAAATTTCCTTTCAAACGTAACTGCAAAGACTCTAAGTAGGAAAAAATCCGTGGACTTATGCAAGTATGTTTATATTATCAGTCTTCTTAATCACCCATCTTGGTGTGTTCTCCTCCCTTCTTCTCTTCCATTTCCATTCTCGTTCTTGCTGAAGATTATCACTGAGAGAAGTTCTAACATGGTATTAGAGCCAAGGACTTCTCAGAGAATTGCTGGAAAAAGGCACGTCTTGGCCACCCTTTCCGTAAGCATGATGGGCATGACTACCTTTGGTCAAATGCAAGTCGTAATTCCTCCTGGAATGTCTATGTCCGTTAAGCTACACTCTGACAAATATCAGATATGTAAAATCATTATCCTACCTCTTAAACGGGTATGGTTTGAATAAGTATATGGAAAGGGTACCACCTCTTTTATCTATTTCAGATCAACAAGGAATCACCTTGGTGAACTGATGGAGCACGCCAGCCCTCTCCATCAGAGACGTCTTTGGAGCCGCCATCCGCGCCATCGACAGCCCTGATGGTTTGCATCCAGTCAGACCGGCACACCAAGGCGCAAGTGAAGACACCCGAGTTCAACTACCCCGGGTAAAGCACGTTCGTATTTTCAACGTTTTGATTTTCATCAGTACATGCTCGTTCTATTCGTCATTTACCGTGTTCATTTTCATTGTGTTTGTATCCATCATGTCATGTTTGTCTTCTTATCATCGCATTTCATGTTTTTTTTTGTGTCGATAAAAAAGAGTCAAAATCTACATATATTTTATGTTAAGAGGGGTTCTATGTATAAGAACCGCTACCCCACCCCTCGGTAATCAGCACTTGTGTGCTTACCAAAGGCTCCTCTGTCCGTAGTAAGGGCCATCGTGCCCCTATATAAGGGGGAACGATGGAGCTCTAGTTTCCTCAGACCTAAGTTTATTTGTGTTTAAATTATTGTTCAAGGCTTGGGTCTCATGAGAGAGGGAAGAGGAAGGAGAGGAGGAGAGGAAGAAGAAGGGGAAGAAAGGGAGGAGGAGCAACTCGCTGGAGTTGCCGGTCGTTCAGATCGCTGCCAATGTACCGCGAGAACACACTACACCCCCTCCCTCCCTCTTCGTCTGCCCCTCGGTGTAACATCCTGTAGCCATGCCAATCTGTCATATGTGTACCTCACGGGACGTGTAACCTTTGCCAAACAGTCCAATGCCCACGATGATCATTAGGTCATGCAGACATCCCAAACCAGTGGATTTGCGGTGCCTAGTTGCTACAGACCTGCCCCATCGCAATGGCCGCCACTATCAGACGTGTATTTCTCTGGCCACAAAGCCGCAATGCCAGGCTATTGTCGAGCCATCCTGCCACCCACTCCTGCTGTTTGACGTGCAACGTTCAGGGTCACCGTTCACGCGTGAGGTTGTTCCAGCCCTGGTCAAGTGTTCATCGATATTCACACGATTACTTGTTGCTCACAAATGCTCGCGCATGATGAGTCGCTCTTTGCGACATTCTCGCATGGCTGTGCAATGACTCCAGCATTATTGGCAACCCCATTGACCGGCTAGTGTGAACCCACTGCTGTGTCATACCCGTGCCATGGTCGACTTGCACGTGCACTGCGTGGCTGGTGTAATGCGTTGTTTGTGCGTGCATTCCGATGGGGTGTGCCATCGAGTGCACGATAGGAATCATCTGGTTATGATGATCAGTATCTGCCCATGGGTAGACTCAGAGGTCGTGGTCAGACTCGTCATGAGCGAGATGATCTGTATCTACCCGAGGATTGAACACCAGCTCATGAAAGGAATCATACTCTTCGTGATGATCCCTATTCACCTTAGAATAGAACCCCAGGTCGTGATAGGAATCGTCCTCTTAGTGACAATCCCTATCCACTTGAGGATAGAATTCCAGGTCATGATAGGAATCATCATCTTCGTGGCTATTCTTATTCGCATGAGGATAGACTCGTAGGTTGTGATAGGAATCATCTAACTTGAAATAAACCCTACCTCCACGAGGATAAATGCGAAGGTTGAAATGGGAATCATCTTGAATGAGATGATCCCTATTCACACAAGGATAGAGTTCAAG
The DNA here is from genome assembly GCF_029677425.1 of Wolffia australiana. Classification (NCBI taxonomy): domain Eukaryota; kingdom Viridiplantae; phylum Streptophyta; class Magnoliopsida; order Alismatales; family Araceae; genus Wolffia; species Wolffia australiana. Next base: position 3,356,948 of record NC_135846.1, read on the forward strand.
TTTGAGATCATCATCATCCATATCATGAAAACCAATGGCTGCAGATCCAAAAGAGTGTCAAGGTCAATGTTCCATTCTGATAAATCCAAAATGAGTCATGTAATTATACATATATTAAGGGCATTTTGGGATCATTTCATGTGTATTTTACCTAGTTCCATAATAATTTTACATTCCTTGCATTAAATAGAGCAAACATCAAAATAATGCATTTTAAGGTCAATTTTATGCATGTTTTAGAATTTTTTACTAAATGTTAGTAAAAAAAACATTTAGGACCTTTTTATTTTCTCATGTTCTATTTAGTATGTCGTCTATGAAGCTGCAGGGGTGAAAAATATGTATTAAATTTGAAGAAAGAAAAAAAATATAATTAAAGATAAAAGGGGGGATCATATTGGGCCGGCTAACGGAGCAATCAAGCAACATGCTTCAAGCCAGCAGCCAGACCAGCAAGCGCTGAGCGCTCAAGCCGGTCCAGCCACTGGCGAAGACCATGCACAAGGAGCCCAAGAGCACAGGCCCTAATCGTGCCCAGATCAAGCCCAATAGGAGATGCTAAGGTCGCGTTACAGAGGTATGAGTTTCGATTTTAGTAGTAGTAAATCGGCACATATTATACAGAACATTTTATTCATAAAATTTCCCAAAATCCCATGTTTATTTTTTCTGCATCGGGTCGGGCCACAGAGAGAATACGATCGCGGCCCAACAGACCGGGACCTTAAGAAAAAAAGAAGAAAAAAAATGAATCGTGCTTCGAGCCAATCTGGCCCGAAGCCCAGCTCTTTTCGGGCTTATTTAAAAGACGTATATGATCATATCCGTCTGATCTTTTAAAAGAAGATCGGACGACAAAGATCTACTCCGTCTATTTAACATATTTCCATTTATTTTTTTTAGGCTGACGCAGCAGTGGGACCCCTCGACGAACGAATCAGAAGAAGCACGGCTGACAGGGTGGCTGACTGGGCTCGCTGATGTGGCGGCATATTTTGATGAATAATCTCCAACGGCCAGGGGTATTTTGGTCCACCCTCGCCCCTGGCCGTCGACGCCACCGGCCGGAGGCTGTTTTTGGCCGACGAAAAGGACAATTTAGCGATCCAACGGTGGGGGAAGACTCCCAAGTCTGTCCCCCTCCATCGGACGGCTTAAGTCGTCCCTCCCAAGCCATTAAAAGGGGACGGAGAGCCCCAATTTGAGCATCTCCGGCCGCAATAAAAGAGGGACGGCGTAAAACTCTCGTAGGTGACACAGTAGCTGGCGAGGCGCACTGACACGCCTCTAAAGGCTCAAAGGACTCTTGAGAAGATCTGGGAAGTCAGATCTCCATTGAGTCTCACCCGGACGGAGGAGGAGAGCGGGTAAATGACTAAACGGAAGCTCGACGATGGCGACTGGCGCTGCTATCCCGGTTCTCCAAATCAGGGCGTTCGGTGAGATTTAAACTTCTTAAACTTCATAGATTATCCCTCAGATATCCGTTTTGATCTTAGCTGAATTTTTCACCAAATATTTCACTATATATTGCATTAACGATTGATTTTGATTCACGGATTTCGTTGTAGCATTTCATCGAATACCTAGCGTGTTCGGTCAATATTCTTCGATTCAACTAAGTTCTAGGCTAATCAACCATATCAAAATAATAGAACATATTCCATCTTCTTTGGGGCATTCTGTCGAACAGCTATCGGGCGTTCGGCAGAATCAACCCTTTCATCTCCTCTTACTTACTTCTCAAAATCTATCGGGAATTCTGTCAAACACCTCACGGGCGTTCGACAGAAACACCCTCTTCTCTTTATAAAACCTATATAAAATATTAAAAAACTTACTATTAAGTAAATATTATATAAATATCTCTTCTTCTACCCCCCTTATGGGCATATAGTCGAACACCTCTTGGGTATTCGAGTAAAGCGACCCAATATTCTTGAAATCGAATATAAATAAACATATAGACTATATAAAAATCTTATAAATAGTAATTAACTCCTATTTTAACTTCGTTTGAGCATTTGGTCAAACACCTATTTGGTGTTCGACTAAATCAAACCTTATAATCTCAGAAGTCAAACTTAAAATGCCTTAAAAATATATATAGAAATATAAAATGTTTAAAACTACCTATATTAATTCTGTGATAAAAATATTACTTATATAAGTAGTACTCTATAATTCTAACCTATTCTATAGTTCTATAAATACTTCTCACTACTATTATTATCCTTTCACTTCTTCCCAATATCTCCCCACACCTAGATTTTTACTTAGCATATTATAGTCAGATACTCACTTATTCTCTTCCTATCTATCTTATTAATATATAAATATTTCTTTATCCCCTCTGTTCTCTCTTAGTATATATATACCCATCTATATAACTCTTATTCTTTCTTCTATCCTCTTATTACTAATTACTCTTATTAAGTACTTTATATTTCTTCACTAGCTACCTAATATCTTAATTCTTTAATGTTCTTAGTAGCTATAAAAGATATATCCATATATCTAATATTCCCCTTTCTATACCTATCTTATTAAAGTAATATCCCCTATACTTATTAATTAGTTATCTCTTCTTATTACCATTATCTTTAGTATTATTATTAAATTTTATTAACTAATAACTCAATTATTGAATCTACACCTAAAGGCCAGTCCCTGTGGAGACGACTTTATTAATTGTCATCAACCACACCGTGTGGATCGAGCCGACGAAAAGAATCTAAATTTCTGATATCAGGCCTGATGTCGGGTTTCCCTCTGGCGGTTCTATCTCACACGGTGATTTGTTTCGTGACGGTATCCATTTTTATTTTCCCCTACCTTTAGGGAGGCTTCCCTGCATGTGCACGGGCCTCCCCACGAATGGTGTTTTATGTTTTGTGTCATATTTTGCTCTATCCTTAGTGGGGGAGTTTCATTTGGACACTCCAATAAGGTGGCCCATTAGGGCATCTCCATAACTACCTCTACTTTTTTTTACAATAAAAGGGAGGTGGGGGGGGGGGGGGGGGAACGTGGGGAAGGGAAGTTGTGCCTTGTTGTTTTGAACCAATTGTGTGTTTTTGGTAAGAAGACTTGTTTATTTTCTCTTGAGAGAACGGAGACTGATTTAGGGTTCGCGTGTAGTGAAATTCCAGTCTGTCTCCTTCCACGAAACAACCACTTTCGTGCTTGGTATGTTGAATCCCAACTCGCAACAATGATTGTTGGAGTCTACTAGATCGTGCACCGTTCATTTCTTCGCTGAAGCACGATTTTCAGCGGTCTATATCTAACTTCAGAGTCAAAGTTGCCATGCGACTCTTCCCGGTCGGTGCAATTTAGTGTCGCAGGTGTTGGGATTGTACCGTCTACATCTGACTTCCTTTCGATTTGGTGGGCTAGTCCCGATACAATCAATGTTCGAGGATCAAATCCAATGTAGAGTGTGATCGTCGTCATTCCTGGCTGACGATTGGAGTCCTCTTCGATCCACATCGGTGACCTTTCTGTCCATTCTCGAACGTGTGGGACCAACCGTATCCATCTCAGTCTCAATGTTGATCCCGGAACTCGCTTCTCCTCCATCGGTCAGAGCTTTGTGGTGTCTATGTTCTAACTATGGCGATCACACCAAGGCTTCCATACACAATCAAAACACCAGAGAATACTCAGGTTGACGACCCTGTTCTTCGCTATATTGGCTTGAAAGAGATTCTCACTTTCTCTCCATCCATGAAGCTTCTGTGGCTGGGGATCATTGTCTGCCACCACTGGTTCTCTTACTCGACTCGCACTTCCGACAGCTTGATCTGTTTCCAACAGGTCACATTCATGCAACTTAATTACATCACTCAGTGTTGATTTTCTCCGATTGCTCTGCTGCATCAAGAGCATTTAAACATGAGTATAGGTTTAGCCACTGAAATTGCGTTAGGAATGTTCTTTGTTGGTATCTGATTAGTCTCGTTCACGTTGACGGTGTCGACATTCTTGGACAAAGATCGTCTTCCACTCTGTTGGCTCACTCGGGTTGATTACATGGATCATTGGGAGTCTATCAGTGACAAGACTCTTGTGTTGTCTATCTAATACATCATCCCACATCAGCAAATTTTCCCTTTGGACTTTTCTCGTTGAGTTTAAAATGATGCATAATTTAATAATTAACAGCACACATCTATGTACGTCCCCCATGGTGTACCACGTGCCGCCCAATCTCGGCTCGTCGTGTTACAATTCAAGAACGCGGCCATAGAGCATCCTAGTGTCCATCTAGAGCATTGCAAATTGAAAATGAATATTCTGTTCTTGAACCTACCATCAATGATCAGTGATGTAATACGTCAACGGCCGGGATCGTCGGCATGTATTACGTCACAGTTATGCACGGTGGGTGTTTAAGGTTGCCAATGAATGCGATTTTAAGAATTATCACGAGCTGTAAGGACGGTCCGAAGGAGGGGCGATGATGCAGTAAATTTGGGTAGAGGAACCGTTCAGGGTAGACTCCAGGTGACCCGCGAAACCAATACGAACACGCACGCCAAGAGGGGCGTTTTACGACCCGAGCGGAGTTATCCCACAACGACAATGACCTGAACGTCAATCGCAAAGGAAATCCTAACTCTCGACACGAGTGGCTATCCTATTCGACCTTAATAAAATGGCAGAGGAATACGGTAGGGGACGACGGTAGTGAAGAAAATAATGATACTGGTAAAGAGGGGAATCGACAAAGAACGTGGTTAAGCTCCGTCAGTCACGAGGGGTCGAGAGGATACCCAAGCAAGACCCAATAGCCGGAACGACCGGGTTCGTCCCTAGCAGTCACCACGAAACACCACGACCGGTAGGCGAGAGGCGTAGACGTCGTCAGGGACTCCGAGAGGTAGCAGCCGGGCGTGGGAGGGCGTTGGCGCCTTGAGGGCGACTGGAGAGATCAGAGTCAGCGGCACCTCGGGCGCTTGGACGTGCGTCAGCGGGAGAGACCAGCGCCGGCCACGCCGTGGGCGCTCGCTCGCGCGCGCGTCCGTCCGCGGTAGGCACCAACGCGCGGGGCGGCGTGCAGGGCGGAGATCACTTGGTCCGGGCGTTGGATAACGAGCGGGGTGGCTGGAGAGCTGTCCCGGAAAGGTGGTGGACGAGGCGCGTCCTGGGACCGACTCGTCCGCCTGGCGATGATATCACCACGTGGGCGAAGGCGCTGTTGACCGGCGACAGGGGACAGGGGACGAGCAAATCTACCTTGGGCGAACTGGGCGGTCCTACACCGCGGGTTCTGGAGGCGTGAGGCCCCTCGAAGAAGAAATGAGCGACCGACGACTGAGGGCAGCCCTCGCGCGTACGCCTCGCTTGGAGGTGGGAAGCTCGGGACGAGGTCACCCCGGGGCGGGTGGGGTCGTCGACGCGAAGGATCCCACGAACAGGAGAGCCCGCACGGTGCAAAATCGAAAGGACGGCAGCCAAAGTTCGACTTCGGCCGACCGAGAAAGGGAACGGTCGCGACCGGCGAGCCGGGGCGGCCCGGCGGCGAGGGGGGCCGTCGTCCACAAGAACACTGTCGGATTAGCACCCCGTCACCGGCGGCGGATGGCCGTTTCCGGCGGAGGAGCAAGCCGAGAGCTGGCTTCTGCAGTGGAAGATGAGCGGCCGCTTGGGTGCAAGTACGGTGAACAAAACTTTCTAAATTTTCATCGAAGGGAACAAACAACACAAGACAGAAGTTTCTCAAAAGACCTCTCTTTTTTTTGCCCTCGGGCATGCCTTCCCCTTATATAGGGGGGGGGGGGGGGGAGGGGGGCCAAGAGGCCAGACCTAGAGGCGGGGTCCGTCGCATGACGTGGTCCTCCTCTCTACACATAATTCAAAACAAAACAAAACGTAAAAGAACGGACGAGGCCCAACACAACGGCCCGATCCGATTGTTTATTACAATTAAGCAAATGTTAAAGAAAACTTACAGGATATCACGTTGAATACTTGAACACGAGGTCGCGTACGTCGGCACGAGCAGCTCGAAGAGGTCTAACGCGTCTAGTGGCAGTGTCGGTGTCGACGCGATGGTCCCCCATCAATCAGCCTATCGATGAGGAAGATTATAGGGTATAAAGTTATGTTGTAGATGAATGTGTCAATGAAGATGGTTTAGTGAGTTTTATTGGTATCACCGATTGCCCACCATTTCTTCCTCAATATGATCTATCTACTTCTGCTAGGGGAATCATTTGCTGCACCCTTACCCAACCTCCTTGCGATGATTTTGCATTGAGGATATCCATATTTTATACTTACGTTAATATTGGTGATAAAATGTGGAAGACGATCATTGACAGCGGTAGTTGTATCAATGCCGTTTTAGATGCCATGGATCATCCTCACACCTATTATGTCTCATGGATTGATGCTACATTGATCCCTGTGAAGAACCAATGTCTCATTCCCCTCGAAGTACAATCATACAAGGAAAAGATTTCGTGTGATGTGTTACCTATGAAGGTTGGAAGCATTATCTTAGGTGGTCTTTGGCTTTATGATAAAGATGAACATATTTATGGTAGGAGTAACATTTTCTCTTTCATTTATAATGGCAAGAAGATTACTTGGTAGCCTTATACCCTACACCAAAATAAACTTTGTTAGGTTTATATATTCTCAACAGGTGTCAATTTTGAAAGGAATTAGATAGTGAACTGTGTGTTTGTCTAGAATTGATTCCTGATCATTCTACAGATAATTCCAACCCAGCACCACCGGAGATTTCTGAATTTCAAGATGAATTTGAGTGTGTTTTCCCAGAGGAATTACCCAATGCGCTTCCTCCTATGCGGGATATTCAACATGCCATTGATTTTGTTCCTGATTTATTCTTACCAAATCTTCCTCTATATCGTATGAATCCCACACAATAAAAGGGCTTCACCGACAAGTTCAATAACTGTTGGACAAGGTATTCATTCAAGAGAGCCTTAGTTCATAGGCAGTCCCTGCACTTTTGGCTCTCAAAAAGGATAGGAGTTGGTGCATGTATATTGATAGTAGAGCTATTCATAAGATCACTACTAAGTATAGGTTTCCACTTTCGCGCATTGCTGATATATTTGATATGATGGTTGGTTCAGTGATTTTCTAAAAAAATGTTCTAAAGATTGGTAATCGCCAAGTCAGAATCCATCTTGGAGATGAATGGAAAACTGCATTTAAAAATAATGATTGGGAGTGGACGATAATGCCTTTTGCATTATCGAATGCTCCCAACACTTTTCAACGGCTGATGAACCACATCCTTAGACCTTTCATTGGAAATTTTGTCGGGGGTTTAATTTGATGCTATACTCATTCATATTAAATCTAGGCATGACCATATCCATCACCTACAACGAGTATGTGAAGTTTTAAAGGCCTAACAATTATATGCTCATCTTAAGAAAGGTTCGTTCCTTGTGGATCGTGTCTCATCCCTTGGATTTATCTTATCTGCACAAGGCATTTCAGTAGATCCTGCTAAAGTAGACACCATAACCAAATGTTCTACTCCCAGAAACGCCCATGACATTCGTAGTTTCCATGGTTATCCACCTTTTATCACCACATCATTCTGAACTTGAGTACTATTATGGCAACCAGGACTAAATGCTTAAAGTGTAGCTATTTTAAGTGGACCACCTTAGCTGAGAATTCATTTTAGGAGATAAAAATTAAGGTGACTCAAGCACCCATCCTTCATTTATCAGATATTGGTAAAGTTTTTGAGGTTGCATGTGATGCAGCTGGATCGGGAATGGGTGGTGTTTTGAGTCAAGATAATCCCATTGCATACTTTAGTGAGAAGTTGAATGATGCAAAGCTTAAATACTCTACATATGATAAGGAATTTTATGCTATTGTACAGTCCCTACGTCACTGGTGCCACTATTTGCTTTCTAAGGAGTTCATTCTTTATTTCTATCATGAGGCGTTGAAGTATCTTCATTCACAACACGCATGAAAATGGGTTGAGTACATCCAGTTGTATATCTTCATCCTAAAACATAAAAGAGGAATCAAGAATCGGGTCGCGGGTGCATTGAGTAGGCGAACCCACTTTCTAAATGTTATGAAGATTGAGGTGATCAGTTTTGAACAATTGAAAGAGTCTTATGTAGATTGCCCTGATTTTTCACCTATCATCCATTCCTTTGAGAAAGGTCCTACTCCTAAGACCAAAGATTATGTTCATGAAAATGGTTTCCTTTTTTATGACCATCGCCTATGCAGCCCACAAACATCTCTTACAGATTTTCATGTTTGCGAAATACACACGGGAGGCCTAAGTGGTCACCTTGGTCGAGATAAAACCATCGTATCAGTTGAACATCAATTCTTTTGAACTACTTTAAAACTGGATGTGGCAAATATTGTATCTCAATGTCGAGTGTGTGCATTAGCCAAACAGGTAAAACAAAATACCGGTCTCTACACTCCTCTCCCTGTCCCCAATAGACTGTGGGATGACGTGAGCATCGACTTTATTTTTGGCCTTGCCCACACAATAAAGCATTATGATTCCATCATGGTTGTTGTAGATCATTTATCAAAAATGACCCATTTCATTCAATGCTCCTAAGCTTCTAACGCTTCTCATGTTGTCCAACTCTATTTTAATAATGTTTTCCATCTCCATGATCGTCCAAAGAGTATAGTATCCCATAAAGATTTATGCTTCACTATTTATTTTTGGAAAACTCTTTGGCATCTTTCAGGGACTAAACTCAAGTTTTAGGGACTAAACGCATCTGTTAATCGTACCGCCGGCATGAGTCCTTTAACTGTACATGGTCATTCCTTGGAAAAACCTACAGATTTGATCCCCATGTTGCTGCACACTAGAGTCTTAGACAATGATGAGACATTTGCAAAGCATATTGGAAGTCACCATGAGGAAATTTATCGTCGCATCACGAGTAGCAATGCTTGATATAAACAGACAACATATTTTCACCATCTTTTTTGAGAATTTAATGAAGGTGATATGGTGATGGTGAGGGTACAGCCGAAGAGATTCTCTCCCAAGCGGGCTACTAAGCTTCATGCTTGTAGAGCCAGGCAGTTCCCGGTCCTCAAATGAGTAGGGGGAAATGCCTATATCGTTGGTATACCCTCTACATGGGGGATAAGCTCCACTTTCAATGTTATGGGTTTGGTTGTCTAGAAAGCCTCACCTCTCTCATCTAATGACCCATCCCTACCCATGGCCTTTCCGATGAGCAATTTTGTAAGTCTAAAAAAATCAATCATTGCGCAATGATTTTAATCATCAAGCCGCAATAGTTAGCCGCGTGCATTTCATGCATGCGGCAACCGACACATGTGGGTAGAAAAAAAATCAACAATTGCGGCTAACTTTGTCCTTTTATGTTTTTTAGAAAAATTAAATAAAAGAAGGGCAACGTGGCTTGTTTCTGTCCATTCAAAAGGGATTCAAATGCCCAATGATTGCGCGCCGACGACGAGGACAGTCACGTGTCAAAACGTGATCTGAGAAGGCGGAAAATGAGAAAAATCATGCGGAACCAATCAGAAAGCGCCATTTCCAAGCTTCTTGGAGGAGAGATAAAATAATCCAACTGTGGAGATTAAGCGCCAGTAAAATGACGATATCTTGAGATCTAATTCCCATTGAGCTGAAATTTTGAGGACCTGTTTTCTTTTCTCCCTCTACAATCCAGATGGTTGGATCTTTAAATGGAGGTCTGGAAATGGGAAAAAATCACGTTTTGAAGTTCTCTCCAAGGATTTGGCCAGGAAGGACACAAGATTTGCTTTGGAAGTTCACAGTTCTTGATTCTGCACTCAAAATTGTAAGTTTCTGATTTGTATTTCAATCTTCTTCTTGGACGATTCTAAAACGCCAAGGCATGGACGAAATGTACATGCCTTAGAAGTTGTTTTGAATAAAATTAGCACTGCATTTTGATTCTGATTCAAGATCTGGTTTTTGATCTTTAATTCTACATCAATTTTGAACATTTCTGCATCATTAGATTTTTAATTTAGGGTCGGATTTCATCTTTTCCCAAATTCCTCACTTTCTCTCTCTAGGTTAATTTGTCTAGTTTCTCTCTCCAGATTTTGATTTTATTGTTTAGAAATTTAATTTAATATATAAAAAATCTAAAAAAAATTGATTAAAAAATTTATTCATCTTGAAGTCCAATTTAAAAATCCCTTTCTTGATTATTAAATTCCCAATTTTAATTCACAAAAATTGTTTGAAAATTTTATAATAATTGGGGAATTAATAATCCGAATTAGTCTGATCTTATAATTGAAATAATTCTATATTGAGCTTTTTGACCGAAATATTTAAAATCAAAATTAAGTTTTTACTTGATTTTGATTAATTTAAAACATTATTACGCATAATTAAGGTTTATTAATTGCAAAATTAATTTATCTTTGAATTAATATATTAAATTTGGATAGAAATTTTGACTTATTGCCTCCTTGTGGTTCGACCCCTTGCTTGCTCTATATTCTATATTTAGTGATTAAGGGTATTTATAAATTTTATTGTATAAGTCTAAACGTCAAATCAACGACATATTTACACGCATTTTAAGGCTTATCACCAAGCCTCTTCCTCATGCTTGCTTCAGCTTCCTTTGAGGCAAGATCAATGTCTCCCCCAGGGACAACTATTCTCTCCTCTAGGGGGGGGGGGTTTATTGAGGAAGAAGAATCAGGAAAGCAGAGTCAGCAACTCCCCTATCACATCGGCCATAGGGACAACTAATCAGACCTTGAATAAAAGATTAGCCAATCAAACCTTGACATGTATCCTATAACTAAGAAGAATAATAATGGCCAGGATTAGTCCAACATATAAATGGCAAAGGTCTAATCTAATCTAGCCGTTATACTCTTTGACAACGACTATATTAAAATGACTAAGACTTCCTTTCAAACGTAACTGTACTGACAATAAATACGAAAAATCTATGTACTCATTGATGAAATTTTATATCATCAATCTTAATGTGTTCTCCTCGCTTCTTCTCTATTCTCTCCTTCTCTTCTATTCCCATTCTTGCTCTCGTGGAAGACTATCACTCAGAGAGGTTCTAACAACAACGTCGACAGATGATGGGATCACAACGTGTGATCATATTTCAACATTTCCATTCTGTTATTTCTCTATTCTGGTTATGATGATACATGTAATCGTACTTCTTTTGGCACATTTCAGAATCCAGAGAAACTTCTTACTACTTTCTTGTGAAACATTACATGTTCAGCATACTCCTTTCGAAGGGAACTCCGTTTTGACTAGAACGTGATCCTTAGAAGCAAATATTATGGAGTTCTTCATAATTATTCCAACTAGAAATTATGCTTGTGAGTTGTGTCACATTACCAAGCCAAAAACCACATAAAAGAAAATAAAATTACAGAAAATGACATCACAACTACTTTTTGGAGGCATCTTACACATATGCTTGCGTGGCGGTTGTAATGGTGTCAATTCATATAATTGGTTCAGATGATCGACATGTCGAGGGATGACTCGGTGAATACAAAAATGAGGTTATTGTTTGGTTTATTACTCAAACTGACTGTCCATGGGTTATTGTCTAATTAGGGGTTCAAATAAATGTGGCGTCATGGCTCCGGTTAATACTTGGACTCTCCTGAGTCAGCGGTAATAAAGACCGCCACAAAGAAGCTTTACACAAATCGAAATGAACTGTCGAAGCTTCTAAGTTGATCAACGTCTATTGATAATTTACACGTCTCAGAAAGTCATGACCTATATTAAAGGGGAAGGTATGAATTATTTGGGCGTTGTGAGTGTGAGCCTACTAAGATGTTCAATTTCAGGAGTTCGATCAGGATTCTAGATGACACGATGACTATGGCGCATAAAATGTTAAGCAAGAAAATGCTGAAAATGAGTTGATAAGAGAATGAATTTTAATTTTGGGAATTCTTGAGTCGAAAGCTGTTGAGGATGAATCAGAATATATCCCAAATCAGAGATTAGAACATTTCCAAGGGAAGATGGCGGATTAGATTTCTGAATCGAATCTCCACCAAATGAAGATACTGATGGGGCATCTAAGATGAGAGTTGATAAAAAAAGCAAATCAGGGCATGTGAATCAGATCTTAGAGAGACAGAAGATATGTCCAAAATCTATTTGTGTTAGGATGAATTAGAAGCCTGGCCGAGAGGAAATGATAGAGAACCTCATTCTGATTCTTGGCTTGAGCATGTAAGGTATATTAAAAACCTGGTTAGAAGGTTGAATCTTGAATTTCTTCAATATCTTTCAAAAATTTTAAATCATCTTGACTTTCCACTAATTCTGAAATCAAATTTTAGGATTTAAGGATCTTTAAATTCAGCGTTAAAGTAAAATACATTTTATGGGTATATACTTAAATGAAATTCCATGAAGTCTGGGTAAAGACTTTTTATACAACACTTGCCCCGGGACAACTCAGCCCAATCTCTTTCGGAGTTCATAAATAGAAATTTAGTTTCATATTTTAACTAGAACTTTCCTCCTTTAAATAGAATTGCAAGGTGGATATTTTTGTCGGGACATAGCGTGGGCTGCTACTCATGCCAACCAAGAAAAAGTCAACACTCTCCTGCCATCCTGGAGCTTAAAATCTCCGGGTTTCTTACTCATATTATTAATGTCCTATGCATATTTCCATGACCATGAATGATATATGAGGGGAAGGAAACTAGTTTCCATTTATTTTTGATCAATGATATATTATTTTACATTATCTGAATACAAAGGCATATCTTTTTAATGTCTGTTCCAAACCTTCAAGCCCAAATGTCTCTAGTATGTAAAGGGACCGAAGAAAATCATCTCCTTTGGAATAGTGTGGTGAACAAGGCTGAGATGAATGAGGAGTTACGCTGAGAATCTGTCGCTATGTTGTCATGATGAAAGACTTTGAGTATCTTCTTTAGATTAACAGTGAGTCCGTGTGCAATTCAGTTCTTGTACTTACAGATCTTGCTGCCTATCCTTCAGATATTGAATCTAAACCTTTAACCTTGAGCTCTCTCAGTACACCTTCGTTCCCAAGACCAACTCAACGCAAGCCAATCAATCTCTTGCAACCGGCCATGCCAAATTTGATGCCGAATATTAGCCACATATTATGAAAGTTACAAGCGATGTGTGAAGGAATGGAAAATATGGGGATGATTGGATACGTTATGCTGTAAACTCCTCAATTGAAAAAAAAAGCAGAAACATAAAAAAAAAACAGATACGACTTAGGAGTCGTCGATAAAATTTAAAATATCGAAATCACCGACTCCGAGGTTCTTCCCCAGCAGTGCAAACCAAGATCATGAATTTTCATCGAAAAATAGAGAAACCGAAGAATAATTATTTTTCTTTGACGAAACTAATTTACCCCTCGGAATAGGTTCGAACCCCTTGGCTTCAAGCTAAAAGATTTATTACCTCACTATGACACCACAATATACAAAAAAGAAGAGATGGATAGCAGCCAGAATACAAATAATAATAGACAAAGTAGTTCATGTATTGTCGTTACCCTATATTTATAATATTCCTGGTCACCGTTCGGTCGCCAGAAGACGCCCAAATGGGCCAGCACAACTTAATTATCAGAAAGCTAAACCTTAGACTAATTGTTTTCCTTTGACGAAATTAATTCACCCCTCAGATTAGGTTAGAACCCCGTTGCTAGAAGCTAAAAGATTTATTACCTGACCATGACACTGCATAATACGAGAAAGAAGAGATGGATAGCAGCCAAAAGACAAATAATAATAAATTAAGTTATTCATGTCTTGTCTATACCCTATATTTAGCATATTTCTGGTCACTGTTTGGTCGCTAGAAGAATCCCAATTGGTCAACACGACTTCATTATCAGAAAGCTAAACCACCACTCATTATTAACAAATGATGTGATGTGTTTGGTGCGTTACAGAAACCAGACACCACGCTGGGTCCACGGTTACGAAGACTTCATCCCTTAACCTCAGTCCACGTCCAAGTAAGACATTTATTTCTTAATACCCTTCCCAATTTAAAACATTATCAACGCCAAAACATTATTACAAGTATTTTTTAACACACAAAAACTTCTTGCTGTCCTTGTTCATTGCTCTGACTGTATAACTTAATGTTACGTTTAACGTGCAAAACCACCAACTTCGTTTTCCATTAATGACTGTTTCCTGCAGTACATTTATGAGGATATATCCATTGTAAGAAGACAAGCTCACGCACATGCACTGAAACCTTCTTCCGCTGATATCACGGCGTGAGCGGCTGAAATTGCGCACTATATCTGCCCCTGGCCCATCTTGATTTAAACCTACCTTGTCGCCTCGCCAACAGCATTTTTCGGCCATGAGATAACCATTTTTACCGAAGAGTCGTTGAAGTAAACTTTTATAATTGAGTTCTACTTTCTATAAAGACTTCGAGTAAGTTGATGAATTATGATATTCAGTCTACTTTTTTAATGTAGTATTACTTGCCAGCATGTAGGGCCCTACATCAGGTAAGATATATCAACCAATCAACAAAAGGCATAACTAAAGCCAATCAAGATAAGCGCACGTAGCAAAAACAAGGATCAACGAGAAAAAAGTTTACATAGCGGAACTTAACCACACTTAACTACACAATTAATAGGACATAACCACACTTAACCAGGCAGTTAAACTCTATAAATACAAGGTTGCTTACGTATTAAGTCAGAGGACATCCATCAGCCAGATCCAACCATTTACTCTTGTTCATCTCTCCCCCCCTTCTCTGTCTACTTAAATTCTCTTCAACTTTCTCTATTCCTCTTCAGTAGAATAGTTTTCACCGAGCCGTCAGTAAGGATGAAATTCTGGAAAGAAACATGGGTCGAGAAAGAAGTTGTGTAGAATAAATAATTGAGGAAAGATTAAATTATGTGGCTATGGTTGACTTAGACTTCTTTTTGGTTCTATTTCATCTTCAATACTCGGCTGAAATGTTGGAAATGAGCGCGAAGGAGAGTCTGCTCTGCGTGCTTTCGTAGAAGGAGATAGAAGATGAGCTCTGAAGGGAAGATAAGGAGGAGGGAGCGATTGTCAGTTCTGAGAATTTTAAGGCTCCTCTCAGCCACTATCTTTCTGGGTTACATTGTGCTTTGGATGATATCGCCTACCGATCGTTTCTGGCGACATTGGTTGCCCAAGCTACGAGCCCAGACAAGCTCTACCTACTTCGGATCCCAAGGTAATCGTAATCTCCCTTCCAGGTTCTCGAGCTCTTGTCCTTATAATTTCAGATTCTTCTTCCTTTCAAAATTTCTAATTTCCAGTTCCTTTCTAATTTCATGCTACTTTCTAATTTCTTATTTTTAACATCTATTTCCATTATAACTTCTTCCCGGTACCTAATTTCTAACCCTTTTCTAATCACTTCCTCATCATTTAAATGCGGATATATGTATAAAATACTTAAGTTCATTTCCAATTATTAAAAATCCGGTTTGTGTTTCTACAGGGACGAATCTTCTCCTCTTCACATCCCCCATTCTGTTCATCGCCGTTCTTGGGTGCCTCTTCATCCATCTCAAGAATAAAACATGCAGCACTCAAAGGTATGCTTTAAATCAGATGATTTACTATTAAAAAATGAAAACATTACATATAATTTTACATTTTATTGGAGCAGCGGAAATGCAGGCAGCAGCTTCTGGAAGAGACCGGTTTTAGTGAGAGGGCCTATTGGAATCGTCTCGTGGGTTGAGTTCATCTTCTTATTGATGTTCGTTGCCCTTCTTGCGTGGTATTTCTCTGTATCTCTATCAGCAAGCTTCTCCCATATCAGCCCCCAATCAGCGGCCGAAAATGGTGAAAAAATGTAAGTACATATCATATCCTATGTCTATCTTTATTGCTGTATATGAAGATTACTAAAGGGATTATCTTGCTCTGAATTCTAAAGGATTAATAATTTGATTGAGAGATGTTGGGGTGTGTCAGCCCCCCCATTACGGGAATGTGAAGGGGGAGGGCTTGACTAGTCAAACCCCAATAAAGGAAGGGGGAGTTGAAAAGTTTTAACCCCCCTCCTCTTGTCTCTTTGTTGGAATATGAAGAGGCTTCTTTGGAGAATATGAAAAGGCTCTTGGCTTTTCATATTCCAGACCTTTCAAATTCCCTCAAACTGTAATTGGCCCTCTATATATAGAGGGCAAATCTATTTTGAAATCCAAGGCATATGAGTTTTCTGTTCATTCTTCTTGTCTCTTCCTCTCTTCTCCTCTCTCTCTCTCCTTTGGTTTGTCTTCATCATTCCTTGGTGGCCGCTCCCTTGTCTTGGGAGTTTGAGGAGTTGCTCCGCAGCACCATACGAGAAGTCGTTGCCCTGCACCAAGAGCCTTGCACGTTGACGTCACGCCGGTGACGTAAAGAAGTCCTTGTTTCCTGTCTCTATACGCCGACACAGTTATCACGTCCGAGTTGATTCCGCATTTCACCGTAGCGTCTTGGGTCGTTGTTTCTCTTCAACGAGTTACAACAAGAGAAGATAGAGGGCATACCTTAGTCTATTGAGTTAGATTGATCTTGAGTGAGATTTTTTGAGTCAACGGGCTGTAACTTTAATCTTGCGTGTAATGGGGACCCTCAGAGAAAACTTCATCTGTGACTCCTATTTTTAAGCAAGAAGAGAAACCTCATTTTTTTAGTCCGTCCTAGACTATCCCATCATTATTGTTAAGTCAGACTTAACCCCTACGCATTTAATTCAACCCCACACTTAATTAAAATATCTAATGCCCTTAATTACCACCATTCAATCACTTTAGAGGGATTATGCAGACTATGTTGTACAATAGTACGTGTTAGGAGGCTCAAGCTTAACAGTATATTCTTATGATCTGCTACCTTCTCTATTTCGTAACATCTTGAAAGATCGAGTAAATATTCAACCCCATTGTGCTTGAATAATTTTGGAAATATGATCCCACAGATGGCAAGAAAAGGTGGAGTATGCGGGTCTAAGGATAGGGCTTCTTGGGAACCTCTGTGTAGCTTTCCTCTTCTTCCCTGTGACTAGGGGGTCATCCATCCTGCCACTGGTTGGGCTCACCTCAGAACGCAGCATCAGATACCACATATGGCTTGGGCACTTATCCATGCTCCTCTTCACCATCCATGGCCTGCTGTACGTCATCTACTGGGCATCAACTAACTCCATCTCAAAGGTAAATACCGGCTTAATTCTACATCTAAGTTTAGGAAGAAGAAAAATAAACCCATGAAAGAGGTCATTCAACTAACCTGCAGATGTTAGAATGGGCAACGGCGGGAGTATCAAACGTCGCTGGAGAGCTGGCTTTGCTCTCTGGGTTGGTGCTTTGGGCAGCTACGCTGCCGTGGGTGAGGAGAAAGATGTTCGAGGTGTTCTTCTATGCGCATCATCTCTATATCCTGTTTTTGGTATTCTATGTTCTCCACATCGGCGTCGCCTTCTTCTCGCTACTACTCCCCGGGATCTATCTCTTTATGATCGACCGGTTCATACGATTCCTGCAAAGTCGTGGCCGAGTTCGATTGATCTCTGCGCGCCTTCTGCCTGGCGAAACTGTCGAGCTCAACTTCGCAAAGAGTCCTGGTAAGTTGTTCATGCTCTATTCTTATTTTTATTCTTCTTCTTCTTATTATTCCCCTTCCTCGTATTCTTATTATTAGTCTCATTCTTTTTCTTTTCACTGTTCTTGTTGTTGTTCTTCTTCTTTCAGTCATTATTATTGTCATCGTTGTTCTTCTCGTTTTTGTTATCGTCGTCATTCTTAATTTTAATTTTTTTTTTCTTGTTCTTCTTGTCACCTCTCTTCCTTTTTTTCTCTTCTTTCTATTCTTGTCGTATTTCCTTATTCTCATTCTTCGTCTTCTTCCGCTTATTATTATTATAATTTTAGTTCTTGTTGTTGTAGTTCTTCTGGTTATGTTCATCTTTTTTCTTTTTCTTCGTCTTCTTCTTTTGCTTCTAACTATTCATTATCATCTTATTGTTAACATTAATAATATCAACCTCCTCCTCCTAATCGTTGGACTTTTTCAGGGCTACAATACAACCCTTCCAGCATGGTCTTCCTGAATATCCCTGCTGTTTCTAAGCTCCAGTGGCACCCCTTCACTGTTTCATCAAACTGCAATCTCGAGCCTGAAACGCTGAGCGTGATCATCAAGAAAGAAGGCTCCTGGACGCAGAAGCTGCACCAAATCCTGGCCTCCGCCCCACCGGATCGGCTTGAGGTTTCTATTGAAGGTCCTTACAGCTCCGTATCTGACGAAATCTCAAGGTTTTCCTCCGCCATCCATGGATTACAGATACATTAGCGCGTTCTTCTTCTCTGATACTTTCATAATAGCAGACATGAACTCAACATATTCTGATTTCTGTTTAATGACCCATCGATAAATCATAACTTATGCATGAAATTAAGGTAGATTTTATCCTTAAAAACCTGACTCTGATTTTTTACACGAAATACATTTCATGCGTTTATATGTCTTAGAAGATTTTTTTTTTTCTGTTTTCAGTCGAAGAATAATTCATTTTAATTCATGTATTAGTTAATAGACGACCTTACAACTCAATGGCAACTCTACCTTGTTTTCCTTCCGCTTGATTAATAACAAGTCCCACACACTCCCAGCCGCTTGATTGATGTTTTCTCCCATGGCCCATTAATGATACATATTTTATGATTCCATTTCATGCGTAGAATGCCAATTCATACTTACAACCTAAGATCTAATGCATATTAAAAGGGTTTTAAAATGACATTTGATGTTGTACTTTTCATTAATAACAAGTCTGCACATTTCCTGCCATTTCCCTGATATTGGGTTTTCCAATCACCAGGTACGATTCATTGATTCTGATCAGCGGCGGCAGCGGGATCACCCCCTTCATCTCCATCATCCGAGGGTTCATCTTCAGAAGCGCCGCGACAAACAACCCCACGCCAAGAATCCACCTCGTTTGCGCCTTCAAGAACACGGCCGATCTCGCCATGCTTGATCTCCTCCTACCCATATCAGAATTTCATTCCGATCTCTCCCAACTCAATCTTAAAATAAGTGCATTCATCACCAGAGATCAAAAACCCTACAAAAAAGTGGCCCCTCCAACTATCCTTCTGTTCAAGCCCAGGCCCACAGACAAGCCCCTGGCCCATATCCTTGGCCCCTACTGCTCTCTCTCTCTAGCAGCTATCATCTCTATATCATTCTTATCCTTTCTCCTACTCCTTGGCATCCTCAACAAGTTCTACATCTACCCTAAAGACCACAACACTAACAGTATCTACCCCTACGCAGCCAAGGCCTTTCTCAATCTGCTCTTAGTCTGGGGTGCAATTGGGCTTAGCACAACGCTCGTCTTTCTCTGGAATAAATGGCAATACTCCCGTTGTGAGTCCACCGTTGGATTTTCACCCTCTAAGAATATAGTCGTGGAGCAAGAGCTGGAAACCCAGCCGAAGGAATCACTCTCTAATAGCACGCACTTGCACTTCCAAGGACGGCCCAATATCAAGAGTATAATCCCAAACTTTATCAACTACAGCCAGTGTCATCATCTCTTCAAGGTTTTTTATGGTTTCTCATTTCATGAAGTGCCCATCTAACTTGTTGCAGAGATTCTTCTGGAGCACGAGGAAGAGGATGTTGGCGTCTTCGTTAGCGGGCCAAAAGAGATGAGGCGTGACGTTGCTAGGATCTGTTCTTCTGGTATTGCAGATAATCTTCATTACTCCTCGATGAGCTTTAATTGGTGACACACAACCTGTAAGATGAAGCATAATTGACAAGTCCGCATTGTAAGAAAAAAACCAAGCAATACACATAGTTGGCGGAGGAAAAGTTTGATGTTTATTCTGATCTAAATTCAAAGCCTAATCTTCTTTGCTGTGTTTTAGGGCATAAAAATATGAAGAAGTTTTGAATGCTCTGTATAAATTGAAGAGATGTTGCCTCTCATTAGAAAATGGAAAAAAAACTATGTTCAGTTAGAGTAGGGTATTGGAGTCAAAGCAAGATCAAAAACTCAATGTGTTCATTTCTCATATTTACTAATGAGTGGGAGAGAGGGAGACAGGTAGAGATGGAGAGAGGTAGAGAGGGAGAGAGGTAGAGAGGGAGAGAGGTAGAGAGGGAGAGAGGTAGAGAGGGAGAGAGGGAAAGATAGAGATACAGATAGAGAGAGAGCGGGATAGAGGGAGAGAGGTAGAGAGGGAGAGAATTAGAGAGGGAGAGAGGTAGAGAGGGAGAGAGGGAAAGATAGAGATACAGATAGAGAGAGAGCGGGATAGAGGGAGAGACGGAGAGAGGTAGAGAGGGAGAGAGGGAAAGATAGAGATAGAGATAGAGAGAGAGATAGAGAGAGAGCGGGATAGAGGGAGAGAGGGAGAGAGTGAAAGAGAGGGAGGGAGAGATAGAGATAGAGATAGAAAGAGAGGGATAGAGAGAGAGAGGGAGAGAGTGAGAGAGAGGGAGGGAGAGATAGAGATAAAGAGAGAGGGATAGAGGGAGAGAGGGAGAGAGTAAGGGAGGGAGAGAAGGAGAGAGGGATAGAGGGATAGAGGGAGAGAGGGAGAGAGGGAGAGAGTGAGAGAGGGAGAGAGTGAGAGAGTGAGAGAGGGGGAGATGGAGAGATGGAGAGATGGAAAGAGGGAGAGAGACATAGAGAGAGAGAGGGGGATAGAGGGAGAGAAGGATAGAGCGAGAGAGAGAGAGGAGGGAGGGAGAGAGGGAGAGAGAGAGATAGAGAGAGATAGAAATAGAGGGAGAGAGGGATAGAGTGAGAGAGAGTAGGTAGGGAGAGATTTAAAGAGGGAAAGAGTGATAGAGGGAGAGAGAGTGAAAGTGAGGGAGTTCATTTAAAAGTATTTCATAATTTCTTATTCTTGTTCATGTTTTTAATGAGGTGCCTGAATGTGCGCAATGGTAGTGCATTATGATGAGATCGTACTAGAATAATTAATAGTCTTCAGATAATTGTTAGAAACTTGATACCGACATCATGTTATCTGGATATAGCAACACTATCTGCTCCTACTTAAGGGAGAATGATTTGGTGCTTATTTCTCTATTGTATGAAAAAAAGGGGAAGTGGGGTCCTTCTGAACTCTTCGTTGGTGGAATAGTGAACATACCATTAGTTGGAGTCAGATCCAGAATATGGATATTGGTCTTCTTCATCAAATTATTTGAGATTAGCTCATGCGGAACTTTTTCATGAACTTGTTAACACTCTTCATTTATGCTATTTCTTAAGTTTTTTCCCCTTGTGGATAAACTTGCACCAGATGGACAAATTGGCAGTCAAAAAAATGGGTCCTTGTTTTTGATTTTTTCTTATGCCTTCTTATGTTTGGTTTGTTTAATCAAGGCTGTCTGATTATCAGCTATAAGACAGCTATAATCCACAAGGGGCAGCTGGATCTCATCACTGTTAATCAAGGCAAGACCATTATTAACTAAGCTTCTGTCTTAATGCCATAAGTATTCAACATTTGCTTGGATAGAATGTCATTCCAAAGCTCATCTTTCTTAGACTGCTATGTCAAGTGAGCTATTTTTTAGATAATCTCATTCATTTGGTATCAATACTCCACTACAATGCATGGGAGCCTGGCCAAGGTGTATCAAAAGCTAACCTCATAACGAGAGTAACTCCTCAGCAGAAGTTGTCAGTGTTTGTGGTACTAAAATGCCAGGGCAAGTGATGCATTGACACTGGTATCTTTCAACATTCTTCTAAAAACTAAGCCATATGGGCCAGTTGGATTGGGGTGTTTTTCAAGGAACCTGGGTTACTAGAAAAGATTAAAGGTGAATCCTTGGAGAGTTACACAGATCACCATGATCTCTTACATAATCAAAGGGATGTTACAGAGGATGTTCATCTTAAGTCAACATGAAGAACCCTGGAGAGGAGATCTGGGAAGATCTTAGGGAAATCAATATTGGCATTGATCAAATTAAGAAAGCTCATATTGAAGCTCTAGGGTGTGAATTACGAAATTAAATATAGTTCTAAAACTGAAAGTTAGAACTAGTGGAGATATGTAGCAATCTAGCATATTATAAAGCACACAAGAGCCTGCAAAGGAGGTAAATGTGTTACTCAACATGGAGAAACCTGTAAAGAAGATCTGGGAGGCTCATAGGAAGATCAAGGTTGAGGTTGGTCATATTTGGAAAGCTCATGTTGAAGCTTCAGGTCTGAGTTCATAAATTGAACGTGATTCTAAAACTGAAAGTTACAAGTAGTGAAGATGGAAACAACCGAGGGGATCATAAACCATAATATAAGCTAAAAAAATGTTTTAAATCCCAAAAATTCGGACACTTCTCTTCTGAATGTTGCGGTGGAAAGGAAGAAAAATTGAATGGGGCAAAGATTAATCACAGAATAAATCAATATTATAGATAGCTTTTATAGTATTAGAAGACTAGTTGTCTTAGAGGGATTTGGAGAAGAATCAAAAGGAAAAAAAACCTATGGTTTCTTGCCATAGCAGCTGAGAATTACATTAGTGGAACATATCATTTTACATCAACTTGACGAAGTTGCAGATGGTAAAGTTGAGGATGGAGATGGTTTCAGGGTCAGCATACGATGAAGATGACTTATTCTATTGCAAAGTAAAAGGGAATGAAACTTCACACTGGTTGGCATTCTCTGTATTTCCAAGTGTAAGACTAACATTCTTAAAGTATGAACACGTTATGGTGCAAAACACTCATAAGGGAGATGAATTGGTGTTTTAGAACTATTTTCTATCTTTATCTAAATTCGTTTGTGATATTCATGAATTAATTCTCATCAATCCTCTCAAATACTTTACCCTAATGTAGCAACTAACGCACTTGTCTCACTAATCCAACACAAATTGGCCACTACAAAGGTCACAATATTTCTTGGCAGCCAGTTGCACGTTCAAGATAATTATAGAATCAGTTTCCTCTTTGAAGTATACTAACACATAATTACAAGAACACCTCCTAAATGAGCTCCGTGAACTGCTTGTTATTTCCTTCCTCATTTTAGCATCTCTAAAGATCCTATATTTCCAATCCTAAGTTTTCAATTTTTTGTATTAATGGAAGAGATGTTGCCTCACATTAGAAAATTTTAAAAAAACTATGTTCAGTTAGAGTAGCTTAGTGGAGTCAACGAGAGATAAAAAATTCAATGTGTTAATCTCTGGTATTTACTAAGCAGAGGGAGAGAGGGAGAGAGATAGAGAGGGAGAGAGATAGAGATGGAGAGATGGAGAGAGGTAGAGAGGGAGAGAGGGAGAGAGGAAGAGAGGGAGAGAGGGAGAGAGGGAGAGAGGGAGAGAGGGAGAGAGGGAGAGAGGGAGAGAGGGAGAGAGGGAGAGAGGGAGAGAGGGAGAGAGGGAGAGAGGGAGAGAGGGAGAGAGGGAGAGAGGGAGAGAGGGAGAGAGGGGGAGAGAGAGAGAGGGAGAGAGGTAGAGAGGTAGAGATGGATAGAGGGAGAGAGGAGAGGAGAGAGGGAGAGAGAGAGAGAGGGAGGGGGGGAGAGAGGGAGAGAGGGAGAGAGGTAGAGAGGGAGAGAGGGAGAGAGGGAGAGAGGGAGAGAGGGATAGAGGAAGAGAGGGAGAGAGGAAGAGAGGGAGAGTGGGAGAGAGGGAGAGTGAGAGAGAGGGAGAGAGAGAGAGGGAGAGAGGTAGAGAGGTAGAGAGGGATAGAGGGAGCGAGCGATAGAGGGAGAGAGGGAGAGAGGAGGTAGGGAGAGAGGGAGAGAGGAGGGAGGGAGAGAGAGAGATAGAGATAGAGATAGAGGGAGAGTGTGTGAGAGAGAGGGAGAAAGAGAGTGAGAGAGAGGGAGAGGGAGAGAGGGAGAGAGTGAGAGAGGGAGAGAGGGAGAGAAGGAGGGAGGGAGATAGATATAGATAGATACAGAGAGAGGGAAAAAGGAGAGAGGGAGAGAAAGAGAGAGAGGGAGAGAAGGAGAGAGAGAGGGAGAGAGGGAGGGGGAGAGGGATAGAGATAGAGAGAGATGGAGAAAAGGAGAGATAGAGAGGAGAGGGAGAGAGGGAGGGAGAGATAGAGAGATGGAGGGTGAGATAGAGTGATAGAGGGAGGGAGAGAGAGAGAGGGAGAGAGTTCATTAAAAGGTATTTTATTATTCTTGTGTCATGTTGATAATGAAGTCCCTGAATGTGTGCAATTATAGTGAATTATGATGAGATCATACTACAATAATTAGCAGTCTTCGAACGTGCATTCTAAATATTCCTATTTGTTAGATACTTGAGACCAACATCATGTTATCTGGATATAGCAACACTATCTGCTCCTTCTTAAGGGGTAGTGTTTTGGTGCCCCTTTCCCTTGCATATTAAAATATGGAAATGAGGTGCTTCTGAACTCTTTTTTGGTAGAATAGTGAACATATTACTCGTTGGAGTCAGATCCAGATTGTGGATACTGGTCTTCATCATCAAATTGTTTTAGGTGAGCTGATTGGGGCACTTTCTCAACACGTTGGGAACATTCTTCATTTATGTTATTTCTTTAGTTTTTACGTCCCTATCTGATATAGACTTACACCAGATGGAGATATTGGCAGTCAAAAAATGGGTTTTTGTTTTTTATTTTTTCTCACGTCATCTTATGTTTGGTTTGTTTAATTCAATACTATCTGAATAGAATATAAAATTCTCAAGATAAATCCACATGGGACAATGATGTAATACGACGTGCCGGGATCGAGCGGCTCGTGTTACACCACAAGAGGAGGACAGCTAGTCTGTAAGTGGCAGCGTAGGGCAGCTGCATATGTAACGGTGACAGGGTGAGCCTTGGCTATGGCTTGCTATAGGCAACAAAGATAGGCATTTGCTATGCAGAGCGGCGACGGTTCTTCCTGCGGCGGCATGTACTTCGCAAAGGTGAACTAGCGGTGGCATGTTGTGCGACGGAGGTCTCCCTTGAAGCTACTCTAGGAGACCATAGTGGGGGGCGTAGGACGGAGCAAAGGCGCAATAGCATAAGCCAGCTGTAACGGGGAATGCATCGGATGTCAACGATGACGACGTTAGGTGTCACTAAAATGATGTCGGTTGTGAGTGACTAATGCTAGCTAACGGCGGACAGAGGTAGGCATTGCCAGTGACGACGGCTGCTGTTCTTTGTGCGGCGACATCTACTTTGCGGCGCTGAACTGGTGGCAGCGGGTTGTCTGGCGAGTGCTCCCCTCAAAATTACTTTAGAGAACACTAGTCGCGCGTGTGGCGCGTGTAGATGCGGTAGTGATGAGTCATTAATCACACTTTGGAAACTGATATTTCTTAAGGTTTTATGAAGTCATATAATGAAATGAACATGCATTTTTATGTTAAATTCCATTTTAATGCAATTATTCAGTCATGATGTAAAATGTCATGTTTTTAATGAGTTTTTCCATTAATAAAAAATAGTATGAAATTTGTTGATTAAGTTGAAAGGAAATAAAAAAATAAAAAATAATAAAAATAATATTAAATATATATATGTAAAATAAATAAAAAAGAGGCTTCCTAAGGAGCCACCAAGGCGCACAGCCAAGGCCGCAGCCACAGGGCGACACCCACAACTGTAGCTAAGGCCGCATCCGTAGGGCGGTACCCGCAACCACAACCAAGGCTGGCTCCTCAAAGCGACCCAAAGGTAATATCAGCCAGCGCCCAAGGTAAGTAGAGGTTAATTTCAATCATTTACATATGGATTTCGGAAATTATATACTGCTCTCGTTTCTTAAAATCCGCAATATGGGATTGCTATATATATCAATTTTTTTCCAAAAATGATCAGACCATGTAAATGATGGGCAAAAGTATGATCCCAGCCCATCATGCCGTGATTTGAAGAAAAATAGTATAAAACCAGATCTTGCTTTGAGCCAACCCGGCCCGAAGCACGTATCGAAACAGGACTTACTTAAAATCAATGTTATAATCTTGACCGTTGATCTTCTTCTGAAAGATTGAAAGGTCAGTATCATCTTTTAATCTTCTTTTTTTTCTTTTATTTCCAGGCGACAACTCTGCGCAGGACATTGATGTGGATGAGTAAAAAACGGGCACATGGACATTGGAAGCCGACTTGGTGGAGCTGACGGAGCAGGTCCACTGGATATAAGCAAGGTCCACAGCTACGATTTAATTGTAGCCATTAAACCCTCTCATAGATGATCGGATGGTCGAGAGCAATCCGGACTGATTTCCTTCTCCCACTGCCATCTTCAATGCTGGAGACTTCACTCCGATGAGAAGAAGGTGGATTTCTGCCGATTTGTCACCAGAGACAGCACCAGAATTGTCCCATACCGCTCAGGAAAGTCAGTGGGCCATTCCTGACCTATAAAAATGAGGTAAACCACCAAAAAAACCATCTTTTGCCGTCGAAACTCTGAATTGACATTTTCAAATAAAAATGACGGAGGGGAAGATCCTCCATCTTCCTCTCATTTCACCTCGGTCTCTTGGTCAACGACAGTGAGAGAGTCATGGCCTGAAGGGAGATTAGAAAGAGATAAGAGTGGAAGAGGGAGAAGACTACTTACTTGAAGGAGGATGCAGCCGGAACAAGATCCGGAGCCGTTGGCAACCCTTAGTTGGTGCTGAATCCGGTGAGTAACTCAAATTTTCTAGTTAGTAGTATTAATAGAATATTAAGCTAGGATTGAGGAATCATCCTCAATCCACCTCCTCGAAATCAAAATCAACATGATTCAATTTTGAGCAAAAGCCCAACTGTAGAAACTCTCCTTTAAGGCATTTCTACAAACACCCTTTCATACAATTCCTAAAACTGATATTTTTAAAAATCATTTCAAGTATTTTCAACCCTATTAAAAATCTCTAAAAAATACAATAAAATCCAAGAAAATAAACTTCAACTTCTATATTTATACTCAGATAAAAATGCATTAAAAAATGATTTAGTTGCTTGTAAAAAATACATATAATCTTTTTTCTTCTTTTAGGCATTTTATCAAAAACCTTTACTCTGTGCATTCACCCTCAAATTTCTCTTACCAAACGACCTCTAAAAATTACAAAATAATGTCCTAAAATCACTAATAAATATTAACTACATATATATGAAGTTTGAGGTCTAAATAAAATCTTTAGAGAGGACTTTCTTTATAAAATCATTTATAAATTCTTCCTTTTTCTCTCTTAGACATTACAACAAACACCTAGTGGTGTTTGTTTACTCTCCTACTCATTAGTTGAATTCGACTCTAAGAGCCAATACCTGGGGAGAAGACCTTACTCACAACGATACATTCCTGAGTAAGTTTTAAAATCACTATGGAGGCGAGTGCGATAGCGAGGATGGCAGCGCAGGCAGGCGTGGCGACGGGATCGGAGGCGAACGGGGTGGCAAGGATGATGTTGACGTGGGTAGGCACGATGATGGGCTCAAAAGCGAGCGCGGACACGAGGACAACGGTTGTGCAGGTAGGCACGACGACGGGCTCGGTGGTGAGCACGGTGGCAAGAACGCTGTCAGCGCAGAGAGGCGCGACGATGGGCTCAAAGGCAAGCATGGTGGCCAGGACGGCGGCGACTCAGGTAGGCACAGTGGCACAGGTAGGCACGGTGGTGCAGGTAGGCGCGGTGACGAGCTCATAGGCGAGCGCGGTGGCGAGGTTGATGAGGAGCACAGGGAAGATACAGTGGCACTAGTAGGCATGGCAGGGGGCGGGACGACATGCATGGCGACATGACATGGCTATAGATGTGGCCAAGGCAGGCAACTGCAGCTGCCGCTACGGTTGTGGCTATAGCTGCGGCCTGGCCACCATCAGGTGCGGTTTCGATTGGGGGTGCGGCTGCAATTGCGGCTGCGGGTGCGACTACAAATGTGGCTACATCTACGGCCTGGCAACCGATGGCTGCGGTTGTGGCCACATTTATGTTGTGGCCTGGCGACTATCGGCTACGCGACTACAACTACAGTTTGTCCATCGTTGGCTGTGGCGGCGGCTACAATTGCGGCTACAGTTGCAATCGTGGATACGGCTACAGTTGTGGCCTAGCGACCATCGGCTGTGGTTGCGGTTGTGGCTGTAGTTGCATCTACAACTACGCTACGGCCTGGCGACTATCGGCTGCGGCTGCGGCTACGACTGCCGCTATGACTCCGCCTATGGCAGTAGTTGCGAATGCGGTTACATCTATGGCCTTGCGACCGTTGGATGTGGCTGTAGCTATGTTGCGGCCTGGATACTGTCGACTACGGTTGCGATTATGACTACGACTGTGACTACAGCTACGCAGCTACGGTTGCGATTGGGGATGCGGCTACAATTATAGCCTGGCGACTGTTGGTTGCCTCTATAGTTGCGGCTACAACTGTGGCCTTGCGATCGTCGATTGTGGCTTTGGCTACAGTGACTAGGGCTGCAATTCCGGCTACGACTGCAGCTACGGCTATGACTATGGTCACCGATGCAGCTACAACTGCAGATTGGTGACCATTGGCTGCGGCTGCGGCCTGGTGACCGTCAACTACAGCTACACCTACGACTACGACTACAGCTATGGCTGTGGTTGATGGCCTTGCGGCTATCGGCCGCAACTAGCGGTAGTGGCCATGGATGATAGTTGGAGTTGCGACTGACTGCGACTGTTACTGTCATCTACAACTGTTGCTCACGGCTCCGCTAATGGTTGTAGCTGCTATGGGGGGTTGGGGACACTACAGGCTGCTACGACCACTACGCGCTGCTCTAGCTGCTATTGACAGCCCCGCTAGCGGCTGCAACTGCTCTAGCGGATGCGGTCGTGCTGGCGGTTGTGGCTCCGGTTGCATGTTTGGCGGTCCTGGTTGCGGCTTTGCGATTGCGGCCAAGTTAACGACAGTGTTGTGGCCCTGTCCCGCTGTGGTGGGTGTGGCCGCGGTTGGCTAATCTGCACCTTGGTGGCTTCATGGTAGATCTGCTGATGGAGGACCATCAGAAGGAGCACGTGCAAATTCATCATCAATCACGCCGTAGATCTCAAACTGAAACGAAGTATCTGCATTTTTGGCAGCAAGCCTCACATCAGACTCCTCCTCAATGGTTCTATTTTACATGTTCCTCTTATTTTGTGACTATATCTATGCTGTATTTCCTTCTACCTTTCGTGACTATTTTGTGACTATTTCCTTATTTTGTGTTCTGGCCTCCCCAACAATGATTGTCTGCATATGTCTTTTAATTCACTTTATACCTTAAGGGATGGTCCATTTAACTTCTTACCCCCTCTAAAGGACCCTTTTAGGAAAGAGCTAATGGAAATATATGTGGCTGGCAAGCCAATCACACATTTTACAGCTGGTTAAATGTTCATTAATACAACATGTTCATTATAGTACATGTGTGATGCTTATAATGAAGTCCATGAATATATGATCGAACTTAGTGAATTATGATGAGATCGTAATATGTAGATCACTAGTCTTTCAGCCTGTGCTCTAAATATTCATATTTGAAGGATACACGAGAAGGACATTAAAGTATACGTATAGAATATCACTATCTAGCCTCACTCATATGATGAGTATGGCCGTTCCCGTAGCCATTAGTGTGGAGACACTAAGGATAGATAGTGGGTGCTCTTTGGTTGAAGGAGTTCAATGAATTGATCCGCATGAATCCCTGAATGATATTACATCGAACTGTTAATCACCTTGATTCACATCATGGTTATGTAAGTGGTCCTTAGACCTGAGACACCAAAGACGTCTTGTGAACGGGCGGTTGTACTTGGCTATGGCCAACAAGTCTCTAATCATGGGATTCTAAACAGTCTTAGTTTGGGAACATCAAGAAGTTCACGAAAATGATTCAGTGGTCAACATGGGATCATCCACCCTCGGTATAAGAGGTGACAACTCATGGAAGACGATGCGATGAAGTCCTTGGCCAAGGCACTGAAATATCGTAGAAGAGTTCTTTGATGATTCTCAAATGCATCAGTACTAACTCGGATGACCGGTTAGGGTTTGACAGTAGACCACACCCTAAGTTATCCAAGGAGCATCAACTAGATGAGGGACTATACATACACAGTAACGGATGACGAACAGGTTCCATGAGTGAGTAGATACACACTCCTTTGTATCTTCTAGAGCATGAGGTAGCTCCACCTCGCCTTTGCTCAGTTTTCTTCTACTTGTCAGCTTCTGCAAGTCATTCCAGATATGAGAAGCATATCCAGTATCCAATACCCAAGATGATGAATCTCTACAAGACAAGTATCTATCACATAGATACGTGAAACATCGCCATGCTTCTTTTAAGCTATCTCATTGAGGTACTTCTTGTAGTTCCTCTTCCAGTGGCCCTTTATTCCACAATGGAAGCCCATCCTTTCTCGTCATTGTCCTTCTTTGTCAGTGGTGCTTTCACTTGCTTCTTCCCTTTGTCTTGCCTTGAAGCAGACATTGCCTTTCTCTTATTGTTGGTCCTACCAACAAAGAGAACTTGGGGCTTGTCCTTTTGAAGGTTGCCCTCAGCAGTGGTAAGTATGTTAAGCAGCTCCGGAAGAGTCGTCAGAATTTTGTTCATGTAAAAGTTAACAATGAACTCGGAAAATGAATCAGGTAAGGATTGAAGAATAAGGTCCATGCTCATCTCAACAGGGAGTTGAACTCCTAGCATTGCCAACCTTTCTATCCACTCAATCATTTTTAGTACATGAGTTTATACTGAAGATGATTTGGTCATGCAAGCCCTGAATAGGCTCTTTGATATGTCATATCTCTGAGTCCTACTCTATTAGGCGAATAACTCCATCAAATGGAGTAGCATTGGCCTTGGCTCCATATCTTGATGCTGCTTCTACAACTCATTGCACATAGAAGCTAGCACATAGCATTGGATCGTAGTGGAGTCATCTTCCAACTTCTGATATTCCACAATCTCCCCTTAAGTTGCATCAGATGCAAGCTCTCCTGGGCCATCACTCTCAAGGACATAGGCTATGTGGTCAGACTTAAGTAGGATATTTAAGTGCTTGAGCCAATCAGTAAAGTTTGGTCCAGTCAAATGGTTGGCATCCATAATGCCATGTATCGGGTTGCTCGACGACATCTTTGCCTGCACGGGATATATCTAGTGAATTACTAGTTCAAGCAGATTCTATATTCATGGAATATAAATACCTCCCACTAAAATTCATCATTCCATACAACCATCAAGTGTACGGAAGCAGAGAAACCAACTATCTCCTAGTGGGGATCGGAATTTCAATATGTGTAATACAACCTAGAGTATACCCTCACCAATCATAATACACATTATTGAACATCCACCTCATGGAACTTGCAACCCTTTGCAATATGCAATCATTTTTTGGTCCCCAACGCTCATGCGGCCTAGAGTATACCCCCACCAACAGCTGAGTTTGGTCTGAGCAATACCATCGTTACTTGTCAAAAGTAGATTTGCATGTGGCCTGGAGTAATCCTGGAGTATACCCCCACCAAACTGCATAGTTCCTCTATCTCGACCACGTGTCACCCACTAGCTCTTAGTTCCTCATCCCAAAGAAGCAGGCCTGGAGTTTACTCCAACCTAGCTTAGAAGGGACTTAGATCCTAAGGCTATAACAACAGAGGACCACGCTTAAGTTTGTCACTTTCGCGTTGCGGCCGAGATTTTAAAGAGAGGGATTTTATATGGTCTCTTCGACGACATATGCACATGTAATATCTCATATTAACATATGCCTTAACTCGTGTGTGGTGTATGAATTTGTATTTGTGAGTGTAAGTTGACTATCTCATATTGTCAACTCCACATTCCAATCTCGTTGGTCTACTAACTTAAGGGAATCTACATTTAGTCCACCTATGTTTGATTTTCCACATTAATACATTCATCATACAACATATTCATATCACAAATGAAATCACATAATAAATGCTATGTAACTCAATTATTTAAATAGTTTCAAAATTACTAGTAAAGAAACATGACTTTCATGCTTAAAATTCAAGACATAATTATTTAAACATTTTAGATAATTTATGGAATTTTATTGATGCCTATAATAATTTAACTCTTGAATTATATTTTTCATTAACCAAAAATTACTCCATTCAAAAAACAAAAAATTATATTTTTCATGATTTTATCAACCTCAAATAATTTTAATTTTTATTTACTTTAGTAAAATTAAGAAATATTTCTTGAAATGTATTAAAGTTTTTTGCAATTTATTTTTATTTTTAATAACTTATTTCTTAATTATTTAAATAAATAAATAAATTACTTGGAAGATATTTAAAATTATAATATCAAAGAACATGGGGTGGCGCAGTTGTTGCGCCACAGTGTTCTCTCTTGGAGGTGTGGGAGTCGGGTTTGATTCCTTGCTCCTGCAAATAAAAAAGTTTAAACCTTTTTGGCGGATCGAATCCGAGATGATCTGATCAGATCGTGTCGGATTGGATGGGATCGGGTCCGATATGGTCGACCCGCCAATCCGGCTCCGACCCGGGTTCGACCGGTCCACCTGATCCATCACCGGCTTTGAAATACCATCGAAACTTGATCAGGTTTGACCTGGTCAAGGGCTACGTGGCAGCCCGCCCGTGCCCGCGCTCACATGGGCGATTGTAGGGCGCCACTGGCGGTTGCCACCGCCTGTCGCCGATCGCGCGCGGTGGTCGTAGGCGGCTGGACGTATGGGGCCGCGGGCAGCTACAACACCTGTTGGGTCCCTTGGGCTCCCATTGGGCTGGTGCGCGGCCCCTTGGGCTGCCGTGGGGCCCTTAGGTGACCGCGAGTGCCCCTTGGGCACCCATGGTCAGCCGCGGGTGCCCTTGGACACCCGCAAGCGGCTCTTGGGTGCCCGTGGGCAGCCGCAGGCACCCGGCGCCAATGCTGGCTGCCGCTAAATGATGAAAAACATCAATAATGATGATAAAATGATCATTTAACATCTTTTTGGATGGTTTTTCCATCCTAATTGAACCAAAACACTCATTAGCCTGGCTGTGATACCACTTTTGGGTTTGGTACCTTGGTTCGACCATGGAAAACACATTCCATTGATGCGGAAGCGTGTCGATAGATTCACAATCGATCTTTAAAACAAAACATTGAAAGTATCTTTTGGGGAACTCGTTCCACCCTTGACTTTGCTGCTCTGAGATAGTTCTAAAGCCATTGACACGTCCGGCCTCTAGAAGTATCCACGCGAGTTTCCGGTGCTTGGATCTCCATGTCTTCTTTTTCAACTCTTCTTCCAAATCTTGAAGATCTCCTCATCATGAAGACGCTCTTCCTTGGACGAGTGGAGAAAGGGAGGAGCCCTCAAATAAGGCTTGCACGGGTGCTTAAAATGATACCCCTTTCCCCCTTTATATGTACTTAAAGTTTTCCTCAAAAACCCTACAAAGTAAAGTATATCCATCAATGCCCTTGTGACCTTGTGCGTGTGACCCTCTAGGCCCATGTATCGTTCTAGTTAATAACTTCAATGGCCCAATAAAATTTATTGACAACCTTATTAATTAACTATATCAACACATAGACTAATTAAATAAGGATTGATCTAACCCAATCGCTAGGTTAAGTTTCCAGCCCGTGGGGTGCCAAGCTACACCTCGTGCTCTAGAGGATACCGAGCAGTCTTGAACTCTCTCATGGAACCTTTATTGTCATCGGTTACTATATATGTATAATCTATCATCTGCGCGAGACTCTCGAACGACTTAGGGTATGGTTTATCATCAAAGCCTAATCCGTCATTCGATTAGTACTAATGCGTAACGGGGATCATTGGAAAATGCCTTCTCTAATATCCTCACTACCCTGGCCATGGATTTTTCTGTATGGTCTTCCTTGAGTCAATCTCCTCTAATACCGAAGGTGGATGATCCCGTTTTGACCGCTTAATCATTTGCGTAAGCTTCTTACTACATCCGATATATAACTTATAACTTATTCATAGTCAAAACGTAGTCGTCCACTCACGAGATGTCCTTAGTGTCTCAGGTCAGTGGATCACTTATACTACCATGACTTGAATCAACCTGATTGACATTTAGGTATAATACCATTCATGGATTCATACGGATCAATTCAGTGAACTCTTTCGCCAAAGAGCACCCGCTATTTGTCCTTACTGCCGCCACACTAATAGCTACAGGATCAGCTATACTTATTATATAAGTAGGATCAGCAAGTGCTATTCTATCTGAATAACTCGATGTCCCTCTCGACTACCTTTCAAATTAGAATATTTAGAATACATGTTTAAAGACTAGTGATCACTGTATTTTGATCTCATCATAATTCACCAAGTCATTGCATGTATTCATGGACTTCATTATAATCATCACACGGAATAATAATGAACTCAAATATTTTATTCAATGAACTTAAATAAACATGGTAGTGTGATTGGCTTCACGACCACATAATATCCATCACCACTTACGTAACCATGATACAAACCAATGTAGTTAAACTTAGGTATAATACCACAAAATATTGAGCGAGGGATTCATAATGGTATACTCAGTGAGGTCCTTTCCCAAAGAACATCTACTATCTATCCTAAGTGACTCCACACTATGGCTAAGGGATTATCATACTCATCATATAAATAATACTAGATAGTGTTGTTGTTTCAGTGAGCTTATTCTGAGAAATACTTAAGAGTTATTATAATGTTTATTAAATATTAATATCGATGTTATTATAATATTGTCTTCGATTATTTGGTGATTTTATATATTCATCTACTTTAATTAAATATGGCACATGCATTCTATAAATTTATATCCTGCCTATGAATATTGGATGAGATGTAGAATTTGCATTTTAATTGCAGAATGTATATATTCTCAAACAAACATTCTTATGAATCCTGTATTGGTAAAAGCCAAATGTAGGATATAGTACGCAATTTGGTTAGGTAGCTGATGGCAAGGTTTTTGGAGAAAATATAAAGAAGCCAGATTATGCAAGCATGTCTTATAGTACTTTTAAGATACTAAATATGATCCAAAGCTTAAAAGTACTGTATGTGATTTTCTACAGGATGGTGAAATAACTAAGAGGGGGGCGAATCAGTTTATTTTGCCTTATTTATGTATTCCTTATTTTATTCTCTTAATTGCTCACGTCATTCGAACACCAGATTTTTTATCCTAGATCGGGACCCAAAGCCTCACACGAATCCCAAGAGGAGATGCTCCTTCCAGACTTATATCTCTTTTGGTTCACCCCTAGGAGCAGGTACGATATGGCTTGGTGATCAGATTACACTTTAATATTAATTGATGATCTAATCCACTCATGCTCTAGGTTAGCAACCTCACTTTGTCACCATTCTTTGGCACACCTCTGCTTGTCCTGTCTCCCACGGATCAACTCCTAGAGCTCAGCTCATCGCTCTCGGCTCCCTTTGAGCCATCTTGCCAATCTGAAGTCCTTGAGCTACGTCTCTGATCCATGAATGCTCCAAAAAGTCTGCCAGCATAGATCCAGCGTGATCCTGGATAGTTAAGAAGATTCACAACATGGATTGACTACTCTGTCAACCTCTTAGACTCCTCCTTAGTCTAGCACCAACTCACTAATAGTCCAACCCTTATCATACACGTAAGTACAACTCACCTAGAGTAAAAAAAGTATCAAATATGTATGTTTCTTACTTATGTCTACCCTCAACATGTCAGAAAATATTGATGATTATCAAACTAGAAGATGAACTTCAAATGGCACTAAATGAAAAAAAATTAAAAAATCTAATAAATTATCCGCATTTAACCAATGAGCTGACTTTGACTTTCTGGCTTATCGGTGAATTTTCTCTGACTGCTGTTCGAAATAGAACCTGAAATGTTCATTCTAAAAATAACACATTCATATGTAATAATCTTTCTCACAATCTATTTGATTTCTTTTACTTCATTGAGTTCTATCTTTTTCACACTAACTTCAATTTTGAGCCAATTGAATCTACGTAAGGAGAGTTATATTTTATAACTTAAAATTTCATAATATGCAAAAGATCAATCAATTTAACTAAAATAACAGTGCAGTCAAAAGCAACATAAAAAACTTTGCTAGTAATTTGGATGTTTATACATGTTTTTAATCCTCATTAACCGACTTGAGAATCAGAAAGTTGACGTCTGAAAATCAAATTATAGGAGTTAAAATTGATTATTAGAATTTGAAAATGAGGAGTAGAGATAAAGTCGAATCAACCTGTTCAAATAATTGATTTTAAGATCAGTTTTATAAATATCAGAAATTTAATCATAACTTGTTTTAAAGTCATGGAGCACTAGAGGCGGGAGCGGGCGACCTCTCGCCTAACTGTTGTACCCTATACAAACTGCCACAACGATATCTAATGATTGTGCGACGACCACTTATACTTCGTGCGTCACCACCTCTGCGGGACACGAGCATGCTATGGGACTCACGACCTTCTTCGAGAGCTGCACCGGTATCACCTTTGTATATTTTCCTTTTACCATCACGGCATGGGCGAGTGGGGTTCAAGTGCAATTGGGACATTTGCGATGGTTCCACACCTATAAATGCTTATAAATACTTCACTTAATATATAAAACCTCTTTGGGTGGTGTCCACAACACATTTGGATCGATCTATGGGCACAACACTTGGGCTTTGCCAATGAAAGAATAAGCTCATAAAATGGAGAATCAGGATTTTAACAGGATAATTAGAGAGTCAAAATCAAAAGTGAAGTTTAGAGTCAAAATCAAAATTAAGAATTAAAACAATAAATAAAAAATAGAGAAATTCGTCCCATTGAAAACGAAAGAAAATGAAATCAAGATTCAAAACATTTGAATCAACCTATTTCAAGAACAGGTTGTAAGATCTTGATTACATGCTCAAGAAGAAAAAGAAAAGCAATGTGAAGTGATGAATCACACACACAATAGTTGGAGGGAACAAATGTTCAGTCGTTTAAATAGCGGGTTCTCGGTCATATAGAAAATGAGAGATTTTTCACAATTTA
The DNA here is from genome assembly GCF_029677425.1 of Wolffia australiana. NCBI lineage: Eukaryota > Viridiplantae > Streptophyta > Magnoliopsida > Alismatales > Araceae > Wolffia > Wolffia australiana. The sequence goes on from NC_135846.1 coordinate 3,394,021, forward strand.
CCTTGAATGAGATGTAGAGGGAAAGAAGTGTTCTTGAAGATCTCAGAGAGCACCGATAATTCAAAATCCCCTCTTGAGATATTGTTTTTTTGATGGGTTGATAGAAGGTGTCCTTCAGCAAACAGTAAGAGAGCATCATTCGGCAACCATTTATTGAGAGTCTGAATCACCATTAGGAGAACAAGAGTGCATTGAAGCAAGAAGTCCTTGAAAGAGAGAATCAGTAGGGTATTACATTGAGTCAAATGAGAGATACCATATATTAGGAGAGAGGAGGATTTTTCTAAAAGAGAGAGGGGGAGAAAAAAATATTAATCTACGAATTTTAACTTTAATAAAAATGATCTGCTAATCATGATATTTCTTGAAAATGATCAGCTAAAAAAAGTAAAACATAATTAAAATGGATGAAAAAGTTTACCTAAAGAAAGCTTATCTGCTATGATTTTTCATCCATTTTAATTATGGGACGCGCAGGCCGGGCACCAACGCTTATGCCAAGTGCCACGCGCGGGCACCAACGCTACGCGCCAGCGCCGAGTGCTGCGCATGGGTGCGAGACGCGCAGACTGGGCGGCGTGCCGCGGTTGCAGCGCGCGGAGTTGTGCGGGGTGCCGCGCAGCGGTCGCGCTGTCAGTGTACGCATTGTGTGTGTGGGGCATGGGCCTGGGAGACATCTCGCCAGGAGACTAAGGCATGTGGCGCACTGAGAGCGCCGGGATGGCATAGCGGGCGCGTAGCGCTCCTACGGGTAGTCTTGGGCGTGCAGCGCCTAGCTTGGGGGTGTTGAATGTGGCGGAGTCGCACAGACTGTGCGCTAGAGTGTTGACACGGGTGCCGGTGGCGTGCGTGATCATCAAGGCAGGGTGGCATGTGTGATCGCCAAGCCCGCGGGCGCGTGGCGCCCGGCCTGACGCATTTGTGTAGCGGCAGAGCGGAGCGGCGACCCTGAGGCCGTGTGGCGACATTACCTCGGTGCAAAGCACCTCGTCTTGTTCGTTGTATCACCCCTCATCCCCCATGTAATTATCCCTAATGATGATGTACTCGTTATGATATAATTGCAATGACCCTATTCCCTGACGGTGCTGAGCACCACCATCTCCTCTAACCCCTTCTATGCGATCTTAAGCAATCTGCAAAGCTTCCGCTACAAGAGATCAAGGCTGCTCAGTGTTTTGCCCTACACATTGAGGCCGTCACACGTCAGATTCGAGCAAGAAACCTAGCTCGGGATTTGACCGTGTGACAACTGGTATCAGAGCTAAGTTGGATCGCCTCCCCTTGTACTTCTGACCCTGGTTGAGGAGATGGAGTCGTTTTGCGCACAATTACGCGAAGAGACCCTGGCTGAATAATCGCCTGCTGCACAAGAACGTGATGGGTTTGAAGACCGACGTAGATAAGAACTACGACGAGCTAAAGTCAGATATAAAAGACTTGCGGGTGGAGACTTGCCGGAGGTAGGAGGTCCTCGAAGACACCATCTTGGACCTGACCGGGATGGTCCTAACACTAAAGCTCAAGATGGAAAGGCTGGAAGAAGGCACCAGCTGTCATCCCAGCAATGATGACGGGGAGAAGCAGTCACTCCATGAACTGCGGTTCGATGGTTCTTGTAGGGAAGATGCAATGGCGGATTTCCTATACGACAACGACCGGTATTTTGGTAAAAGACAACTCTCAGATGAAAGAAAAGTACTATAGGATAGCTACTTCCTCACAGATGAGGCGAAGTCGTGGTGGCGATAGAGGGAAGAGTGTGGAAATTGGCCACCTTTGAGATATGAAGAGTTTGTGCGGGAGATAAAGGAAAGCTTCATGGCATAGAACACGGCGTGGATTGCGAGGGGAGAACTTGAAAACCTCAAGATGACGGTCAATCCGAGCGAATATGTGGGTCAATTTGTGTCCATAATCCGGAGGATCACCGACATGTCTGAGGCGGACAAGCTCTACCGCTTCACCAAGGGCCTTCCCCACTAGCTCCAGACAGAGCAGGAGAGGAGACAGTGTAGAGACCTAAACTCGGCCTACAAGGTCGTGGAAGGAACGGAGCTCTGCCCCTCTAGACCCACCAAAACAGAGGACAGTCCGGTGAAAGGGAACAAGACGCGCCAAGAGTGCGTTGAGGCAACAGCAGCACCAAGCAGTCAAGGCCTAAAGAGGAAGTTTAAGCCAGGCCACGGCAAGAGCCGTGACAAGGGCAAGAGTCCGAGACTGTGGAAACAGAGTCCAGGCGATGGGGGCAACAAGCTAACTTGTTTCGCTTGCGGAGGACCCCATTTCATGAGGGATTGCCAAGAGGGACGGCAGCGGCCACCAACGTTAATGCGATGGTCGTGCCGCCGGCCCAACCGGATGTTCCCGGGGGAAGCAGTACGGTGACCCTGAACCCCTTGCGATGCTTAGCGACACTACAGGGGGGTGCCCCAGCCAGTATGAGGGTCTAAACCTTTTGCATGTCTCGGTACTGATCAACCGCAGCCATGGTCGACACGGGAGCGACGCACAACGTCCTTGTCGAGGAAGAGGCCAAGAAGCTCGACTTGAAGCTGTCCCCAAGTGCGGGGAAGATCAACGCCGTCAACTCTGAGGCTCGGGACATCGTTAGTATCGCCAAGGGGTTGCTGCTGCAGGTGGGAACGTGGGAGGGCCGGACCAACTTCATGGTGTCCCCATGGATGAGTTCACGGTCGTCATGGATCTCGACCTTCTAATGGGTTCACGCGCGGTTGTGTTCCCCCAATATCGCGGCGTGTTGTTCCCGGAGGGATCTCACCCATGTTTCGTGAGGGACCAAGGGGCCTAGAAGCCGCGGAACGCCGCTCTCCTATCCGCCATGCAAATCGAGGACAGATTGAGGAAGGGGGAAGAGACCTTCCTCGTCACCATACGAGGGCCAACACCCTGGAAAAAGGGTGAAAGGCAGGGGTGTGCACCAGCCCATTTGGCGGCACTTAGTTGGGGTGACGACGATGACAACAACCCCGGTGCAGCCGCGGGTGGACTACTAGGGCCAATTGCGGACGTACTGCGGGAGTTTGCCAGGTTGATGCCTACGCAACTCCCCGCGAAGCTACCGCCTAGGTGGGCTGTGTACCATGTGATCAAATTTCTCCCCAGAACACGTCTCCCTACGCGGGCACCCTACAAGATGCCCCCTACTTATCTGGAGGAGCTAAGGAAACAACTCCAAGAATTGTTGGAGAGCAAGCTCATCCTGCCGTCCAAGGCTCCCTTCGGCACTCCAGTTCTCTTCCAGAAGAAGGTCGGGTCGCTCCGACTTTGCGTGGACTACCAAGCGTTGAACAAGGTAACAGTGAAAAATAAATATCCTGTACCGAATGCTAAAGAGCTGTTTGACAGGCTCGGCGAGGCTCGCTACTTCTCACAAATGGACTTGAAGAGCGGGTACCACCAAGTGCAGATCAAGGAGGGAGATCAACCAAAGACGACGTGCATGACTCGCTACAGATCCTTCGAATTTTGCGTGATGCCTTTTGGGCTCACGAACGCTCCTGTTACATTTTGTTGCTTGATGAACAATATTTTTTGGGATTATATCGACAATTTTGTTTTTTTGTACTTGGATGATATTCTCGTATACAGCTAGAGCTTGGATGACCATGTGAGGCACCTGAGGAAGGTGATGGCCAAGTTGAAGGAGCACGAGCTCTACCTCAACCCGAAAAAGTGTGAGTTTGCCTTGCAGGAGATTGAGTTCCTCGGACACCTTGTCGGGAAGGGAAGTGTGCGCATGGATCCATCAAAGGTGAAGGCCATCAGGAATTGGATGGAGCCGAAGGGAGTGCTACAGCTGAGATCTTTCCTCGGGTCAGCTAATTACTACTGGAAGCTCATCAAGGGCTTCTCCCGACTAGCTACCCCTCTAACGGACTTGTTGAAGAAAGAGGTGAAGTGGTAGTGGATAGACCGGTGTCAAAGAGCATTTGACAAGTTGAAGAGTGCAGTCTCTAGTGAGCCGATGCTCCGATTGCCCAAGTACAACAAGCCGTACGAGATACACTATGATGCTTCTAATTTCGCACTTGGAGGTGTCTTGATGCAGGATGGACACCCCGTGGCTTATGAGAGCCGCAAGCTTAACGACGCGGAAATAAGGTACTCGGTGCATGAGAAGGAGATGACAGCGGTGTTCCATTGCCTGAGAGTTTGGCGCCACTATCTCCTTGGAGGAAAATTCGTGGTCTACACTGACAACGTGGCCACCAGTTGCTTCGAGTCCCAGAAGAAGTTGACCCCGAAGCAAGCGAGATGGCATGACTTCTTGGCGGAGTTCAACTTCGACTTGAAGTACAAGCCGGGGCGTGCCAATCAAGTGACCGATGCCCTATGCTGCAAAGAGCCAGAAGTGTTTGTGGCCTTACTTTCAGCAGTCCAAGGAAGCATTCTCGATGAAATCAAGTTGGCGCTGAAAGATGGTCCAGAAGCTGTTCGCCTGATGAAGCGCATTGATGCAGGCGAGACAAGGAGATTCTGGATGGAGGACGACATCATATACGCTAATGGGAATAGGCCGTATGTGCCGCGTGTGGGTGGGTTGCGCAGGAAGCTCCTTTACGAAGCACACAACACTCCCCACGCCGGACACCCAGAGCAGGCCCAGACGCTTGCACTCCTGTCTAGCAGCTGTCACTGGCTGGGAATGGAACGAGATGTAGAAGCCTATGTTCGTTCATGCCTGGTGTGTCAACAAGACAAGACGGAGAAGGCCAAGGCAATTGGAACGCTGGAACCTCTCCCTAGGGCGAGTAGACCGTGGGAGTCTGTTTCGATGGATTTCATCACTTGCCTTCCGCGCGTGGGTGGGCACGACGCCATCTTGGTTGTCATGGATCATTTCTCCAAATATGCAACATTCATCCCCATCACGTCGGAAGTGCATGCTGATGGTGTGGCTCATCTATTCATCTCCTATGTGGCAAAGTACTGGGGTCTTCCACTGGCCATTATTAGCGACATGGATACAAGATTCACTGGTCGTTTCTGGGAGTTGTTGTTCAAGTACATGGGATCCAAGCTCAAATTTTCTATGAGCTTACATCCCCAGACAGATGGTCAGACGGAACGTGTCAATTCCATGCTCGAAGATTAACTCCAGCATTATGTTTCAGTCAATTAGAAGAATTAGGTGGAGCTGCTGGATGAAGCACAATTCGCACACAACATCAACTGGAGCTCGGCTACAGGTCACTCGCCGTTTGAGAATGGACATTGACTCCTCCGGAAGCTATGAAGAGGAAAGGGAATGGACATTTCCGTGAGGCCTTTCGAATTGCGCACGACTATCATGCTCGCATTGAGGAAGCCCGTGAGGCATTAGAGCGTGCTGCTCAGAGAATGAAGAAGTACGCCGACCAACACTGATGGGACATAGAGTTCCAAGTTGGCGACAAGGTTTTGTTGAAGACCAATACACAGATGTTGAAGATGAAGCAATCAAAGTAGCGTCACAAGGGTCTATTACCCCCCTATGATGGACCTTTTGAAGTAGTGGCGAAAATCGGACAGGTTGCCTACCGACTCAACATTCCTCGTCGGCTGGCAGTCCATCCAGTCTTCCATGTGTCGGTTCTGAAGAAATATATACCAGATCATGAAGACGTGGCAAGGAAGCAGCCCCAACGTGCACCACCAAATGTGCGGGCGCACTTCGACCAAGAAGCAAAAGCTGTCCTAGCGAAGCAGGAAATTGACCGGGGAGGACGTCACGGTTGCTACCACAAGATTGGGTACCTAATCAAGTGGAAGAACAGACCAGAGGAATCAGTCACCTAGGAGCGCGACTCAGATTTATGACAGTTCAAGGACCTACTGCGAGCATATGAAGCGGAGCAGCGGGCGTCGACAAGGTTGTCGACAAGTTCAGGCGGCGGGGGCATGTTAGGCCCCTAACTAGGCGGCCTAGAGGCCTGCATGCTTATTAGGAGGGCGTGTCCGTGTAATTCAGCTCATGACAGGAGAGCAATAGGAAAGATGGAAGTGAGAGAGAGATGTGACGTGGTCGAGTCTAAATTGAGTTTTGGACCGGCCGATCAATAGACTTCTGGTGTTGTTGTTCTCAGGCAAGGTGATCGATGGACTAAGTTTAAGAGAATAGACTCAATACCATGTCTAAGGTCGTATACTATTTTGAGGATTAGTTCATCTAACAACACAAAAACACTTTGGGGGAATTTGAGAAAATGATTTTAAAACAAGCATACAATTTTTACCATTCATATTTGTAAAGAACTTCACTAATTTGCAGAACCTGATATGCAGAATTTTTGCCGTGGAGATAAGTGCGATGTGCAGTGTGATTTTTCCAACGGCACACTGCAAAAATCCCCAGAAACAGGAATGCATACCTCACAGAAGGGGCTTAATGGTACCACTCTGGTCCCCAGAAATCGGGTCGGGTTCTGCTCCTATCCTGCTCTAGCCATTTGACCAGTCAATGATAAAGTCAATGAACACAATTAAAAATACATTGGGCCAGACATTCTAAAATGTATTATGCTTTATGAGTTAACCTATCAAGTCTGTCTCGGGAAAAAAAAAAATCATATTAGATTTGCTAATAAGATTAAGAAACAAAATAAGAGAAGAATAAAAGAAAAAATACATCAATTCATTGAAATATGGTATTCTACTAGCTAACATTTGAAACGCACAATGGAACCTTTTTTTTGGATGATGATGCCTCTAATCCCATTTATCTAATCTCCTTTTTTGAAAGCAAGTAGAAATATTTATGATCTACAGTATTTAGTAAGTTGGATCTCAAGGATGAATGATCGATGAACCCTTTCAAACTAAATTTACGAGAAACCTGCCATCCGTATCATAACTGACAGAGTTTTCTCAAAAAAAGGGACAAATAACAATGTCTAGGTATAAAAGACATGGGGCTAAAGAGAGAACGAATAAAGGACCTTAATGTACAATACTGCACGATCTTCAAGCTTATGAATATAGATCTTACATGTGCTTATGAGATTAAATTGTATTTTATTTAACAAGGTATAACAAGGTAAGATAAATTCAATGATAAAGACTTATATAGTTGATATTCGATCAATCGATACTTCAACTAAATCGATATTATATAAGTGAATAAAAAAAAATAGAAACATGCAAAAACATTTGGCATCATGGTGAGGGACAGCTGCCATTCTGCTGGCTTAGTGAGGAAGTTTCATGTAATTCTTCTATTTTTTTCGTCATTTGTTTTCTATTACTATTGAATTTTTATTTAGTTTTTTACTACTACATTTCTTAGCTCAACCCTTTTCACCCCTTTTTTTATTATTGCTCTCTTCCAATTAAAGTGCTCATTTTTTTGCTTAGTTGCTTTCATGTATCCTCCTGTTTTATGCCTTTTTCTTTGATGTTTTATTATTCGTTTCCCTTGTGTTCTTCTCCCCTTCTACTTTATCCTCACTTTTTATTTTTTTGTTCCACTTCATTATTAATGTTTTTCTATTTTCATTTGCAAATCTGCATTTTTTCTTCCTTTGTTGGGCTATTTTTTTTCCCTGTTTATTAATTGTTCATTTAATATGTTCCCTATTCTCTCCCTATTCACTAATTCTTCTCTCCCCTTTTTAGTCCATTGTCTTCCTATTTCACCTTTAATGGTGCTCTAATTATTTCAACCTTAATCGGTTTAATTTTATTTCTACTTCCGCTTTTATTCCTGTTTTTATTATTATTTTCCAATTATTTGGTTGCTTCCCTCCCTGATTTCATCTAAAATCCACATTTTTAATACCTCTGTTAGAACTTTTCTTTTATTTTTCTCCCATTTTATCCTTAGCTTTTGATTTTTAAATTCATATCTTCCCCTTCTACCCCTATTGTGATCTTTTTTCTCTCACTACTTTATTGTTGTTTTGTTTTTATTTTCAAGTTGAATTCAACATTCCTTTTACTTTCTTTATTCCGTTTTTCTTAGTTGTTCTTGTCCTTTTCTTTCTTCTTTTGATTTCCTATTTTCCCCCTTTTCTTCCTATCTATGTTTTATCTTTATCTCTTTCTATTTTTTATGTGCAATTATATGTGTTAAGTTTTAAAAATTTATTTAATGTAATACTTACTTTAGTTTGAAAATTGGTCCCTTACGGTAAAACTTTGTGTGGTATGCAGAGCCAATTTCTGGCTCATGTGCACATTACATTGCATGAGGGGTTTATTATAATCAACATATCAAAACATTGGTGAAAAACTTACATCGCATTGCAAATACATGTCTATACAATATACGCTCTCAGATTGATACCCATATAGCAAACAAGTTCATAAAATTATCCAGTTTGAAAGAAGAATTCTTTACCCATTATTATTTTTTACAATTAAATAAACAGAAGGCAATGGATAAATTATTTATGGATAAATTTTGATTTGATGTATTTAATGAATATGTTTGAACTAGTTGGTCTAGCTAATAACCATTTACTCTTGTTCTTAAAAAAGAAGATTAAATAAACTGGATTACAGGCTTCATAACCCGAAATACGGTTTCATTTTGTGTCTCAAATGTTCACTTGTAGAATACCCTATTTCAATGAGTTGGTGTAATTTTCCTGCCGTGTATATTGTCACAACGATTAATGTTTTCAAAAAATTAATTTAATTCTTTCATTCATTTAGCATGTTAGTCAGTAATTGAGCGTACAAGAGAATACTTTAATTTTAAAAATATAATTCAATAAATATCCTGTTGTAAAAATAAAGATATCATAAGTGATGATCTTTTGTTAATCATAAATTAAAAAAAATAAGCTAGATGATGATAATTACAAATCATATTTTAATTTGATGAAAACGAACCGTATTTCCAATTACAAAATAAATGATCCCGAAAAACATGAGAAGATAAGGAAAGTCAACTAGTGGACAAGCTTTAACTGTTGACAACTTTTGCCCCTATGAAGAAGCATCATTAAGTAGTCCATTATTAAGTAAGAAGATACGAAGAATTTAAGATAATGTGTGTTGAGGTTCAATAATAACAGTATTTTTCTAGAATGGATTGGGTGGGAAGAGGTTCGATCTTTTACAGATGTCAACTCCAGGCTTAAATATCAGATTTGCGATCGTTTAGTGCAACACGAACTCTGAATAAAGTCTTAACGTTTTGTAAATTAAAACAAAAAAGGTTCAGTCGGAGTAGAGTATTGGTATCAAAACATGATCAGCAACCCAATGAGTTAATCATTCGTATTTACTTGGATGATTGCTTCCCATTATTTTATTCTCACTGCTAACTCTTTAGTTTCAGTAGTAAGGAGAGAAAGAGAGGGGGAGAGAGAGAGAGAGAGAGAGAGAGAGAAGTTTAAGGGGGAGAGAGCGAGGGACGCCAGAGAGATTCCAGAGAGTAACAAAGGCAGGGAGAGAGAAGAGCGACAGAGAGAGGAGCCAAGGAAAGACTGTCAAGGATATAGAGTCAGGGATCGAGAAAAAGGGATTGCGACAGCGAAAGATGGATAGAGAAGGGCGAGATCGAAAGAGGGTAAAAAAGAGAGAAGGGTGAGATAGGAGGGGGGTAGGGAGAGAAGATATAGAGAGACCGAGGGAGGAAGAGGGGACAGAGAGAGGGAAAGAAAGCAAGATATGGAGAAAGTCTGTAAAAAAAATAACAATTTAAAATTTTAAAATATACCTCTATGATGGTTCGGTGACTACACGGACATACATTATTGTTGACGTTGATTAAGAAAATTAATATTGACCTCGATGATAACAAAAAAAATTGAACCTATGGTTGGTCAATATGGCGTTCATGGGGAGGTCGACGATGACAAAATATTTTAACCCATAAATTGTGGGCGTTATGTGGTCATCCACAAAGCATCAACTATTTGTCTACCTTACCATCAACGTTCAGGTTTGCCGAATCCACGCTATCACCTATTTATTATTCATTTCAACCGTTTGGTTATTTATCGTTAAATTCAGAGTTTTATCCTCTGCACCCTGATATTTACTTGGTGGATTTCTAAAAAGATAGCAAAGCACCAAAAAGATGGGTCTAACTCTCTGAAAGTCATCCAAACATTTTCATAATTGACTCCCTACGAAGTAAGAATACCTTAGCCCCCTGTAATGGCTCATGTAGTAACATGACATTAAACTGCTATTGACACTGATGCTCTTCCTCATAGGTCTCACTGAAAATTCATCTCCGATGATTTGTTTTGGATTATTGGTGCACACCCTTTACAAGGGTATTTTTACATCAGAGATGAAATGAAAGTTTATTATTTCAGTTCACTCTTTTAAATTTTTTATCAATTAAACAAATCAATGATAAAATAATCGTTGTCCACAATGGATAATAAAAAACATTATTTTAAGAACAAGTTATTTGATTTTTTAAAATAACAGATAATATCATAGATAAGGCATCGCATAGTTATATTCCTTGGTAAAAGAATTTCAGGGAAAGGAAACTAGGTAAAATTTCTGAGAATACAAGGACTACGCATCTACATAATTTGTCTAAAACGAGGTAGAAAGAAACCATGCTAACTGCTACACATCTTATTGAAAATATCATTGATTAGCGATAATCACAAGTCTTCGATTCATAAAATGAGTTTTTTCTTCTTTAAATTTATAGTTACACGAAACCAATGAGAATTGGATGTACAAGTTTTCAACATAATCCTAATCTGGGACTGAGTAAGTTTGAAAAAAAAAAGGTATTAAATAAATTTATTTGGTTATTGTTTCATAAACAATGTTGAAATGTTTATCCAAAGATGTAAAATTTTATCAAAACTCCACGTACCTTTTTGGAAACCAAAATAAGTTCATAGAATGGTAGAATGACTAAGAGCTGAGAAGCTCACAATGAATGTTGAAATATCTGGTGTTTATCATAATCCCATATGCAAATTATTCTGTCGAAAGTCTGTACCAGCTTCAATTAGGAAAAAATATATCTTTTAAGAGTTCATATTAGTAAATCTTATATGGACAAAAAATGTTGAAAAATAGTAATATGAAAAAGAGGCCCTAACCCTTCCTATGTCATTAAAACGTGTAGGTACAAAAAACGTAGTATTCTTTTAAAGGTTATTATATGTATAATATGCATAATTGGTACATCAAGTTTTAATTGCCAATTTTATGCTTTAGAGAATAAGTTGTATCTTTCCAACTTTTGAGAACAAAACTGTCTTACAAACCTGGGGGAAGCAATAAAAGGTCCAAAGTGGGGACAACACTAGACGACGAACTAGATGCATCATTGAGAAATAGACCATGGGAACTAATTACTTTAACTAAATATAAGGAAAATATAGACTGCAACTTCGTATTTAGTACTGGATTTAATAAAAACAGAGGTATTGAAAGACGTAAATCTAGAAAACTAGATAAAGGATACACAGAGGTTTTCAGTATACACTATCCTGGGACCTTTGCACCCATAGCAAAGCTGACTGCTACTTACATCATTATCTCTCAAAAATTGATGTGAAATAATGCCTTCTTAAATGGTGATATGTAGGATGAATGGGTACGGTGATCACACTTGATAGTCAAGTGAGTAGGTTTCAAATTGGCAATAGACAAGAAATCATTGGAAATAATAAAAATTAATTAATTTATAAAATGCACGAAAACAATGAAATAATATAAATATAAATAGACTATCCATAATTCTACACTATTTTATAAACACTTTAGAATGATCGAATTTATCATCATGTTAGTTTATGGAGAACAGACAGCTTTGACAGATGATGAAAAGGGAAAGAGATAACATTTAGGCAATCGAGTGTTTTAGAAGTTAATACTAGGTACCTTGGTCCCTCGGAATTATTTATGGCTATAGAAGTCTCAAATATTTTATTACATGAGAACTGTAAAACCGGTTATCAAGATTGCCAACCGATCGATACACCAAGAGATTCCAATCACTGTTTAAGGATGTAAAACGATATTGAGCTATATGAACAACTCACATTGAAGTTTTCTTTTTGTCTGATCCTAAACCGATTCTATTTTATAATGTAAGTACTGTCAAGTCAGCTTTGCATGGACCTAATATTACTCTTACGAAAGCATCTTCGCGCATTACATGATACCTACAAGGTGCAATAGGATATGGGTTTGTGTTGGACATAAATGATATTTTGAATTTACTTATCTTTTTTATGGCGAGGATGCCAACACATCACCGTCGAACGCATCGCCTCAGTCAACTAGAGTCAACACGTCTGCTATGGACCCAACGGCGAAGTCAACCGAAGTCAACCCACAACGGTCAACCAAAGTCAACACCAAAGTCAACACGCCGCAGCCGTCGACAAGCACGTCCCTATGCGTGTCATGATACGACGCCAGAGGCAGATCCACAACTGCCCTTTGGCGTGATACGGCACACGTCTTTCCTTTCTCATCTCTAATTTCTCGTCATTCTCTCTTTCCTCCAAGGCCTATATATAGGCCATTGTTTTCAAGAAACATTAGGGAGTCATAATTTCAAGAATTGAGTTTTGTTTAACTCTTCTTGGAGGACTGCCTAGCCTCCCCTATGCCTCTAAGCCCTAACCGTCACCGCAGCCGCCGTCGCCGCTGCCTCCTCTTTCTTTTCTCTCTCTTTCTTCACGCCCAGATCGCCCAACAGGGCAGTCCCTGGTTGCCCCCAGACAGCCCAGCCAAGGCCGCCCAACAGGGCAGCCCCGCCAAGGCCGCCCAGGGATGCCCCCAAACCGCCACAGGCAGCCCTGCCAAGGCCGCCCAAGGACGTCCCCAGGTCGCCCCCAGGCAGCCCCGCGAAGGCCGCTCAAGGACGCCCCCAGGCCGCCCCAACAGGGCAGCCCTTGGCCGCCCCTGGCAGCCCCGCCAGGGCCGCCCAAGAGCGCCAAGGGCCGCCCTCAGGCAGCCCCACCAAGGCCGCCTAGCAGGGCAGCCCCAGGCCGCCCCAAGCAGCCCCGCTAAGGCCGCCCAAGGATGCCCCTAGGCCGCCCCAACAGGGCAGCCCTTGGCCGCCCTTGGTAGCCCCGCCAGGGCCGCTCTAGAACGCCCAGGGCCACCCTCAGGCTGCCCCGCCAAGGCCGCCCAACAGGGCAGCCCCAGGCCGCCCCAGGGCCCCCCAGGCAGCCCCGCCAAGGCCGCCCACGGGCGCCCCCAAGACGCCCTAGGCAGCCCCGCCAAGGCGCCCCCGAAGGACGCCCCTAGGCCGCCCCTATAGGGGAGCCCTAGGCCGCTGCTCAGAGCGCCCCAGGCCGCCGGTCGTCATCGACGCCGTCCCACGCTTCGAGCCGCGCGCTACGTACGCTCTGGGTGCGCTGCGCCCCCTTCGCGCACTCCATGCGCGCGTCGGCGCTCCGCACACTCAGCGCCCTCCGTACGCTCCGCGCACCCTATGCGAGCTTCGCGCGCGCGGGTAGTCACCTACACTTGACTCTGCGACAACGACATCTACTCACCACCAGGGCCGTTCAACGCCGGGAACGCCCAGAATCTTCCTCGTCCAATGGACCACTCAACGCCCAGATTCGTCCAGCCTTGTCACGATCTGAATTCCCCGCAACCTCTTCACTCACTACGGTGCCGAGGTACGCCTGAACTCTTTGGTGTCGAAAGTGTTCTCTGTCCAGTATTTTCTTGAGAAGTTTCCACCGCCGTCAGAATTAGATTTGGTTTGGGTTTCCCACTTTCTCTCTCTCTTTCGAGTGTTTCTTCGTGACGCGAATTCGGATATTGATTTCGGTGCTTGGGCATTGTCGCGGTGGGTGAAGACAGTACTCCCGCCCTCGACGAGGGTCGGTGCTGCACCACCAGTTTTTCATCAGTTTTAAAGTCCGAATCCGACCGCGTGTATTTCTGTGGCTGTTTTATCCCTCCCTACAAGCCCGTCTATTACCCTTTACCCGTCATCATCCATCCGTCCATCCCCTCAGTCACCTTTCCTTAGACGTCCTACGTCACTTTTATGATTCAGATTTTGCAAGTTCAATAGTAGATATCAGATTAGCCACAGAAATGTGACCTATTAGGAGATAATCTAGTTACGTGGAAAATGAAGAAACAAAAACAGTGTCTTAAAAAAAAATATACAGTGAACTAAGAGATCAGGGGGCACCGGTAAGTGAAGTTAGATTGTATAAATAAAAGCTATTGAGAAATAATAAATCATTAAGCATGGTTCACAATACAGTTTTACATGAAAGGAAAAATATTTTAAAAATTAATCGAAATATTAAAGTCTGGATTCATGTATATCAATCAGGAAACAATTTTGCTGACATATTCACCGACTGATTGTTAACAGTTCAATATTTAAAGCTTCTTCACAAGCTCAGGACGAAGGGAATCGACACTTCGCTAGAGAGGGGATGTTGAGAAGGTAGACCCGATTGTGAGGTAGATTCTTATAAATAGATCAGGAAACTACTGACATCATTACGAAGGGATTGTTAACACTTTATTTTTTAAAGCTTCTCCCAAATCCCAGGATGGAGGGAATCCACACTTCGGTCGAGCGAGATGCAGAGATGGTGGGCTGGATGATGAACTGGACATGCTTTAAAGCACTTGTTCATTGATGTTTTGAATTAGTAACAGTTCGGCTGTCCTCTGATTTCGGGAATATAAAAACCGTATAAGTAACTTATCTGGGCTTACTTGGGACCCGCTGAATTAAAACCTGTTCATACTCCTTCCTTCAACGGGGATGAGCACTTACAGCACGCCGTCACTTTATCGTTCTCTTCCATCGCCTCTTGAGACTCATCTCAGAAGAGAACAATTGTATCTTATGTGTTGTGAAGGTAAGTTTTCTTCAATCTCAGTTTTTAAAGTTGAAGGAAAATGTGATGACAGGTACACCCTTCTCGTACTTTGTCAATCATCATCTTCATTTATTTTTCATAATACACATGCGCCATAAGTAGAGAACAACTTAGACGAAGTCCAGAAAATCATAGGCAGGGCAACAACAGCAGGAGGGGCAGCAGCAAATCATCATAGTGGCTCTTGTTCCTCACCAGCTGAAGCTCATCGACTCGTAGTGAAGATTGTGTCCAAGGGTAGAGGAGCAGATTATAGCTACTTGCCGGCGCATCTCTTTGGGGCCACTCACCAGTACGCCCACGGTCGCCGCCTTCTTTTCCAGCAAAATCTCTGCATCACCCAATTCAGGAAAGTTTATGAGAAAAACATCCAACTAATAAGCTAAACAAAGCCCAGTGAATGGTCAATAAGAGCTAACTTACTTTTGAGGTCAGGCCTCTCGCCATAACTCACAACAGTCGACTGAGCCAATGACTCTTGCGGCACGCTCTCCAGCTCATGCTCGCCGAGATTGGGCGACGGTGCTACAGCGATTTGCACCTTTCTTGTGTCGCTCGTGTAGCGCTGTTTGGTCAAAAGAAACGCGATAGTCGACGTCACGGCGATTGCACCACAGATAATGAGAAGGCTGAGAAGGGCCTTCGCGGAGGTCGATCCATTTTGATAGTTGCTGTTCATGAGCCCGTAGAGTCCGATGAAAGCACCGAAGGAGAAGACGATGATGGCTCCTAAAGTGGCCCATCCGTGGCGGCCCAACACAGGCACCAATGGCTCCTCAGAGGGGTGGGGCTTGAACCAGAGTGCGCGGATGCTTTGACTGTTATTGACCGGGGTCTTCTCCCTGGTGACGAAGGCGTCCACACGAAGGTTAAGGCGGGAGAGATCGGAAACGGCGCCTGAGATGGGGAGAAGGAGATCGAGCATCGACAGGTCTGCCGAGGTCTTGAAGGAGCAGATGAGGTGGATCTTCGGCGGTGTGAAATCCGGTGTTGATGAGCTTAGAAAGATGTACTCTCGGATGATAGAGATGAAGGGGACGATGCCGCTACCGCCGCTGATCAGCACAAGTGAATCATAGCTGATAAAAAATAAATCTGACGGTCAAGCTTTCCGTCTAATCAAAGCAGTATTTGTTATTTTCATTTAAGTATGCGATATTTGATTATTCTTCTGGTTTCGATATAATGTTCTAGGGTTTGGCTTATCTGACTTGGTGTATCCTTCTACCGTATAATCGTATAAAAATACAAATTATCGAATGTCTGGTGGGAGTTGTAAGACTTAGAGTACTCATTTTGCTATGAATGTCCTTGGAATTTTAAGACGGGTTAAACTAGTTGCATCTACTACATGGCCATAAAATAAATAAGTCAAATATCAATGCATTTATGATGAAACATCCAGAATTTTGATGAATATGAAAGGCAGCTATTAAACTCCGATTATCTGTGAGAAATCGAATCTTCATGCAGTGATAAAAGTAAACGGGGAACCTCGTTTGATGCGTAATGAGAGCTCTTGGTGTTTTTTTTACCTACCTTAGGTAAAATAATATCTTTAAAGTTGGTTAAAATATTTAGAGTAACGTAAGCTAAATATCATATTAGATGCTGAACCCCGCCGTCAAACCTGGAGAAGCTGTTTGAGACGGGACCGTAAGGGCCTTCTAGGGCGACCTCTAGCCGATCCAGCGACCCAGAGTCGAGAATATGGTGGAGCTTCTGAGTCCACGAACCTTCCTTCTTTATGACGACGCTCAGCGTATCCGGCTCCAGACTGCTGTTGGATGCTACGGTGAAGGGGTGCCATTGAAGCTTAGAGACGGAGGGAACGTTGACGAAAACCATGCTCAGAGGGTTGTACTGCAGACCTATCAGAAGAAACATTAGTCTTGCAAGAAATCAGTATAAAGCGTACTTGCGCATCGACGGGGAAGATGAAGTGAAGATATGAGTCTCTCTAATAAGCTGGAGAGGAGTAAGAAACTTTTTCCTCTGTTGATGACTAGCAAAGTGCAAAATAATAAAGAGTGAAATTCGAAGAAGACTTACTGGGGCTCTTCGCGAAGTTGAGCTCAACAGTGTCTCCGAGAAGAAGTCGTGCAGAGACCAGACGGACCCGGCTTCGAGATTGGAGGAATCTCAGGAAGCGGTCGATCATGAAGAGGAACAGTCCGGGGAGGATAAGGAAGAAGTATCCTATTCCCACGTGAAGAAGATAAAAGAAAAGGAAGAGCGTGTATAGATGATGCGTGTAGAAGAAGAGCTCGAACATCTTTCTTCGGACTCTCTGTAGAGTGGTCGCCCAAAGTACCAACCCAAACACCAAAGCCAACTCCCCGGCGACATTGGCTATGCCAGTCCTCGCCCATGCTAGCATCTGCACTTATAGATTTATGGAACATGGTAAGAGGGAGCTCAAAAGCGAATGCAAACGAGGAGAAGAAGAAGAACCCGACAAGAAAAAAATGTAGTAACAAGAATAAGAAGAAATAAGGTAAGAAAAAGAAGAACGAGCCAATAAGAATTCAGGTATTTAGAAGACAAAAGAGGAAAAGATCCAATGAAAGAATAGTAACAAGAAGAAGAACCCAAGAAGTTGTAGTAATGGAAAGCGATTTAGAAGCTTTTGTATACCTCAGAAATGTTGTCAGTGTATGCCCAGTATACGATGTAAAGTAAGCTGTGTATAGTGAAGGAGAGCATGCAGATGTGGCCCAGCCAAATGTGGTACTTGATGCTGCTTTCCGAGGTAAGTCCTGTGAGCGGCAGGATAGACGAGAATCTCGTAACGGGGATGAAGAGGAAGGCCACGACCAATTGCCCGACAAAGGCGAAACGGAACGCCGTCGCCTCCAGCTTGGCCTCCCACCTGCCAGAACAAGCAACAAAGGTTTAGTTAGACGGTCTTGAAACTCACTAATGCTACGCATTTACGTGATTAAAAGCTTCCGGAGAGGCACAAATGGAAGAAACAGAAAATGGAGAATAGACCCCCTGTCCAATAGGGACGGAGAGTAGCGCCTTCCGCACTTCGCTCAATTAGTTTAGGAGAAGTGACAGACGTAAAGGACAGTTAAACTAAGGAACTCTTGACAGGGTTTCAAGGATGGAGAGCGAGAGAATAAAATCTGGGCAAGAGAGTTACTCACCTTCTCTCCCCACTTTTTGCCAATGATTTGGGTGTTATCAGCGAGATACTGGTGGACATGTAGACAGAGAAGTGCCAGACGAGGAGAGCAATGAACATAGTGAAATAGGCCAACTCCGTCCAAGAGATGGTTCCAAGTGGGCCAGTCGTAAGCGCCGGTCTCTTCCAGAAGTTACCGCCCTTGACCCTTTTCCTGATTCTCGAGAATAGTGTTGAAATATTTACTCGAACCATTGAAAAAATACAGAAGTTTGTTCAATTTCTCCGACGTACCTCTGGTTCTGGCTGCTGCTCCTCTGCAGAATCGCGTAGATGCATCCGAGGATGGAGATGACGAAGACGGAGACGGTGAACAGAATGATGTTTGCCCCTGAGAAAATGCGAAACGAGGAAGGTTCCGAGGTGAGAAGTGCCAGGCCAATTTCAAACCGTGAGGTTGACAGAGAGAGAGAGAGAGAGAGAGAGAGAGGAGAGAGAGAGGAAGCAGACAGATAGGGAGAGAAAGAGAGAATGCTGTTTGATAGGCAGAGATCGAAGACATGTCGACAATGAGAGAAGGGGAGTGAAAAGAGAGAGATAATAAAGAAAAGGAGAACGAGATGGAGACGAGTAAGACGGTGAAAGAAAAAATAGAAAAAAAAATAGGGCAAAAGAGAAAGAAAGAAAAGAATGATATGGGAGAATAAGGAGGAAAGAAGAATGAGATAGACGGAGATAAAGGACCCATGAGTGGAAATAAATGGGGAAAGAATGGGAGAAGGAATGAAAGAGAATGACAGAGGAATCCAACGACCTTGAGTTTGGTAGAAGGTGGAATTGGTGTCGGCACGGAGCTTGGGCCGCCATTCTTCTCTATATCGTTTTGTAGGCACAATCATCCACACGGCAACGAGACCCAGGAATATGGCAGCCGAAAGCATACGCACCAACCCCGCAGCGCTCAGCCATGAACCCATCTTCTTTCTTTCTCCTCTTCACCTGAGAATGCAGCCTGCTATCTACTTGCATGGCTTTTATAGCCAACCCTAATTGAATTATACAGAAAGAAAGAGAAAGAAAGAGAAAGAAAGCAGCATGAGGCCATGCCCCTTGACTCAATGGTTGTACTTGTTGCATCTGACGGTCACTATATGAAGCCGCCCAATATGCTTCTGGCAGCGACATGAAACAATATAATAGGCATTGACTTTCTTTGTATTGAGTGCTTTGTCCTCTACGGGCATGCGAGACGTTATTTTGTACTCGTATAATAGCGAAAGGAGGGCCGACAGATGAACCATGCGCCCTACACGTTCCGTACTCGTGGTGGCTTGAGTGAAGTGCGTGGCTCTTTGAGAAAAAACACGAGGTATTGAGGAGTTCAACTGAGAATCTCGGCCACGTCCTCACCAATGTCCACCACTTGGACTTTAAACAACACTAGAGTTGTAATTAATTGAAACGTACCATAGATTCGTTTAAACGGACTGATGGCCAAGATTTAATGTACGATCAACTATAGAACACGATGAAAGATAGATGGCTAGAATTCAATTGCAGATAGCCAACATATGCATGGACAGGATCACATCTAAATATAAAACAATGGAAGGATACGTTCGAATCCTTTCAATTACAACTTACATTATCTATTATGAACACTAACGTACACGAAACGTAATCACTTGGTGGAAATACAACAATCCCAACTTCGACTCGTCTCTTTTTCTCTTTCTTCCTGTCTGTCTTTCTCCTCCCCTCCTATCTCTCTGTTTATCTCCAATAGTGTCTTCACTGTTTAGTCTTCTTCTTGAATTCTGCTGGATCTTTTGAAGGAAAACGGCAATAGGACTAGTATCCAAATCCAATTGAACTAAACATTATATTATGTGGTAAGGAGGGTAAAAGTTGAACAAAATAGGAAAGTAGAAATAAAGAGAGGCCATAGAAATGCTCCAGTTAAGGTAGAAAAATTATGCTACATCCGTATGTAAAAATAGCAGCAGAATACAGTTCTTTTATCTCTAGACGTAGATCGCGTTTTCTCAACTTTTTTCCGTTAAGACGGTTGAATCTTATTTTTTAGTTCCTATTAAGTGTGTGTTGATTATTGATCCATATTCCTCTTATCTGAGTCTTGTCGCCTCCGTACGTCACTTAATATGTTTCATGACATAAGATAAATCCTACTGCTCCTTGCTACATAACAACTGTTGTGTGTGTCATATTAAGAGAGGGTATCTTTTTAGTTCTGGCTGATTAGTTGCGACCTGATGGATGGCCCAGGTCTAGCTAAGAAACTGTTGTAAGCCTATGTGTCACACGGTCAAATCCCAAACTAAGTCTCTTGCTTGAATTTGGCGTGTGCCGGCCTCAATGTTCAGGGCAAAACACTGAGCAGCCTTGATCTCTTGCAATGGAAGCTTTGCAAAATGCATAAGATTGCATAGAAGGGATTAGAGGAGATGGTGGGGACGCAGCCCCGTCAGGGAATAGGGTCATTTCATTAATATCATGAAACAATACATCATCGTTGCGATCATTACATGGGGGAAGATGAGGGGTGATAAAAGGAATGAGACAAGGTGCTTTGCGCCGAGGTAGTGTCGATACATCGCCTCAAGTCCGCCGCTTCGCGCACGCTCACCCGCTCTGCCGCTACACAAGTGCACCGGACTAGGCGCCGCGCGCCCGCAGGCGTGGCGATCACACACGCCACCCCTGCCTTGACGATCAGACACGCCACCAGCACCCATGTCTACACCCTCGCGCGCAGTCTGCGCGACGCCGTCGCATCTGAAGCCCCCGAGCTGGGCGCTGCGCACCCTGCACTAACCGCAGGAGCGCTACGCGCCCTTTGTGCCATCTCGGCACTCTCAGTGCGCCACATGCCTTAGTCTCTTGGCGGGATATCTCCCGGCCCCACACCCCACACACACAATGTGCGCCCTGCCCGCGTGGGCGCTGCGGCGCCCCGTAGAACTCCGTGTGTTGCATCTGCAGCATGCCGCCCATCTTGTGCATCCCGCACCCGCGCGCAGCACTTCCTGCTCCCGCGCCGCGCTTGGCGCCTGCGCGTAGCATTGGTGCCTGTGCGTGGCGCTTGGCGTTGGCGCTTGGCGTTGGCGCTTGGCGTTGACGTGTGGCGCTTGATGCGCGCGCACACACCGATCAGCCCACGCGCCCAGCACACGCGGCCGTACCTGATGCGTCCCGCCTTGGGCGTGGACGGGCACGTGCACCGTCTGCAGTGCATCACCACGTACAGGGGCAATGGCCTGAAAGATCAGGTATTTGGGCATCACTACCCATAATGACTTAGTCCTTTAATGTCGTGAGCCAAAAACACGCACACGCCCTCCCAATAAGCACGTAGGCCTCTGGGCAGGGAATGCTGCCTAGTTAGGGGCCTAACACTATGTCCTACTTCTCTATTTAGGGCCAGTCAGACTACTGGAATTCTACACTAGTAAAGAGCACAGATTGACAGTCAATATTACATCACTAAGTAAATAAATCATAACTATACAATACCAAGATTAAGGGCATATCTGACAGTCAATATTACATCACTGAGTACATAAATCATAACTGTACAATTATTTTATATGAATTTTATGTAAGCAACACATAGTAAACCTGTTGATTTAAATTGTATATGGAGCACTGTAGAAGCTAGAAAGGCTGTGGCGTAAATCAAAAGCTTCCCGAAGCATAAGTAACAGCATTGTTTCTTTATATTTAATATGAAATTTTAAATGACTGTGCCCTAAAAAGCCATGTAGAAACCATGATTGATTTTGACCTATTAAATTTTTCAGAATCCAATGAAGAAAGGATGATGATATTTTTTCATGATAAAATTAGATTTCATGTATTAATCACAATTCCATGCAAGATTTTTAACATCATAATGATCCTTGTTTTCTTGGGCCTCACAATACCTTGAAACACCCATGTAATATCATAACTAAAATAAATAAATCCGTATTCCAACCATGTTATTTCTATGTACATTAATAATTCTTCTAAACAATAATTAATAAATAAGCTTGTATGGACTGATCCCTTCAATAACATCTCAAAATAAAATACAAATTATAGCTTTTAACCAAATCAAGCAATCTATTTTTTTTCCAAATGCCAAAATTATCATAAAGCACCACAATCAATAGTTTTAGTATAATCAACTAAACGTGCATATTGTAGTATTTTGTTCATTTATAAATATTAACTTTAAGCCGTTTCATTTTTCGGCTATCACTAATATTATCTGATGTTACTATTCTGTAGGTTCCCTAGTTCTACTCAATAATTTTGAGCACCATGTAGTTACAACAGTTCAATTATCTTATATTGTCTTAAGATGAGCTACCAATACATCATCTCTCAAAAAAATGTTACATTTTTACTAAAACATCTTCAAAAAATATATTCTATTGCATATTCAACCATCTGACTACTCTAGTTACAGAATGACAGGTCCTACGTCCAAAAAAATATGTTTTCCATTGAAAGATTTAAAGAAAATCACTTATCCTACGCATCTGTGTGTTTCAGGAATATTTTCTAAGGAAACTTTACTACCATTGTCGGACAATCTAATTATGACATGGTTTCAACAAGGCATGCACACATTTTTAAAATATTTTAGCAGAATATGGAATGCATGGTGTTCCTACCATTAAAGGAATTTTATGTTAATCGTAGAAAAGTTTGTAAAAAATATTAAAAATGATCCAGGTATTTATTAATGACTTGGGAAAAATCATTATCATATGTACTTATGTGTTTCTGTAACAATATGGAACAAGTGGACTACATGGTGTTTCTACAATAACATCTTGCTTAAAAAAATCTTAAGTACGTTCATTGTCTGCAATTCATTTATTTTCAGATTCTTTAGAGTATTAGGAGTTGGAAACAAATAAAGGCAAACATTTGTTCTTCAGCATCTCTCCAAAATCCATATATTGCATCTCAATTTAATGCTTATATAGGTAGGAGGATATTTAATAATTTTTTCATCTTGACAAATAAATTTATCTCATTTGGGTGGGAGTTTTCTAATTTTTGCATGTTCTCAGAATAGAGATTATGTTTTGTTTATCTATTTGTGCATAGATTGATTTATTTTTCCATCTCGTTGTTTTTCCCACGCATCTAAAAAGTACACTGTATTTAGTATTTGGTGATTTATAGCATTTTAAATTATGATGCTACAATGGTGCGTCTTGCAAAAGATTCAGGAAGCCAACTTGTGGATAATGGTTATTAATTAACCATACCCATTTTTTTTACAATTCAAATCGATCATACTAGAGACAGGATGAAAAGTTAAAAAAACAAAAATAGTAAAAAAGCTTAAAATATTGTGAAATAAAATTTCTGCTAGATAACTTCCCTCTATGCTGGATGTAAGAAAAAGGCAAACATAGACCAAATTTTAAGTATAGTAATATGAAATCATGGATTTAATGATTGATTTGAAAATTCGTTTTAGTTATAGCCACAAGTATGAAACTTCACAGCCCATTAAATTTTCATAGCAATCAGGGTCATAGGCCTCGTCAGCTTTGCACCCCGCGGATTTGAATCTAAACCATCTGTTTGTTTAAGTGGGCCCTTCAAAAGTAAAATCTTTATGGACACATTGTGATTAATTATATCTGACAAAACTTATTGGACCACTAAACTGGTTTATTAAACTGATACACCTTCATGGAAATTGGAGGCTCTACTCCCAGTTTTGGGATTTTTATGAGTATTTCCAGGCAAAGGGACCTTAATGAAAACATTTAAATAACTTTTATGAATAGTTCGTAGAGAGTATAAATAGGGTGAAAATATATTTTTAATACAGATTTGAGTTATTTTTAGTGTCCTCCGGTTGCGTTTCTGGTAAGACTAGAAACTCCACTTTAATTTTATGGTGGCAGACTACAAAGGAGAGAAGAGTGGATCCAATGATATGAAAATCATGTGGCAGAAGACCTCTGGATTTGATCTGGTTAAAGGCAATGTGATTATCTATGGTTCATTTTAAGATCCACCTTTGGTTTGAAGTCTATTGATGTCCTAGATAATCTTGAGGCTTATCTTTAGCATACATAGAATATTAAGGCGTGCCACTCACGCTTATCTTTTTTATATGCTCTTTACACATATATTATAGTAAAGGAATATTCACAGTATTTGTGAATGTTTTACATCAAGTAGTGAATTTTGTGATATTTCTTGTACAGGCTAGATATTATTTAGTTTAAGTGCGGAGAATGATGATCTAAGAAAGGAAGAACCATAGTGTGACACTCTCAAACAAGTTCCATTACCTGTTAATCTTTTCTAGTCAAGTGGCATCCAATATAAAGTTCCAGTATATGGATAAGAAAATCTCCAAAGGAGTGCTTAAATTAGCAAACTATGCCTTATGATTTTGGGTGAATTTTTCTAACTATGATTTTGGTTCTTTATTTTCTAAACTTGTAAATTTTCATCAAAGCACTATCTACAGCTGTGAACTATGAGACTTTGTAACCATATGGCTGACATCATTAATCAAACTATGTATCACTCCCTCATCTTATGTTGTACCTTGCTCTTCCCTTTCATTGATCAGATTCTCTATCCAGATTTGGTTCAAGTATTTTCAGTTTTGTATGTTAATAAAACGTGGGTTGTATTGTGCTAAACACAATTGTGCCAACCCACAATGCTTGATCAAAGAAATAAACTGTGCTTTTTGGTCACTGAAGTTGTCATGCTTTAATTTTCCCATAAATTATGTAATTACTTTATAACTTTTAAGATTATACTTAGGATAACTATTGTAATATTCAAATAGCTAATGTTGAGATATCTTATTTATAGAGGCTGGAGCAAAAATGATGCGATAAAGTAATATTAGTTTAGTCCATTAGTGTGGTCTTTGCACTTTGTGAAAACCCGGCTATGACAAGTATTACGGTCTGGTTGAATGCTGATTAAAAAACTTATTTAATACTAACAGTTACTCATTATGGGAAATTCCAAAAAACTGAAAACCATGCTTGTGACATATTGACCACACGTTACATACTCTCTGAGTAAAGAATAATCTTCCAGAAAATTTTTCACAACTCTTTTTTTAGTTTTCAAAAATGGTGACTCACATATCACTACTTTCACTCTACCTATTATTCACATCATCACAAAAGATAGGTAATTTTTCTACTTATATAACCATTTAAATGATTGACCAGTTATATTCTTTGAATATTTCAGATGACATATACTCTATGATATCATTTGTGCGGAAATTCGATGACTCCATCTTCTGGATCTACTTATGTACAAGATTGTTATGCCGATCATTTTATTGCATCATCATATCAAAGAGAACCCTATGAGCGAGAAGTTAGAACACATTAAAAGTATTTTTCAGAATAAGTACAATATGCAATTGAGACTTTTTGAAGTATACTCCAGCTTTTTTGAAAATAAGTTAAAATTTTAACAGATGCATGTAACTAAGAGAGGGTTAATAAGTTTTACCATTATTAGTTATATGTATTCACTTCTAATAAGGTTTTCATTTATCACTCACCCCTTAATCTCATAGTGGACATGTTTTATCCCTGTTTGGGGCACCTATATCTCCTCAAAACTGACAGAGGAATCCTAATTTGTATACCCGATAATAGGTTGGAAGTGTGCCTTGATACAGAACATAGAGAATGCTACACGGCTAATCCCTTCACCTCACGATTGTTCCATATCCCTACCCACTATGGTCTTTATCTATTCTCCTCAGCCTAAGTCCAATAGGGTGACCTCCTTACTAAGATTCCATATTGGCCCATACTTCACAACTCAGGTACAATCTCTTGTTCTCAGTTGACTTTGCTTCGCATGGATTCTCCCACCCTTAGTGTCTCAAGAAATGATAAAGAGTGTGTATCTAACTTCTAGATTGAATTTAACATATGACTTAACTAGCGAGAAGTAAACATGTGAATCACATTGTCAACTTACTTAGATAGGATTGATTTTACTGTACCTTTGATTTTGACATACACCTATCTTTTGATTAGGTTGACCTTTTTGATTTATTCTTAAACCTTTATTGGTTGACTTTTGACTAATTTAACCTTTGACTGAATTTCCTGTTGACAATATCCATTTACTTCAGTTGACTTCAATTATATTGACTAATACGACTTTGGAATAAAATGGGGTTGACCTAGACTGGTTTGACTAGGCCAAGTGAACTTAGACCTAGTTAATTAAGTTTCACTGAAATATTCAACATGTTATAGTTAAAATAAACAGGTTAATCAACAATGAGCATTGAGGAGAAAAAAAATCTGAGCGCAAATATGAAAATACCATTCAAATATAGATTTGCAAAACGATAAACAAGTAGTTCGAGTATATTGAAAATGCTCTATCAATGATGGCAGAATCATAAGTGCAATATTATCAACAAAGTGTGTAGGCAATATGGCATTTCATGATAAAGGTTAGATAATGAAATGCTATAATTTCCAGAAATAATTTAATATATTTCATCGGAGATTAAGGCGGGCAAACATTGATGGGAATTTCATTATTATGGATATTGATTAAAATATTTTCTGGTGGATACAATATATTAAAAAAATTGGGTCAAGATGACATATATGAATATTGATGATGATATTTTTAACTATGACATAGAAATTTAAGTAAATGTAACTTATCAAAATGTAGATGCATTGAGATTTATGATGATGAGTTGGAATCTTTAGCAATTAAAATAACAAGAGACATATAAATGGATGATCAGAGAAGCTGTATTGTAATACTTTTTATGAAGATTGATATATTATAAGTTTACCCAAAATTAATGATAGCAATAGGTACATTGATAAGAAATTGAAACAGCGTTTCAACCCAGACTGACCAACAAACATTGTTCATCACATGACATAATAAAAAAAATGTTGATACAAATGAATGAATCACCAGAAATGGTTCAAACCTTCATGCAATAAAAAATATCATATAATAGAGACATCACTGAAACTATGAGGCTCATACGACTTGCTATAAAGTAAGGGCAGTAAAAAAATCATATTTACGAAAATCATAATAGATAAAACAAATATTATTATGCTTAGATGCTTCAAAAAACTGGTGAATAGATCCTTTAAGTCACTAGATTCTTCAATAACCAGTTGAAAGTGAAGCACATTTGGAAGTATAGCTTGTTGTTAGTTTGAAGGTCACACATATTTCAGGTCTAGCTTTTATGACTGATATAGTGTATCTTTATTATTCAAAATTTTGAAATATTTTTTCAATAAATGATTGTCCTTCAATTACTCTCTTTCCATTATAATAAAACTTACTATTTTTTTTTCAAGTGAAATTTTTTTGGAGCACTCAATAAGGGACTAAGAACCAGTTTTCAAAATCCATGTGAAGTGATTCACAACTTAATTAAGTAATCCATAAAATCAACCTCTATTAGTACCTTCAAATAATTGTGGAATATTATTATTTAATTCTCTCCATAATATTTAAATCGTTCGACATTAATGAAATATTTGTAACTAATGTCTTGGAGGCAGGTAAAAAGTACACATTTTTCGGATACGAATACTCTACACCCAACAATAACTCAGACCTTCTGTGGATGTAATTTCAATGACTTTAATAATATGGTACTCAAAAGCTGAAACTCAGATTTAGAATTCACAATAACACACCTATACATATGACAATAAATAAAACTTTTTAACAGAGAATATCCAATAAAGAGGCATGTATATGACTGATTATTCTGTTTTCAGTCATAAACCAG
This sequence comes from Wolffia australiana, assembly GCF_029677425.1. Taxonomy (NCBI): domain Eukaryota; kingdom Viridiplantae; phylum Streptophyta; class Magnoliopsida; order Alismatales; family Araceae; genus Wolffia; species Wolffia australiana. The sequence continues at coordinate 3,421,793 of NC_135846.1, forward strand.
AGGTAGTAAGGAACATTTTCCATGCATACAGTGTTTTACTTTATTGAAAACCTTTTATACTTAAATCTTCCACTAATGCTCCCCTACATGGTAAATAAATATTATTATATATATGAATTAAAACCTCAATGAATAAGTCAATTATTCATTCATATTGTTTTAGTGGTTGACCAGTATGGGATTCGGAGTGGATCAAAATTATATGTACTACACTTTAGAATTACTGAACATATTATGATTATCTAATAATATCTACTATGTAGAATATTCTTTATCACGAGCAGTTTGCTTTTACAAGTACCTACCTACATAAAATAGCTTAATTTTTAGGACCTTGGAAATAAAATAAAGTACCTAGTAATAATCTAGTTCAATATAAAATGTGACAAGGAATTCTGCTACCTTGGCACAGTTAGAGTTACCGTGAAGTTTACCAGGGCTTCCATTTTAAGCTTATCACACTTCTCCTTCCGACCTTCTAGTACCATGTAAAATATTAACAATTTGATGGAACAAAATAGACACCATCTTAAGTAGCAAAGATAATTAGATATTTTAAATCAATCAAAAAATAATACATTTAAGGTTGATTAATTATTTTTGTATAAATGATAAAACTAATAATTATAAAATAGATGAAATCCAGAGGAACAAATGGTAAAATATACTTCACTTTTCTTTAATCCCCGAACGTATGACATGGCTATGACTGAATAGTCCAATTCATAGACCTATTCGGTTCATGCACTTGATGTTACCCTAGGGGGATTTTATTCGTGTAAAGGTTTAATTATCCATGAGTTTTGAGTAAAAAATTAAGCATACGCTTCCTTGTTATTAACAAACCCCAATAGTTCACGCCCATGAGAAACAATGACATACAGTAGAGGTATGTTGTCCTGTTGCAAAGTTATCCTCAGATGACAGCAGGCGGTTGTTCTCCCTGAAGGCATTCAAGCTTATTGAACAAGGTTTCATGGTCACTTGTGTCATTTGCCATTGCAGATATTCTGACCAGTAGATTGTGCCGATGTGGTTCTCATACACCCCTGGCCCATTATTGCTTCATCCTATGTGCTGATCAAGTGGTCAATCGGGGGTGAGGGCACACCATGTGTGTACAATTACGATGTCATTGATCTCAATGCAATGGCTTTTGTGTGCTCGTTGCGGTATGTCCTTCAAGGTGCAGAATAGAGAGTTACTACAATAGCATAAGTCATGGTTGGTGAGCGCATTTTCTGCTTGTTTCCCCATGAGAAAATGGTGGCAAATACTAGTAACTCTCTCTCAGCATCAAATTACTTCCAAATACCCATCAATAACCAATCTGTGTATGAATATTCCTGAAGCATATCAGATAGCATTTATGTTTTATATTCTAGGAAGGCATCAATGTTTATGTTTCATAATATAATGGGGTTTGGCATTTAAATCAAATCTGCGTAAAGCGATCAAGGTAATACATTCAGTTGTAATTTGTAGATTCAACATGTCTGATAGCTGTTTCTATGCTAAGGGAAGACTGACGCAAAAGCCATATCAAATATGAAAGACTGGGACACAAAATGTTACACGCGAACACTGAGGCTCAAAAACATAAATCAGGGCCTTTCATTGTATAAATAACTTTAAACTTTTGGGAAAAACATACAATATTATTAACATACAATATTATAAAGGTTATTTGGTGACCTTTTTTTAAATTCCGCTACCTACATTTATCCTATAAAGATAACCTAGATTGATAATAGTATGTCACTCAGTGTTTTGACAATAAATCAAGTCTATGCTGGTTTTCATAGCACTTTCTTACATTAGAAGACCTTTTTTGCTATTGATCTAGTGATTTCATGAAGTTTTTTCAAAACTTGTTGATAGAGCATCCAGTAAAATAACTTTAAAAATATAATCATTTTTAAACATATAATTTAACTCCTATGGTGTTTGAAATTAAACTCAAATTCAAGATAAGGTCACCAAAAAACCTTGTATGTTAATAATATTGTATGTTTTTTTCCAAACTTTTAAAGTTATTTATACAATGAAATGCCTGATTTATTTTTTTGAGCATCGGTATTTGCATGTAACATTTTGTGCCCTAGTCTTTCATATTTGATAATCATTTTGTGTCCCAGTCTTTCCTATTTAATAATCATTTATTAATTTTTTAAGGAATGTATGGTAACTTGAAAATATAATAGGGTATTACATGTCCACTGTTGTCCATGTTGTACGCTAGAATGTTTCTTTGTTGTGAATTCATAGTGCACCCGATACTCATTATCTTAAAAGACATTAGTGGTAAGATTCCATTCTTATTTGCTCACCCAATCCATTTTATGAAGACCCATGTAGTCTATTTTGGTCAAGAATTGCCCCCACCCATAAACCCATACCAAGGGATGGTAAAAAATGGAACTTAGAGAATAAAATGGTGATATATACAAATATATACAAATACCCCTTCTTTATTTGATTAGATCACATATATGCCTCTGCACACACTCTCCAGTTCCCCATGCTTTCATATTCATCTGGGTAATCCAACCTAATTTAGCCGAAATATTGGTATTAGGTCCCAATATTTCTGAGTCTGTGTTCTAAACTCACTCTCCTACATGGTAGATCAAACCAGGTAAGAAATGTATTTCCTATCATTTCATTTTCAAATCTTCAGATTCTTGACTATTAAATTAATACACAATACAAATCGACAATAACTGAAGTCTACCAAGATTAATCGTGGAAATTAAATTTATAAATATAATTGAATAATTATGAAATTTAATGCATGAATTAAGTGTATGTACATGAATGACTTTGTTGATATTCTCTGATTTATTCTTGCAATCAAAGTGACAAATGAATGCCATGAATCCATCTCTTTTCGTGTATACTTTTCATGTGAAGAAATGGTATGTGATTCCCCTCAAATACTATGTCTCAATTCAACGCATTATATTTATAAATTCAACTATTTACACTATTATCAAACAATAAAACCAAGAATCCATCTATAGTAATTTAGTAAACTTCGTGTTTATATATTCATATAAACTTGATCACATGATGTCTGAATAAGCTTTCACAAAACAGATTTGACAGTATGTAAAATTATCAATATAGTGGGATAATATGTTCTGAATCACAATTTTACTTATGTTAAACAGATTATATATGCAGGTTATTAAGCTCAAAATGTTAGGAATTTGGATATAGGGAGGTTTAAATTAGAAAATGGTGAAAACACATGAAATGAGTCATTTGTTTATAATCTTAAAATTAAATAATTATTTTGCTTAGAGGATGCCTTCAGGCATAATAATGTGGTCGGAAAAAACTGCAATGAAATGATGACTTGGTGCATGAAAATTTGTTTCCACATAGTGGATCATTTAGTTACTTGTCCTGTATTTTTTACAGACAGGTGGGAGTGTGTAATGCAATCAAATTAAGGGATGCCCTTGCACGACAATGTAAAAAAATTCCCCATCCCATGTTTACTATTATTAGTATTATGATTATTTAACGATCTTCATTATGTGTTATATTTATATGGACATGTAAGAAAGTGGAGCCAATGATAAGATATATAAGGAGAATCATAAAAAATCATATGTAGAGTTTTGGAATGGCTAAGGGAAAAAGCCCTAGTTTCGAGTTAACTGAGGTGACAAATATGAGCAAAAAATAAAATCTGTGTCGATTAAATGGGTACTATTGACCCAAAGTCAAGCCTTGATAGTTGAGGATCAACCGAACTGATGAAGATAACTTTTTAAGGAGTACATCATCTTTGTTTTATCTATTTCTGCATATGGTTCGGTATATAGGAACAACCATCGATCGTTGCAGGAAAAAGTTATTCAAATTCCATCCTACCGTGGTAGGATGATTAAAAGTGACCTAGGGTAAGCTCTCCATTTTACATTGTATATGGGCCTATGACACCAGATGGGGTGGATGCTCTAACGTGGAAGCCTTTCAGCGGCCGAGATGAGCTATGGGATCCCTTCATATAACCTACATGTCACATGGTGGCCAGTAGGTTGCCAAGAAAAGGTATTTCTTACCAATATGAACTCTTAACCTTATCTACACTTCCACAACTTTAATAGTTCTGTTTTCAATTAGTATTTTGACATTGTCTTCACATACATGCTGAATTCATGTTTCATTGGTCATCAATCAATGTATTTGCATCATTGTTTTGGGTCTATCATCTTTGCATAAACCTCTCATTAATCTGTAAAAGGAAAAGGAATATTTGTTGCCAACGTGACATAACAGTCAAAAGGTGAATCAGGTGATGTAAGGCCTATTTTCTAGGGCCTGAATTAAAGCCCTACTTTTTTAGGGGCTGTGGATCGAAAATATATAATTTATTTCCATTGTTTTAGAATGAGAAACATTCACATTTATATTATGAAAGATATAATATTTCAATTGAATCTTAGCTTCTTTTTTCTCTTATGTCCATGCAAATATTTTGTTACTTCCAGGAGAGATGTTTCCTTTCTTTTGCAACCAAATATTGAGGTCTTGGTCTAAATGGACCCTTCTTTTAATTCTCTTTCTCTTGATATAATAATATCAATTATGCTGATATTTGACTGCTCAAACCTTTGATTCACGATTACATTTTTGTTTGACCTTCAAAATTTGGGCGTTGAACTACGACTTCATATCTCTACAGTTGAGTTGATGGTTTCCTTAGTTTGTTGAATTCGAAATATATTATAAATTTATTCATTTTTATAACCTTTATTTTTCAAACTTGATATTAATTATATAGTGTCTCCAAATGTGTCATAATAGAATAAGTAGTAACCTTTATCTCTCTAGTTTATGAATGTAAATTTTCTGTAAATTTATGTTTGCAACTTAATCCTCAATTAAGTTTAATTCATTGGTTTGGTGAATGTTACAAAGTAAAATTCTGAGTTGAAATTCAATGAAGTGACTTAATCTTTCATTTTCAATCATCTGTGTGATGCAAACTTTATCAATTTTTTTTTATTGGATTAAACAATTTCATAGATTGAATCACATGAATATTTTTCTAGTTTTTATTAAAACTTCATCCAATTAAAACCATTTTTAACTATTCAGGTGCTTTAAAAATTTTGATCCCACTCAACAAGAGCCAAAAGTAGAATGTAGCAGTGGTTTAATGTGATTCACTTTTGCTTTGACATTTCATTTCCTTATGTGATTTATAATTTTCATTTTCTGCTTGTGTGACGTGAGATGGATTGAAGATTTAATGTAGGATCCATGGAGTATGAATGAATAATAAATAAGATTTTGGATGGTGCGAAAAACTAATGTAGGATCCATGGACTATGAATGATTAAAAATATATAGCTACAAGCTTCCACCAGACATGAGACTTATGCAATATAGATATCCCTTAAATGAAAACAAATGTAATATGTGATGCTCTTATTGAAATTATAGTCCAAAATTAAAACCATTAAGTTAGAATCCAAGGCATATGGAAAGAATGAAAAGTTCAAGCCTGCAACTATATATTTATGTTTGGTTTGTGACAAAATGACAGGTAGGTAACCAAGTAGTTTCGAGTGTACTCTAGGGTTGCCTGAAAATATGTTCCTATGCAGTAAGGAAGGTACTGCTTAAGTCAAACTCAATGGTTGGTGGGGCATACTCAAGGCCACGTGATCATTGGGACCCAAAAACTTGCAAGTCTCGTGAGATGGGTGTTTATCCATGTAGTATTTTTAGTTAGAGATATTCTAGGTTTTAATATAAACTATTTGAAATCTTATCACCACTTTTAAAATGACAATTTCCAATAATTATACGCAACAGAAAAGTATGCAATGAGACATTTTGCTGAGACCCAAGTGATGAACATAACATCTTCAAATACTTTCCCAGTCTTCATTGATATAATTATATATAACTAATTCTTGTAAATTAACCTGATACATTACATATTTGATGCAAATCCATTTGATAATTCAATACTTCCCAACGTTATTGCAAACTCAATAATAGTCTCCAAGGAAGTTAACATTGTTTGTATGAATGATTTTCATGTGCAACTGACATTACATGTCACTAATAGGACTCACGTAATAATGAAGACCATCTAGCTCCAAAGATCGGTCTCAACTAGCTTGAGGCGATAGGGCCGAGGTAGAAGACGCGGCCATTGAATATTTGGCATAGGCAATAGGCCCCCAGAGTTTGAACTTATCTTTGTTCGTGTTTTTATGACCTCTTTTCATTTATTTGGGCCAATGTGTTAGGGCTCATCTTGTTTGGGCTCATGTGTGGACCTCTTTCTTCTAGGGAGGTCTTAAAGTTTTTTATTTTTTAAGGGTTTTGTTTGAATGCCTGAGTTGTAATTTTGTGACATCTAGGAGGACTGACCGCCATCCAGACTCCCAATGAGGTAGGTCAGGCCACACCGTCTCCCTGCCAGCTAGAATCCCACCGTCTATGAGGCATAGTTTGCGTTGGAGATTACTGTCTTCCAGAGATTCCCCACATCTTCGGTCATGTAGTCCTCAACCCAACTGTCCCTCAAGGAGCCTACCACCGATGCCTAGGTTGAGAGCCTTTCATCATCGATGCTCGAGTCCTTGTGAGGTCCACTACACCACCCGAGGGGTGTCGACATCAACCTATCACGGAATCACTCACACTACCATTTGCACCATCGCCGCTGTTCATGCGATCACCAATATTCACGCAACCACTAGTGCCCATGCCATAATCGTGACCGTCCACATTACCACCATCGTATCATTGTCGAGCCACCTTCATCGTGCATTGACACAACCAGTGATTTGACAGTGAGCATTACAAACCTGATCCGTACCCCAAGCTCCCCAAACACAGTTTGTGTCCTCGACTGTTGGGACTCGTTGAGCCCAGTCCCCAGATCGCCGACATTGCACAACCGTCCTTTAATGATGTCAATATCAATGGAGTGTATGCCCCACTCCCATTACTATTGTTACAAGTGATTGGGTTTTGGTTCCACAAGTGCCCTCACAACTGCCTCTTTAAACGTTGTTTTATTTTCATCAAAACCTATCGAGTGTGCCTTTACCGACGGGCTTAGGATAGAGGTAGATACGGTTGTTCCTTTGAGTGGTACGATCGAGGGTGAACACTCTAGTAAAAATATCCGTGCTCGCAATGTTGGTCTTCAACCCAGATGCCAGGTCATACAGAGCCTACTGGCATTTCTAGCTCCCTACCAGAGTGACTTAGTGGTCATCAGTATGCGACGAGGACGAACTACACTTCTCAGCAAATAGTATCATCACATTTGCATTTGCATTTCAACCTCATTTCATGCACTTAATTGACATCAGAATGGTCGTTCAATTATGATCTGTAGTTCTGCATCTCCTAGGGAGTTAAAGTTAAAGAGATGATCTGATTCATTGTTATGTACCCTCAATGAACTATTTGCAATTGAGATCGCATATATACATCAAATTTAAGGGCATGAAACACTATATAGTTTTTTTACGAGTACAATAGGACTTATGGATGAAAAATCTAAGCAGTCTATTCAGGGCTCACAAAGTTGAGGGATCTTCTGCCTTTAACTATGTGTTAGGGATGATTGAGTTGGCAAGGAGCTTTTATCTAATCAGAGAATGGTTCTCGCTTCAGCCTATCAGTCGCATCATCATTAATGTCCGTTAGCATAAATACTTAGTCAATATACATATTCGATATTTCCTTCCATTATCTGAATTTTACATTTCTTCCATCAAAAGCAAAAACTGTGAGACTTAGACTCGTCTTTCTGAGCTTGTAGAACATTCACTAAAGTAAATATGGTAAGATACACGTGACGGATCTTTAGTTGATTGGATTTTCAATCATATACTAGCTACCAGTCATATGTTATGGGTAAAGTGACTGGGTCTTTGATGCAGGACAGGCAGCAGACAGCAAAGGTGGTGACCAGAGGACGAGGAAGCAGAATGCAGATGGCAGAATGACGGTGATGATGGCAACAGCTCGTCACAGATGAGAGAAGGAGAGCTTGGCACAAACGAGGTGGCGGCAGGCGACACGGACGACAGTGCGGGTGGTGACAGGGGCAGCGCGGGCGCGTGGCCGTCCACACGACGACGAAGCCCACAGGGTGAAGATGAAGACTTACTCTATTCAAAATTCACCAACAGTTCACGTCAAGGGAGGGGGCTTTTAAAACCTTCTCCCTTGAGACGTTTGGGATTACAATAAAAAAACTGAAAACTATTAAAAGAAAGAAATGAAAAATAAAAATAAAAATAATATAAAGGAAGTTTTATCTCATTAAGGGAAGGGGGGGTCCCCTTTCGCTCCCCACCAGTCTCCAATCTGGAAAATGGAGAACATGTCGATGACCATTTAGAGCCAATTCATGATGATTATATATCTTCCTACCAGAATCAAAATAAAAAGGTTTGGATGAGATCAAATAGAAGAATGCTTGAGTATGTAACTCACATATTCTATGAAGTATAATATTATAATGACTCAAATAATTCATCCACATACATCTCAGATGAAGGGCTCATCATAGAGGTGCAATTGAATTTGGGAAAGAAAAGGAATGTGGATGAATTATTTGTAGTTGCCTTACATGCCATCTCAACTTGTAAAGTACTAGATCTATACATTCTACTTCATAAAATTTTGGGAAAGAAAAGGAAGCCCAACTTTTAGAATGGATAGGTTAGCCCACCAGATGAGGCCTTACTCATATACATTAGAGTAAAGTACAGATGTATGAACTTTACAAATATCCAAATTAGTTACTACTTTTACACTCCCATGGAACAAAAGGTATTTCGTAGAAAAAGGTTATCTTCATGGAATACATGTATTGAAAGAAAATACATGTCCAAAAATATCACAATCTCAATGGACGAGGACTCAAAACTGAACTTGTTCAGCTATAAACAAAATAATTGGTCTACGTCTAGTAGATTGGACTAGACAACTTGGTCATAATGCTGCACATCTTAATTTGAGAAAATGTCTGGGAACTCTGTCTCATAGATGGTAATCCCTAACCTATGAATAAACTATTCTAGCTTTGAGAATGAGTGAGAACATATATATTTTGAAATTTAGTCGCTAAGTGTCAACCAAGCCTCGAACTGAGTAGTTCTTGAAAGGGTGTGATATCCATCATGGTTGAGTGTATCTTTAAATAAAGATTGGTTCTGAATGACAAGTGGAAAGATTTCAAAGGCAACTTCCATCAAGAATGATGAAGGACCATCCAGTCAAGCACGTTCAGACTCGTCATCAGCCATGTCGTGAAGCCCGAGGCGACATGAAGAACCCAAGTCTTTGCTATCAGGTCCGAGGAAACTGTCTTTGCATTGTTTTATGTGTGTTTGTATTTTCTTTTGGATTTAATGAGGCCTTCCCCCGTGTACGGGCCCCTCTTCACATCATTTTGATCTTCTCTCGCTCATTCCCGTTGACTGTAGGGACGCCCCTTCCTGCGTGTGTAGGGGCCTCCCCCCCCCTTTCCCTGTTTTGCTTTGTCTTTTGCTTTTTTGTACCTTTTAGGGGGGAAGCCCACGTTTGGCCTCTCCCTAAAAGAGCCCACGTTTGGCCTCTCCCCCTTTTTTTACTATAAAAGGAGGAGAGGGTTATCGACTTAGAGACTTGTTGTTTTGAGAAGAAAAAAATGTCTTGTTTTTCCTATCCTAGGGTCTCTACCGTTCATCACCCTCCTAGGCCATCTTGTTCTCTCGTTTAGGTAAGAATAACTGGAAAAATCGCAAGCCATCCACGTCCGCGGTCACCTGTGGCCGCCACATCCGTCGGAGAATCCCAACGCGCTGCCAAGCTAGTTGCAGCATTAGCTTAATCTTGACTCAGTTATTTGAGGAGTCTGTAAGTTTTTTTTTTAATAAGTCAAGAATGACTAAGTCAACATGGCATGAGGATATGTGGAGGCAGTAGCTTATTTTGAGGAGCTAAAGACTGGGTTTCTTGGAAGACCAAGTGCATGGACAGGTGTGTGGCCATGGTGATTTTAGATCCAAAGGCAGTTATGGGGGAGTGTCTATAAATATGTTGGTGTTTCATTGTTGTTGCATGGTGTGTGCATCAAGGTTCCTCTCTCTCTCAAAGTGTTCTTGCATCTTGTTTCTCTGTGTGAGATCAAGAGAGTGAGTGCTTCTTCTTCCCTACTCTGTGTGAGTTGCTGAAGTGAGAGAGCCAGGTTCCAACATTAGCTGTTGCAACCCATAGAGTTGCACGTCCGGTGATGCCTTTGACTTGCACATACAGTGGTGAGCGTTTCTCCCACCGATCGCCCTGCTGAGTTCTTCCCCCCCATGTGAGCGACGTGACACTACAGTCGTGGACATTGAGAACATCATCAAGCCCTGCTCGGTAGAACGCCCTGGGGTTGATGTCGAGTTGGGTTCTCCAATGTATACTGACAATAACACTAACGAGAACACTAGCGAGAAGGTGGCCAACGAGGGCTCACCGCCTGAACGCCTGAACACTGCCTACTGGATTCTTCATCTAACGAGATCGACAAGAACGTTGATCATTGCCTGCTATTTGCATCAACGGAGTCCATGCCACGTCCATTCAAAATCTTATGGCAGCCATCATCGCAATTCTCTCAAGACTTGGGTCGCTCTGTCATCTCTGGACTCGTCGTCCTTTCTGCATCTTACAGTCGCAGATGTTTTCGAGACTTCAGCAGGACCATCAGCGGTGGACTGGTGTGAATCCTTCCTTACAGCCACCACCGCCCCTAGGTCGCGGCTCAACGACCATGACTTGGCTGTGGCATCAATGTTGACACCCTCAGGGGTTGTCCCATTCAGGTGAACTACTCTTCCAACCTCCTCTTCAGCGAACGCACGAACTTGATGTCGTTGTCGGCTTCAACGGCTCCATACCCGGCCATTGTCATCCAGCACTGCACGCACTCGGACTCCCCAGTTGTGTTTGTTCGTGACACCGAGTGCCACGACTACCACCTTTAGGGCTTGCACCTGTTGTATCCACCACACCCTCGCCACCGAGCCGATCACTCTGTTGCTGCACCGGCCCTTCGATTCTAATGTTTGCACTTGTCGCCTACTACGATGCCTTTAAGGGCCTGGCTGACCCCTTGTTTGGCCTTCGGTTTTACGTCACGTATAGGACCCTTGTGGCCCACCCCAGACCTCTTGTCATCAGGACGACGCCTGCCACTTGTCCCGCCATGACACCTGGGGCCGAGCCCACAGGTCACATCCTCTCCTCTCTCCTTATAGTATTGTTACATCTTTCAGTAGCATCCTCGCTTACTCCATTTGCTTGAGAGATTTAGATACGTGCTATAGGACTAACCACCGTATTCATATTAAGGACCTCCTGTCTTTGGTGTCAGATTAGTGTCACTCTCGGCAACGGACGTGGACGCATACAGACGCTGAACGTCCCCTGTTCTGTCCGTCTTCGGGCTAACCATTCGGATCATTGGGAACTCATTTGTGACACGACCCTTCATGTTGGTTCTCTGTCTTGTGCCCTGGATCCGTTAGTTTATGCTGTACTTCTTGTTGGACTTATAACTTTTGCATCTTTTATTCCGTTGCATCCTGCATTCTTGCCCCGTCCCTTGTGGTGTATCATGATCCACTCAATCCCGACACATCGTGTTACATCAATGAATATCAAAATTCAAAAAAAATTTGCATCTCATCCATTTCTCATTCTTATAATCTATTAATTATAATGTATGTGTGTTGCATAATACACAATTTTACTAAGCCCTCTAATACAAGATCTCAGTATGTGAGCTATGATAAATTCATAATACAGATATCAATAGACTTTAAGCATGTGTTGAGAATATTCGTTTTCAAACGGCGTGTGAAAAGGACATTGAAGTATTGGGTGTAATAAAACTTTTATTATTTCTAATATAAGTATGCTCAGTCCACTAGCCATTAGTGACGAGACACTATAGATAGTGGGTGCATTTTAGCAAAACTAACTGATCGAATTGATCCATGCCAATCATTGAATGGTACTATATCAAACTACCAACATGATACATTCATGCTGCACTAGTTTAAATGATTCATAGACCTAATAAACCAAAGACATATTGCGAACAAACATTTGTACTTGACTTTGACCTATGACCTCATATTCATGCTATTCCAAACCATCTTAATATGGGAGGACAACAGTCATCAAGATGGCATGATTGACCCTTGGTATAATAGAAAACTCCATGAACGCAATACATTATCAAACAGATTATTGGCCAAGTCAATGGAATGCGAGAGAATAGTTCTCTAGTGATTTCTGAATGCATTAGTACTAACTTAGATGACGGATTAGGGTTTGAAAATTTAACGTACCATAAGTCATCGTATGAATGTTAAGCAGATGAGAGACTACACATACACAATAAAAAATGACATAAAGGTTCTATGAGTTGTCAATACACACTCCTTTGTTTCTTATAGAGAACGAGGTATAGCTTGACACCACATATGCTGGAGGTTCGATACGACGATATAGTAAATTTACTTGGAAGGTGAATATAGATTATTATATCAGTGGAGTCATTAAGTAGACTGATACATGGGTCTAAAGAATCAGATTATATGGTCTTTTGAACATAAAAAGACATGCTAAATGTTTATGGGTTTTATGAAAAAAAATCTAGCTTAATATAAAAATTGGAACATCCTGAATCAAATCCAACTAGGCCATCAATGTTTCAGGCCCTTTTCTTCCTTCTACCTTCTCCCTGTGGCTCCTCTCCATTCCCAGAGAAATAAAGACAACATATTAACAATGGTGGAGCCTAAATAGACTCAATAGGATAAAGGATGATCCAAGAAATAACTAACCCAATCCATGCCCAAGTTATCATTAGATTTTGAATGATATTTTGGCTCCATTGCAGGAATGGCTTTCAATCCTTCCAAGGAAGGATATAAAAACCAAGAGATCAAAGGTCATTTTCCTTCCTCACCTTTACTTTTCTTCAACACATCCATTTAAAAAGACTCATATTTTCCCCCCTTTCCATATAACTATATCATGATCTTTGAAAAATATCCTGGTATTTTCATTCTAAAATCCATCTCACCTCATTAAACCATAGTCTAAGTTACCCACCTGGCCTTCTTTACTTTATTCTTACTCCATATTATTATCACATCCTCACCTATCTTCATACATTCACTATCTTTTCTTTCATTTGATCTATATATGGATCCCATCTTATTCCTCTTCATCTCATCGTTATTACCTAGTCATTATCATGTTCTCATTTTACCATTTTGTTACACATCATTAGTATCTGTCCTTTACATATCCATTATAATCATTTTTAAAGAACTATACAGATAATTTCAAATCCATGCGATATGTTCCCTATCAACAAAACCATACTCATCCACTATCTATAAGTACTACGGAAGTGTCAAATTACAAATTGAACAAATTATTCTCAAAAGCAACAAAAAAGTAATTTACTTAAATATCTAGTTTATCACACTCCAGCATCATTAATGAGAAGGGGAATCTTGATTTTTACATAATCTAACTAGTGGTGAATTTCATCACAAGGAGTAAATCTTCATCAACATAGAAGGGTCACATATGTTGAGATGAAATACAGTCAAATACTACTTATCACGCAATACCCTTGAATATCCGTACCGAATAAGTTATATGCATGTTTGTGAGTTTGGATTAATTCAATAATCATTGTTTAAGTGAGCCCTAGAAGGTGTGTCAGGTCCATTAGATGAAGACTTTTCTGGCTTAAAATTCTAAAGCATGGGGGGGCAAATAAAAGGAAGTGAAGTCTTGTTGTTTCATGAGAGACATCAGGTCAATCCTGAGAATCATTACGAATTTGTTTATTTCATATTTTTGTTACACCTTATTTCAACTTGTTTTCCCTGGGACTCATCATCACTTAGGATAGATACCCCCAAAAAGCACCATGGTCTAGCCTAGAATAATCTTAAATAACAACATAATGTAACGTATCATTTATCTCATTCCATAGATGCCTAGGCAATATCTTACTAACTTAACTATATTATGGCAAAATAATTTAAAAAACCTAATTGATTATCTCTATTCAGTCTTAGCTCAGACACCTAAATTCTTATTTTTTCAATACATATATTAAATCACATTCATTTTCTCACTTTTTGAAAAACAACCTTCTTCCCTTGACTTTCGGCACAAATAATTTAACAGCATTTTAACATAGATATTGTGATAATGAACAAAAATATGTGGAGACTGATTAATTTTGGTTAACAATAATAAGGATAATCATTATGCCTGTTTAGTTTTCTTATAATCCACATAGCATAAAATTGTTCAGAGAATGTTTTTTTGTAACAAATTGGGCTAATAAGCATGACTCTATTTATAAATATATATAAATAACTGAACCGACGGATATAAAATTTTAAAGCATGTACATGTTTATTGCTAATGTTTCATAATCCATCCGAGTCTTTGCGGCAGTGGTAGAGTATAAATTAACATCTTACTTATTGGCTGGTTTCTCCATCTACACATTTAGGAATTTATTTGCATCAATAATCTCATGGGTTACTCTGAATGTTTAATTATATGGCGCATCTGAATCAACAATACTCATTCAGGTTGATAAGGCTCAGAATATGTCAGTCAAATTATTTCATTTGTATCCTGAGTTCTAAATGGGTAACTCTTGTAAAAACAATATATATGTAAAATTTCTCATGTGCCAACGAGTGGTGAGGGGAGGATGGGTCACTAAATTAGGGCTTCTTGGTAATGTTCATTTTTTTATATATTAATTTTTTAATTTTAAATGTTTTTGCCATGTCTTTGCTTCAAAAGCTGAATTTGTAAAGCATCTACTACCTTAGATATTCAGGTGAGATTAAAACTTGAGCAGTCACATCTGACCATTATATAGTATTGAGATAATTTTAAAATAAATCCTATATTAAAAACTTTGATCTGAATTTCATTAAAAATAGAAAGCTGGTGTAAAATTTATAATATAGTTTCAACAGTGACTATGAATGTCAACTTAGGTAAGTTGCTTCCCTGTAATACAAGATATCTATAATAAACTTTGAAGTTGAGCTCTGCAAATATGTTTCAAAATTATTTGTGATTTTCCTGAAGAATGTAGCACTTTAAACTAATGTACTTTAAACTAACTTAACATTACTTTAATTAATATCTTCGTAGAAAAAGAATTAGAAAACCTTTGTCAACCTAAAATATTAAATATTATATTTTTATTTTATTATCAACTTAATAATAATCATAATTACCTAAAATTCTCTTACACCCATAAAACATAATAAAAAAGTAAAAAACCATGTAAATTGAGCATCTAAAATCCATGATTTGTCTAATGGAAGGTTTAGTTAGATTATTTTCCAATTTCACTAATTCTATTTTTCTAGCACGTAAGTACTTATTTACATAAAAATATATTTCCCATATTTCACTTATTAGATTCTTAATATTTATAAAACCTCGTTTTATTTTAACTCTTTGTTGTTAAAAGTTACAACTGTCCACTAGTTGATCAAATTCTCAATATTACCATATACTAATTTTAATAGAATGGGCAGTATAAGAACTTGTATGACATTACATCTAAATCAATATAAAATGATAAAATAGAAATTTTAGATAAAGAATGCAGATGTGTAATTTATAGAGTATCCCGTGTTTTTAAGTTTTTGAAGATGCATTATTTATTATTGTTAATTATATTCATAAAAATACCAACATATATATCCATATTATTAGGGGTATATTCAAGTTGTAGATCATAATATATGCATATTTTACAATAGTATTTGAAGCATACCTCTTAGATATTGAACAAAAATTATTAAGCACTACCCCATCCAAAGTAAAAACATAATTTCGTGTGTTTACACTCATTTATTTGAGTCACCGATCAATATGTCTTCCAAACATAACTTCTCAGGTCATAATTTATCATTCATGTATGTATTTATTTGTTTCATCTCAATAAACCTAATCAAATCAAAAGACTCTTAGATATTTGAATAGAAGATGTAGATAATTAATGAAAATCATGTGATAATTATAACTAAGATTCATGACATAGAGATAATCATATATCAGATTTTTGTGAAGCTATCCCTGTAATTTCAATAATTGGTTCATTTAGACATTCATTTTTAACATAAAAATAACCTACTAGTGGGAAATTCAATATAAACTGTATCTGGTTGTTGGCAAAATATTCGGATAGGGGAGTGTAAATTTGAAATTGAAAATTAGTATTAATAGTGAAATCCATATATCTATAACTGTTACTTGATGCCAGACGTCGTCGAGGACATTGTCCGGTCGGCACCCAGGAGGAATGGTTTGGTGCCTAGATAGGGGTGTTGGACGTCGACGGCGTCGTCGTCTGACGGATATATAAACCCTTACGGGTAATATGTAACTACGATATAATGAGTGATGAATGCGTCCTACATGTGTAATGTACAGGCTTCGACTCGAGGGATGCGCCGAGCTCCAAGTTAGATGGGGAGGCCGGGTGATGGCAAAGGTGGTGGTGGTGACAACGTCAACACACCATCTTCAGACGCGCCGCCACCGTCATCCGAGATGCCTCGCATCCAGACTCGTCATCAACATCAAATAAAGAGCCGCCATGATGACGACGACGTCAACGCACCGACGACGAACGTGGCCCCACTTACGCACGACATATCACGCGTCATGACATGTTGCCAACGACAACTGCCAAACCATCAGTGACATGATGAGTCGACACGTCGCCTCGTCCCTAACGGTTATTTTATTTCATATTTTCTCTTTCCTCCAAGGCCTATATTTAGGCCAATGTTGCAAAAGAACACTTAGCGAGTTTATTTCAAGAATTGAAGTTTTTTTTCTTCTTGGAAGACTCGCCCATCCTCCCCTCCCGTTCTGGTCGCCACCGCGCTGATCCCCGGCACGCACTGCGCCCTAGGCCACCGTCCTGCGCCCCGGCTGCCTGCACGCAGCGCTGAGGCCCCGGCGCCCTTGGCCGCTGCCCATGCCCAGGCGGCCTCGTGCACTAGGCCGCTGCCCACGCAAGGCCAGCCCGCACAAGCCTTCGTCCCACGTAGGCGTTCGTCCACAAAAGCGCCCGCCGCGCATCCAATCACCCGCGCACGCCGCGCGCCCGGTCGCCCATGCCCGCCCTGTGCAGGCCACCCGCGCCGCCGCCGCCCGCCGCACGCCCACCGCACACCCGCCGCACGCCCGCCGCACGACCACTGCACGCCCGCCACACGCTCCGCCGCCCGCGCCAACCGCGCCCCATTCGCTTGTGCCCACAGAGTCCCCGGTTGCCAGCGCGTGCCCACCGTGTCGCCGAACGCCCTCACCGCCACAGGTCGTCGTGCATACCATTTTGGTGTCAGGGTGCTGCCCCGCACCCCGCAAGGGGGCGACTTCCCCCTTGAGCCCCCACCAACTGACCGCGTAGTTGGATACCTTGTCGAAGCGCATGTCAATTGTCCCGCCAATGACCCGTCAAGAATTCCCGCAACCTCTTCACGCACTATTAAGTGCCGAGGTACTCCTACACTCTTTGGTGCCGTGTTCTTCATCCAGTATTCTTCGAATGTTTATCTGCCGCCATCGGATTAGATTTGGATTTTGAGTCTTCTAAGCGAATCACCCGTTTGGAGTTATTGATTTTGGTGCTTTGCATCACCACGGTGGTTGTAAGATAGTACTCCCGCCTTTGACGAGGAAAGGGGCTGCACCATCAGTATTTTCACCGGACTCAATTTTCAAACTCGATCGTGTGATTTGTGGTCTGTTTTATCCTACCATTTCCTGAGTCGCCCAA
This sequence comes from Wolffia australiana, assembly GCF_029677425.1. NCBI lineage: Eukaryota > Viridiplantae > Streptophyta > Magnoliopsida > Alismatales > Araceae > Wolffia > Wolffia australiana. The sequence continues at coordinate 3,439,692 of NC_135846.1, forward strand.
CATCCTATATCCATCATATCCCATCCCGTTCCCTCTAGTCACCATGCACCATTCATCATATCCCATCCCGTTACCTCTAGTCATCCTGCATCAGGTGGTCTTTTGATCCTCGTCGGAGGGATGAAGATGTCTATGGCCGAACGGAATCAATACGTAGGGCTCGCACATAACGAACGGACTCATTTTCTATAGGTAAGCCACTCACTTGCGTTCGTAGTTTTCTCTTAATTCTTTCCTCTCTCACCTACCTAGCCCAAGCGCGATGGAGTCAAGACGGAGGTACATTGCAAAAGGTAAAATAACAAGGGGCAGGGAGAGGGCATAGCTCATCGTCGGGCGGCTCATCGTGCTGGCTGTTCGTCGATATGGTGGCTGGAGCAGGTACGGTGGAGACGAGCCGGAGAGTGTCGGCGCTCGACTGGCGATGCATCGCAGGAGCAATTGCGGAGATCGGAGGAGAAGGCCAAGGACAAGGGGATGACATTGTCGGACTCGTCAACCAGAGACGTGACGACCAACGGTTGTCGATGACTCATCTAGCGGCGGCTCACAGATAGGCGGTCGTCGGTTCCACAGAGAGAGAGTGTCCGGGGTAGTGTCAAGGTTGATCCAGATCGGTGGGATGGGAGAGCAGTCGGCCCGGCTCAGCACTTGCGGCGATCCGGGTGGTCGACCCTCGGTTGAATGGGCGTCCCTGATGATGGGTACTTTCGTCCCTGATGGCGGTTGAATGGGCGTCCGTGGTGTGGGAATTTCCCGAGCTATCCTATCCGCGACGTCGATGTTTCTCCGCTACACATGCGATAGAAGACTCGACAAAAGTCAAGAATCCAGAGCGGGCATGCTTCCCACCCAACGGTGAACGTACGGAGGAACTACCAAGAGATGGTAGTAATCGGCGGCGTATCATCCCTGCAGGATGGATGGGAGTCGATAGTCGACTTTAACGGTGGATCCCTCCTCCAAGTCTCTCGACCTCCCTCTGCTTCTCCTTCTCTTTCTCCCCTCTTCCTTCTTCCTTCTCCTCTTGCATCCTTTCTTTCTGATCGAGGGGTGAGACCAAAAAAAACAGCACAAATTTTACTTCGATGCATCCTGGTTTGTTCTTCTCCTAGGGCGCCCCTCTTCCCGTATAAAAGGGGTAGCTAATTGGGCCCTGGAGGACACAAGGGGAGATAATTGTCCATTAGGGGGCCCTTATATGATGAGCCCCCATTGCAAAATAAAAAGGGGGAAAGAAGCAAGACATAAAAAAAAAGGAGAGATGAGGAAGAAGGGAGGGAAAGTGTAAATTACTAAGGACCCCCTCCCACATGATGACGAAGAAACATGGACAGACGGGATGCGTCGTGATGTGACAAAAACAACTTGACGAGTGTGAAAAAAACACAAAATGCGACTAACGAAGATGAGGAAAACCACAATACGATAAAATGAGCATGCTTCACCCAGGCTGTCGACGACGGAGACGGCGGCTCGGATGACGTCTTCGGCTGTTCCAGATGGCGTGTGCCATCATTACTTCCCTTTTGGCATTCCCTGATAACCTATTTCAGAGTCTGTTTGAATCTCATATTGTTATGCTAGGTGTTTGTATATTTTTAATTTGGCACGACCTAGAACTGATGGGTACCATCCTATCCTCTTTCTTCCTAATACTTGTGTCTTACCATCCTTAGAAAATATCTAGAACATGCGTAGACTTCAGCAGCCCACCAATTTGTTAGTAAAGATGACATATGTGAATTTGTGATGCCCCACACTCATTAAGCAATATATATGAAGACACATTCATATAAGTATACATAATGAAGATGAACAATATTGGATCCCATTCAATGTATAGTACCTCTCAAAGAAATTGAATGCATCTATTTCATTCTATATTAGTTGAAAAATATGTATAGTATCTAGATCATTGCAACTAAAATAACCATTATTAGACATCATTTTTATAATTTTGAAAAAATATATTATTTTAAAAAAAAATTCTTCGTGAGTTCAGCTTCTGGCCTCAACGGGAGCAGTTTATGAAGAAAAGTATATACTTTAGTTAAATTTTTAGCTAATTAAAAAGAGTGTGAGCCATAGCCCAAATCAGTGTATTCCTGATCCCTTATTTTGACATATCTTTACATCTGATATGTTTTTGGTTCATGTTTACTGGTAGAATCACTGTATCTTCTCTTGTGATAGTTCCATATTGCATTAGTAGTAAAAATTAAAGACCAAACATGGACTTGCGGCTGCCCACAGATTGGGTGGTAAAACTGAGAGATATGCCCTCATGAAAATTAATATATGTGTTCATATATATATTATTTGATCAATTCTAATAAATAGTGAGCATGGACATTATTTGATCCTTGAAAAGCATCTCTTTTTGTAATTATATTTATATGCTTGCGGCATCACTATGTCACATATCTTAGGTTTATAACTCAATCTGTGGGCTGCAATATATATATATATATATATAGAGAGAGAGAGAGAGAGAGGTGGAGCCAGGATATAGTAAGCATGAAAAGTATTTGATCTATTCCAAATGCGTCAATGTCTAATATTTTTTGAAGTAATTCGACACATTTATCTGATTGTATTTCTAGTTACTTTCTAGCTATCTGATCTCTATTATCTTTATTATGTACACTTGGCATTGATTAAATGCTTTCCTCCATCCACGTATAGATGCATTTTTATATACATATATACATGTTGAAAGAGAGATAGATAGAAAGAGAGGCGGAACCAGGAAATAGTCCAAATCAGTGTATTCCTGAACCCTTATTTTGACATCTCATTATATCTGATGCGATTGTGGTTGATGTTTACTGGTAGAATCACTGTATCTTCTCTTGTGCTAGGTGCATATTGCATAAGTAGTAAAAATTAAAGACCAAACATGGACTTGCGGCTGCCAGCAGATTGGGTGGTAAAACTGAGAGATATGCCCTCATGAAAATTAATATCTGTGTTCATATATATATTATTTGATTAATTCTAATAAATAGTGAGCATGGAAATTATTTGATCCCTGAAAAGCATCTCTCTCTGTGTAATTATATATATATATGCTTGCGGCATCGCTATGTCACATATCTTAGCTTTACAACTCAATCTGTGGGCTGCCCACTTATAGATGCAAATAGATATGTATATATATAGAGAGAGAGCAAGAGAGGTGGAGCCACGATATAGTAAGCATGAAAAGTATTTGATCTATTCCAAATGCGTCAATGTCTAATATTTTTTGAAGTAATTCGACACATTTATCTGATTGTATTTCTAGTTACTTTCTAGATATCTGATCTCTATTATCTTTATTATGTACACTTGGCATTGATTAAATGCTTTCCTCCATCCACGTATAGATGCATATTTATATACATATATATATGTTGAAAGAGTGATAGATAGAGAGAGAGAGAGAGAAAAAGGCGGAACCAGGAAATAGTAATCATGAAAAAGTATTTGAGAAAATCCAAGTGGACATTAAATATAGTGTTTTTTAAGTGATTTAATGGATGTATCTGATTTCTATATCTTATAGTTTCTTCATATTTGATATCTACTACCCCCTTGACTGTTTCATCGGCCTATTTTATTGCTGTTAGCTGAATCACTCCGGTCCAAGTTGTTTTTTCTGATGTTATGCTCAAAATTAAATAGTCCGAGTTGCACTTCCCAGACCAGGTGTTACGTAGCCTAACATCAATTAGGTTAGATATGAGGCAAACAATCCGTCTTCCGTCCTGTCCTGATTCTTCCTCTGCAAACTATATGAACTATTCTTTAATCCGTTGTCCGTCCCAAACCTCTTCGTCTAGCTTCCGCGTGTAGTCCACGGACTTCCACGCTCTTGCCTTAGGCTAAAGCGAGTAGTGCGCGTGTACGGCAAATGGGTTATCTGTCGCCTTCATCCTCATTATTGTTCGTCTACCAAAAGACTTCTGCCGAGCCCAGAAACGATAATTCTATTAACATAATGAAAGTTAACCCCTTTCATCTGGCTCCAATTTGTCTGAAAGAATTGAGACGTTGAAGGTCATATTCTGGTGGTTTGGCCTGTTGTTGCCGTCACTGTCTTCTTAAGTCTATAGAATCGATGAACAGAGGAGGGTTATAAAAGCAGAGGGAATTACATGGTTAGCGGCATTCTCAAGGAGGAAGAAAGAAGGAAGATGGGTTCATGGCTGAGCGCTGCTGGCTTGGTGCGGATGGTTTCGGGTCTTATTTTTCTGGGGTATGTTGTCGTGTGGATGATTGCGCCAACAAAACGGTATAGGCTACAGTGGCAGCCGACGCTCCGCGCCGCTACCAACTCCGCCGTCTATGGAACTCAAGGTATTCTAGGTCATCTTCGTGTTTCTCTTTTTTCCTCTCATTGTCTCTGTGTTCTCTCTCTTTGTTCCGATCTCTCTCTCTCTCTCTCTCTCTCTCTCTCTCTCTCTCTCTCACACACACATTCTCTCCCTCCCTCTCTTGTCTCTCTTTGTCTCTTTCTCTCTCTCTGTCTCGCTTTGCCTCTCTCTCTCTCTCACGTTCTTCTTTCTCACACACATTCTCTCCCTCTCTGTGTGTCTATCTCTCTCTCTCTCTCTCTCTCTCTCTCTCGCTCACATTCTCTCCCTCTTTCTCTCTGTCTCTCTTTGTCTCTTTGTCTCTTTCTCTCTCTCTTTCTCTCTCTTCTCTCTCTCTCTCTCTCTCTCTCTCTCTCTCTCTCGGTTACTTTCTCTCCCCTTCACTCTGTCGCATATTTTTACTGCTTTCTATATCTTGCTCCCCCCTGTCTTTCCCACTCGATTATTCTCTCTCTTACTCCGCCCATTGTTACTCTGTCGCATAATCGCTCCCTCTATCTCTCTCTCTCCCACCCCTCTTTTCGTCTCTCACATATTCTCTCCATCTTTTCCTTTCTCGCGTATTCTCTCCATGCATCAGTAAACTCCGCCTCTCACTTCTCACATCTCATATTTGCTGGTTTCGCATTTTTAAAGGGGCCAATATCATTATTTACACGTCTTCCGTCATCCTCATCTCCATACTCGGATGCATCTACGCCCATCTGAGGAAGGGCAGTCGACAGGAACAAAGGTATGAAGACGAAGAACAGCAAACCCGTGAATTTCTCTGAAGTTAAAACAAATATTTAAACTTCTACTTGTGTGGATCAGGAAGAGAGTTAACAAGGGGGGTAACTTCTGGAAGAGACCGGCGCTTACGAGCGGCCCACTCGGGATTGTCTCCTGGACGGAGTTGGCCTATTTGACTATGTTCATCGCTCTCATCGCATGGTACTTGTCCGTGTTCATTGACAACAGCTTCTCCAGGATCACCCCACAGTCAGTGGCAAAAAGTAAGGAGAAAATGTAAGTAGCTCTCTCTCTCTCTCTCTCTCTCTCTCTCTCTCTCTCTCTCTCTCTCTCTCTCTCTCTCTCTCGCGATCGCGCGCTCTCTTTTTTTCGTCGCTTCTCTCGTTCTCTTCTCTCTCTCGGGCGCGCGCTCTCTTTTTTCTGTCGCCTCTCTCTTTCTCTCTTTCTCTCTTTCTCTTTTCTCTTTCTCTCCCTCCCTCTCTCTCTTTTCTGTCGCTTCTCTCTTTCTCTCTAAATCTCTTTTCTGTCGCTTCTCCCTTTCTCCCTCTCTCTCTCACTCTCTCTCCCTCTTCCTCTCTCTCTCTCTCTCTCTCTGGCTCTCTTTTCTATCGCTCCTCCCTTCTCTTCTCTCTCTCGTGCTCTCTCCCTCTTTGTTTTTCTGATCTACTCTCTTTCTCTCGCTCTCTCTCTTTCTCTTCTCTCTCTTCTTTTCTCTATTCTCTCTGTTTTTTCTTCCTATTCTCTCTCAATTTTCTCTCTCTTTTCTCTTTTTCTTTTCTGTTTATATACTCTCTCTTTGTCTCTTCTTTCTTTCTCTTTTCTCTCCTTTTTCTCTCTCTCTCCCTCTCCGTCTCTGTCTCACTCTCTCTTTTCTCTTTGTATTTTCTCTCTCTCTGTTCTCTCTCTCTCCTCTCTCCCTCTCTCTCTCATTCTCCCTTTTCTCTTTGTATTTTCTCTCTCTCTGTTCTCTCCCTATTTGTCTCTTTCTATTTCTCTTCTCTTTCTATTCAATCTTTCTTTCTCTCTTTTCTTTTTTATTCGATCTGTCTCTCTCACGTTTCTTATTATATTCTCTTTCTCTCTCTCTTTACTTTTTTATTCGATCTGTCTCTCTCACGTTTCTTATTATATTCTCTTTCTCTCTCTCTTTACTTTTTTATTCGATCTGTCTCTCTCACGTTTCTTAGTCTATACTCTCGCTCTCTTTTCTTTTTATATTTCCACTCTCATTTTTCTTTTTCTATTCTCTTGCCCTCTCTCTCTCCGATTACTATTCTCTCTCTTTTCTCTGTCCCTCATTCGCTCTCTCTCTCTCTTTCGTTTCTCTTTCTCCTCTACGTCTCTCGCTCTCATCCATCTGCTCTTCTCCATAATCTTCAATCAACGTGTCTTTTGCGCTGCCAGGTGGGAGGCGAAGTTGGAGGCAGTGGCGTTCCGCTTAGGCTTTGCCGGGAACTTGGTCGTAGCCTTCCTCTTCATTCCCGTCACGAGATCGTCGTCTATCCTTCCCCTCACAGGGCTTACCTCGGAAAGTAGCGTCAAGTATCACATCTGGCTGGGCAATATCTGCATGGTCTTCTTCACTCTACACGGCTTTCTTTACGTCGTTTACTGGGCATGTACTGGCCACATCTCAGAGGTAACAACAGGCTTCGAATACGCTTTCTCTGTTATCGACACCATCATCATTATTTTGTTATTATTATTATTATTATTATTATTATTATTATTATTATTATTATTATTATTATTATTATTATATTATTATTATTATTATTATTGCGCTCTTATCAATATAAAGATTTTCATCGTTGTTGTGTTCTTCGTCCTGTTCTTGTTCCTGGGTTCTTCTTCTTCTTCTTCGTTCTCTCGTTCTTCTAAGTTTTCTTCCTCTTCTTCGTGGGTTCTTCACTTTCTTCTTCTTCTCGGTTGAATCTTTTCCATTTGCTTCCTCTTCTTCGTCTGTTCTTCGTCTTCTTACTCTCATTCATCTTGTTCTCTTCTTCTTCTTCTCATTCATCTTATCTTCTTCTTCTTCTCGTTCATCTTGTCTTCTTCTGCTTCTTCTGCTTCTTCTGCTTCTTCTGCTTCTTCTTCTTCTTCTTCTTTTTATTATTATTATTATTATTATTATTATTATTATTATTATTATTATTATTATTATTATTATTATTATTATTATTATTATTATTATTATTATTATTCTTCTTCTTCTTCTTCTTCTTCTTCTTCTTCTTCTTCTTCTTCTTCTTATTATTATTCTTATTCTTCTGCGTCTGCGTCTGCTTCTTCTTCTTAACTTCTCCCTCTCCTGAGTCAATTTTGTCCTAATTATTCTTATCCTGATGCATATTATCTTATCTCGCTGTTTTTCATATCCTGCCGCATATCATCTTATCTCGCTCTTTTTTGTTTCTCTTTTTAGATGCTTGCATGGTCGAGGGATGACGTAGCCAACGTCGCGGGGGAGTTGGCGTTGGTGTTTGGGTTGGTACTCTGGGCGACCAGTCTTCAGAGAATCCGAAGAAAGATGTTCGAGCTCTTCTTCTACACGCATCAGCTATACGCGCTCTTCCTTTTCTTTTACCTTCTTCACGTTGGAATCGGTTTCTTCTTCCTCGTCCTCCCCGGAATCTACCTCTTCATGATCGACCGATTCCTGAGATTCCTCCAATCTCGAGGCCGGGTGCGTCTGGTTTCTGCACGTCTTCTTCCTGGAGACACTGTTGAGCTGAACTTCGCCAAGAGTCCTAGTGAGTTTTCTTAAACGTTCATTTTTCGTATTTCATCTCTTAATGTGATTATTGTATGTTGACGCTTGACTATCAGCGGATTGCAGGACTTCCTCAGTATTTATCATTACAAGACATCTCATTCTTCCGCCTTATTTTGGTTTCTTTAAGTACACTCATGTTTCTCCGCATGAACAATCATTATGCTGACTTATTGCTTCTCTTAGTGAAACAATTATTACTGTTCTATTGTTCATCTTATTTTTACCATCGGCAAACTGCCAGGCTTCACCTTCATTTTGTCGCTCTAAAACGTTAATCCAACACCTAAACTCTGAAAATCTGAACCCGAAAAGCCTATACCCTAAACTCTTAAACTCTCGGTTCGAAAATCTTAAATGCTACTCTATTTTGTTACTACGGCTGCTTCATCTTGGGCTTCCTTTTCTTTTTCTTCCTTCTATTTCCGTCTTGTCGATCATTAACAGATTACAATGTTTCTTTACCATTTCCATCTTATTTAAGACACTTATTTTCTCCTTCATGTTCCGGTCACGACCTCAAGAATGCATTAAAAATGGCTCCAACAATGAAAAAACTTTCTGTTTGCATGACAGGTCTAGAGTACAACCCTTTGAGTATGGTTTTCGTCAACGTTCCTGCCGTCTCCAAGCTTCAATGGCACCCCTTCACCGTAGCATCCAACAGCAGTCTGGAGCCGGATACGCTGAGCGTGATCATGAAGAAGGAAGGTTCCTGGACGCAGAAGCTGCACCATATTCTCGACTCTGGGTCTGTGAATCGGCTAGAAGTCGCCCTAGAAGGCCCTTACGGTCCCGTCTCAAACAACTTCTCCAGGTTTGACAGCTCGCTTTCAGCATCTATCACGATCTTCAGCTTACGTTACTGCGAAAATTTAAAGGAAATTGAAAGATATCATTTCAACTAAGGTAAGTCAATAAAAGTGCAAGAGTTCTTATTACGCATCAAACGAGATCCCCGAATTTCCTTCGTCAATGCAAAAAGATTCGATTTAAGAGCTGCCTTAAATATGTAACAAAATTCTGGGTTCCCGTCATAAATGCACAGAAATTTGACTTTTCTATTTTTACCGCAATACAGTAGATTCATCGTTTAACCCGTCTTAAAATCCCCAGGATATTCCTAGAAAAATCGATAATCCAAGTCGTACAACTCCCATTAGACATTCCATAATTTCCGGAGTCTTCTCCCGTCATAAATGCCAAAATATTTGGTTTTTCTACTTCATATGATTGTACGGTAGAAGGATACACCGCGTCATTTAGCTGAAACCCAGGATATTTTCGGCAGTAGAAGAATAATGAAATATAGCAAATTTGAAAGTCGAAATAATAAATATCCCGTCGATAAGACGGAAAGCTTGACCGTCAGATTATTTTTTTATCAGCTATGATTCACTGGTGCTGATCAGCGGCGGCAGCGGCATCGTGCCCTTCATCTCCATCATCCGAGAGTACATCTTTCTAAGCTCATCAACACCGGACTTCAAACCGCCGAAGATCCACCTCGTCTGCTCGTTCAAGACCACGGCAGACCTGTCGATGCTCGATCTCCTTCTCCCCATCTCAGGCCCCGTTTCCGGTCTCTCCCGCCTTAACCTTCGCGTGGACGCCTTCGTTACAAGGGAGAAGGCCCCGGCCAATAAGAGCCAAGGCATCCGCGCGCTCTGGTTCAAGCCCTGGCCTACTGACGAGCCACTGGCGCCAGTGTTGGGCCGCCATTGCTGGCTCAATTTGGGAGTCATTATCGTCTTCTCCTTTGGTAGTTTCATCGGACTCTACGGGCTCATGAACAGCAACTATCAACATGGGTCGAACTCGGCGAAGGCCCTTCTCGGCCTTCTCATCATCTGCGGTGCAATCGCCGGGACGTCGACTATCGCGTTTCTCTTGAACAAACAACGCCACTCGAACGATGCAAAGAAGGCGCAAATCACCGTAGCTCCGTCGCCAAATTTTGCCGAGCGAGAGATGGAGAGCGAGCCACAGGAATCGTTGGCTCAGTCCACCATTGTGAGTTATGGCGAGAGACCTGATCTCAAAAGTAAGTTAGCTCTTGCCGACCCTTCAGGAGGCTTTCTTTAGTTTATTATTTTATGATTATTTTTCTCATAAACTTTTCTGGATTGGGTGATGCAGAGATTTTGATGGAGCAGAAGTCGGAGAGTGTTGGCGTGCTGGTGAGTGGCCCCAAAGAGATGCGCCGCCATGTTGCTGTAATCTGCAGTTCTACCCTTTCGCGCAATCTTCACTACGGGTCGATGAGTTTCAGCTGGTGAGAAGAAAATGAAAGGAATGCCCGAATAAATGAGATCGATGTAAGGGGCTAAGTTGATTAGCAAAAGGCATCTTATTGAAAAACAGTAGAAAGAAGTATTAGCAGCAGCTCGACACGAGCTCCTCATTCAAGTCCACTGGACGGTGAGAAACAGGGAATACGTAACATCAGAGACTGGTCAGTAGAGTGAAGAAACACGGAATTATAGGGTACTTCTAAGATTTTGCGGTCATATAATTTAGCATTAGACAAGACAAAAAAATGTGCCTACCTTGGGCGCTTTCCATGTCCACATCTTATCTTTGTTTTTTTGAGAAAGAAGTTGCGCCAAATGGGGGAATACATGACCATCCTTAACAGAGAGCATCTGAACGAAATCCAGCACTAGCGTTGGACAAGAGCAGACCGTACCATTCTTTTTATACTTTCAATATTCCCCTACACTTGACATGAATCTACCTTATTAACAATTCAAATGACCTCTTTTCCAAAGAGCTCTCACTTTCTATCCTTTATGTATTTACATCAGTTAACATGAGAATGCCCATACTCATCATATGACTCAGATCAGATAGTCATATTCTTTCTTGATCTTTTGATGCCCCACTCGAATTTCCTACAAATAGGAATATTTACAACTTATGTTTAAAGACTAGCTAGTATTAGATTCTATCTCATTTGTACTTTATTAAGCCCTTGCATATGTGATGAGAGCAAACTACGTTAGCAATTTTTGTGTCCTTGTATTTTTAATTTTCCTAATTCAAATAAATTTATTAAAAAATGAAAACTTGCTCAAATGTATAGTTAGAGCAAGGTGGTCTCCACAGGAACTGGCCACTAGATGTGAATTTCATAATTGACTTATAGTTATGGAGTAGTAGTAATAGTACTGAGCATAGTGAATATAAGAATGGATGAGTAGTACGTAAGTGGATGGACTATTAGATTGATGAGAAACTAAATATGAAACAAAAAATACTGGATATTATTTATATCATTTTGTAGGCTAGAAATAATAAAGGACTCCGATATTTGAAATGGAGTAAATATTATATGGTGTTAGAATAGGTAGTTGAGGAAGCTAAGAAAATTAATAAGATAGACAGAGTGGTAACATACTATTAGCATGAGCTAAGAGATTACTTAATTAATTATAAGTAAGGTATATGGAAAATATAAATAAGTTCTAAGGAAAATGACGTTAAGATTTTTCTTAGACAAGGAAAAAGAGATTATATAATAGGATGTATGAAGTTATTTTATAACGCTAAGTTTAGTAAGTAGTATAGTAAGAGGTAGGAAGAAGAATAAAAGAGAAAAATGTATTATTAAGTTATGAGAAATAAGGAATTATATTTATTAAGACGCACATTAGAGGGATAGAGAAATGCTTTTATATATGTAATAGTTTAAGCTCAAGTGAGTTTGGTAAGAGGCTAGGGCCTATCTGATTTATAATATAATTAACTTGATAGATCGAGGGAGGATAAAGAGATGATAAAGATTAACATGTAATTATGATTATATTATTTCCACCGTCCTAGGTAGATATTATTAAAGTTTAGATAGGAAATATATTTCAGAAATATGTTTTAGGATTTTTAATGGAAGAAGTCACAATAAATGTTGCTATTTCTATCAACACCTTACAGGTGTTCCCCGGACTGCCTCAACGATGGCGCAAGGCAGAAGTAAATTTAGTGTACATTTTTTGAAACTTTTTGCAAGGTAAAATCATTATGAACTTAGATAAATAGATAACTACTTTACAATGCATTCTAGATGCTCAATGAAATGCCTAAATGAAATCACGATGCTGAATTTTGAACAAATCAAACATGATGAGTGACTGAAATAACTTGAATCAAACTTATGATGTTCTCCTATTGACTATGAACCAGATCAAGAAAAGCAAAATTCAGCACCGGATCTGCCGTGATGTGGGCGAGCAAGACTAGGGGTGCTGATCGCTGCCCTCGAACTTCATCGTGTGTTCTTGCTCATCCTTCTCATGTTGGTTCAGATCTGAGCCTCCCTAGATCTTCTTTGAAGCCTTCCTGAGTGGTTGGCGCTTAGACGGAGCAGCCAAAACTCCTCTGAGCTTTTCTATCTCCGAACGAGACCTCTGCCATCATTGTATCTTCTTACTACCAGAGATAGGATTTCAACCCTCTGATTCCCCTTTAAGGAGGCTGAGAGGGATTCTCTTGACCTTCCAAGGTGTCAGATCTGATCGAAGGTCTCGATTGGGGCAATTGGATTGATCTATGATGCCTTCATCAGCAACCTCTATGGGCCAGCTGATGAGAACTGCAGTCGGGGGTTGGAGAAGCTTGATATTACCCCCTGGCCATCCGAACTCCCTTTGAATGAGTTCAAGGGTTGTGATTAAATTGAAGCTGTGGACTTACACTTACTGTGTACCCTTGTTTGCTGCCCTGCCAGCCGTTTGAGTGGTCCTACTGCTCCACGGCCACGGCTGCTAATTAGAGGCCAGGATATAGAAATAAAAAATGGTTAAATAGTAGGGACAGATCTCATCGTCCAATCTTCCATCAGATGATCAGACGGTTGAGATCATGTCTGTTTACCTCAAATGGCTTGAAATGATTCGTTCTTCGGGCCAGGTCAGCTCAAAGCCCAATCTGGCTGGGTCAGCTTGAAGCCCGATCACAAATTCTTCTTTTACTTCGTAAGATTGCGGGCTGACGGGCTGCAATTGCTTGGTTGCTTATTATCTTGACCCAATATGGAAATACAAATTGAATCCCATATATGAAATTATAATAAAAGTAATGCTAAGAAATTTGTGTATCGATATTATAGATTAATTTAAATAATAGACTTTCCTGTAACACGCGTGAATGGATCTCCCTATGGGCCTCTATGCATGCTCTCTAGGTGGGTCTTTTGTGTGCCTTTGTGTGTTAGTGGCTGGCTCCTTGTGTCGTAGTGCTCACTGGCTATTAGCTAGCTTGCGTGTTGTGTGCTTGCTAGCTGGCAGCTGGCTTGAGTGCCACCAGCTCCGCCTTGAATTGCCCACTTAAAAACCACTTTATATATATTTCTTCTATTTTTATTTGTTTAATTGGCCACTTACAACCTCCACAATAATTTCAAAACATTTTATAAATGAGATAAAGAAATGGCCATCAAGTACTAGATAAAATTTTACCAGAAATGGTCATGTTGAAAATTTTAGAGAATTAATGCACGAAAGAGGAATTCATAGTAAAATAAATATAAAATGATTTAGGCAAATTTCATATATGTTTCTGATGTCCTTCTAATTTAATTTTCCCAAGTCAAATAAAATGTTTAATCATGTCAACTTATTCAAATATATGTATAGTGAGAGTGAGGTTGTCTCCACAAGGACTGGCCTTTATAGTCTAATCTAATGGATGAGTTAGGAATAATAAAGAATAAAACGAGTGCAAGCAGAATAATGTATATATTGAGATAATATATGATATGAGGAATAATAATAAAGAGAGTAAGATGGTACAAGATTACCAATCAGTATGTGGGAGAAAACTTCAAGATAAATTGTAAGAATATGTTATATTATTTGATGTTAGGGAGACTAAGAATATGATGTTTTGTTTTAATGATATGTAAGAAAAGGAAAAAAAGAGGAAGGTAAGAATTATGGTATATATTAGTCAACTATCTATATATATGAGGTAGATAGAGTATTTTAGGACAGGAGGGGTTGAGAGGAATTAAGGGTTAAAATGTATAAACATATATGATTATGAGTAGATTGAAATAATTGAAAGTGGGTTTGGAGGTATAATAGATAATAGGTATTTAGTTCTTTTATGGAAGAAAATCGAATAAAAACCAGATTAATCTGTTGACACCCAGTATGCTTGGTATTTGGGCACTCATACCTAATAGTCTTCATAAGATGACTGCTAGCAACCTGATTTGGGAAGCTGATGACGAGGGTGACATTCTCCATCCATTGACTTCAGTGTGCGTCTCAGCTGTCTTCCTTCATGCTGCCACACTTTTGGTGTATACTAGACCTCCCGAGTGCCTTCCAAAGCCAAACCTGCTGCCCTAGAGCTATCATTAACTCAAATGCACTTGTAGAAGCTGTCGTTAGGGTCTCCCCACACCATTTGAGTCTCAATTGCAAGATGCCAATTAGGGGGCCATTGAGCCCCTTGAAGGCTAAAGAGAATCCTCAATGGATGTAGGGGTTCTTCAATAGTTGTTGGATGGCCTCTGGCAATCAAACTAGCCTGGAAACTGCAATCCAGCCAATGTTGTTGCTGGCCAGTGGTAGGGAATGGCACGTCAGGGATGTGACACCCTAGACGTGATAGGACGGATGACGATCAGTGACGAACGACATGACGAGCGGTTTATCATGTCATCGCCTCGTCATATGTCTGAGGATGCTGAGAAAAACCGTCATATACCAGTCACGCATCCCTCCATCATCGTCCTATCATATCACCATCACCGTGATGGCGTCACCGTCACTGCTGACAGAAATAGTTACTAGATTCTTAGTTTCTAACTTCTACGCTTGCTGACGGCTTGCATTAGAAGCCTAACGGTTGACTTTCCTTTTTGGTTTCATCGTTTTCCTTTCCATCTTGTTCGGGCTTCCTTTCCCTCTTCTCAGTGTTCTGTCTATGTCGCATTGCGAAAGCCCTAACTTTTCGCTTCATTTGTGATGTTTTAATCGCCATTCCTCAATGTAGTGATTCCAAATCGAACGATTGATCTTTGGGGAAAGTTATTTTCTTCCTCCCTATCTTTTTCCCCTGATTCTTGCCTCCTTTTGTGCGAATCTAGTGTTGGTTTTCCAAATCTTTTACCTTTTGCTGCTCAACTCAATTATTCATTCTTTTGTCTGGAATCTGTGTGTGATTAAATAAATGTCACGGTCGCCATCCCTGACAGCCATTTCATCACATCACACATCCAGGGCACCCTATCACCGTTACGTCACTGCCACGTAAGACTCGTCACGTGTAATCGTCACCGTCACTACCCCTGAATTCTTTCACTGTCACTATCACGACATTTGTCATGTTCACGTCATGGTGACGTGTGACGTGACGGCTGACGATTGTCGTTCCCTGGCCTGGGCTAGAGATAGATGGATCTACCCCTAGTCGTCCAATCTCTTTCATAAGGAGTCTAATGGCTGTGATTAAAATGCAACCGTAGACCCCTTTAAGTTTGGTGCACCCCTCTTGCCATGTAAGGCATCCTCATCATCAAGTTTTATCAACAGCCCTTGCTTGAGTCATTGTCCAAGGGTTCTTCTATCCTTGTCAGCCATCGCATCCAATTAGAGTCCTGGAATAGAACAAAGAGAAAGAACTAAAAATAATAATAAATTCGTCCAGTCCTTATCTTCCTTAATAAGACTAGACTATAAGACTATGTCGAGGTACATAAGGTAACTTGTTATGACAGGATCTTCACGCCAGTTTGGGTATAAGCCCCATTATTTTTCTTTCATACATTCCTAAGATCATGACCCCTTTCCTTGTTCATTAGGCGGGTGGGCTTATGATTTCCAAAGGAGACCACGGCTAATGCCATTTGGCACATTGTATTGTGTAGATCGAATGGTGTTTTGCCTGGTGTTCGTGCGTGCCAGCTGCTTGCATGCTTGAGTCTCTTTTGCTTGAACACTGCCGCCCTTGTCTGTTGACAAAACCCATTTTTTCATTTTGTTTAGGTATTTAAACTTTGCACTAGAAAATATAGAATGAGAACTAAGGATATTTATCCATTAAAATTAATAACTTAAAAGACTCATTTTGCATGAAAATAATTGGACTTCTAAACTACGGAAAAATTAAATTGAAAAAATTATTTTAACCAAATGTTGCATTGAATGCAGGAGCTGAATATTCATTTAAAGATAAATATGGCATCAATAGAATGATAACAAAATGGCCTTAAAATATGTATAATTCCATACCTCTTTTTAGTTTCCTTATTATACTCATAGACTTTAAGGCCAAGAGCACAAAATAATAACAATACAAGAAACTTGTTTTAACTTCACTATACATACAAACAAAACATTAAATTCTGATTGGCATGAGGGCATCACAATATTTATCATTAGACTCATAACCAAGAGGCAACAAAAAGATGACCCAATTTCCTTACCTCAGATTTAAAATGTATCATACTTTGACAATATGTTTCATAGCTTGAAATTCGAGAGCATTTGAATCTTCATCAACTATTACTTGACATAAAGTTAAACGTAAATATAAAGTGGGTTAAAAAGGATCTAATTTTTCAAGAAGAATTACTCGTGCATCTAAGAATAAGAAAAAAACAGGAAGAACGACCCTGTGTATTTGATCTTTGGCCCTAAACAGTTGTGAAGAATATCACAAAATTGGCGGTTTATGGAGCATGTGCATGGCAATCATGCCATGTTTCCCATATAAATGCAAGAGAAAAACCTTGAAGATGTTACAATCTTTCAAGTTGTTGGATCGCAAAGTTTTTATACAATGGATAGCCAAGAGTGGTCTGCATATTCAATCATGCTACACGAGGAAGATCAAATGTTATAAGCAGTGTGTATCATCTGATTGATAACCTGATGGTAGACCTGACAATAATTCATCAGATGTCAGCCTGTTGAACAGAAATCAGTGCTATGCAAAGTGCCCATTTGGTCTTGAGTACTTGTGTTTATAAGTACTCCAAAATCCTTTGGCTCTTTTAATAACTTTGAAAGAAATGGCATTAAAATTCAGAATATTATTGTATTGATTAATGAACAAAAAATAATATTACATGATCATATCTTGGAGCATATGAGCTTTATAAAGTTTAGGGATTCCTAAAAAGACTTCAGGGATCTTTAGGAATATATTTTGAAGGAAATGTTGGCACACAACTAGCGAGCCATTGCAATAATGGCGCCCTCAACTGTAGTTTTCTCTCTGGAGTCATTGAGCCACGTCTCCAATATACTCATAAATTCAAGCAAGTCCATCAACAAAAATCCCACATGATCCTAAAAGTTTTAGGACAAAACACCATCATTCACTATCAGGTATACTCCCTACATTCAACCTCTGCCAAGCACTGACTCACCAAGAGTCTACCCCTTATGCTCACGGGTGATCACAACTCATTAATCCAAACTCGAGTGACACAACTAGTAAGTGATGAAGACAAAACATGATGATTATTTGAGTGTTGTTGTAAATTAATGTGCTTAAATCAAATAAACTGTGTAATTATAGAAACTCAATGAACTGAGTATAATGGGAGTGTAGTCTTCTCCAAATGGATTGACCTTTAAAGATACATATAACTGTTCAGTTAAGATTGTAGAAAATAGGTTGATTATATGAATAATAAAGCAAATTATTTGTATAGTTTAGTAAGAGAAACGATGAATTAATAAGAAGAAGATGATGAAGATTTAGATCAAAAGTATTATACTGAAAGAGGTAGTAAGAGCTAGAAAGAAATAGGGTAAGGTAGAGGTAAGATATTTATTATATAATATTTTAATTATAGTATTCTTAGAAATAGGATAAGGGGAGACGTAAGATCAAGTCAAACTTATGATATGTTGAGTACATTTTGGGGAATTTTTTACGTCCGTGACTTGCTTCCTGGGAGCGCTTCTTGAGGTCGTTCAATTCCTAGCCTCTAAGAGTATTCATATTACTAGAAGGTTTCTGGATCTCCTCTTCTTCTTTACAAATTCTTTTTGAATATGTTATGAATGTTTTCACTATGAATGAGGACTTGAGCAATGAGTGGACAAATCAAAGAAAGAACAAATGGGAGGCAAATCTCGCTATACTAGGCACCTAAAATGTGATAGATATTTTATGGCCTTTAAGTCCATTAAATGAATTTTTTCTTAATTATTATTAAGTGTGATGTTTATAACGAAGTATAGGAATATGTGCAATGGCCTAGTCAATAATCATGAGATCAAAATGCAGTGACCATGAAGCATTAAATATGTATTTGAAATGGTCATATTCAATGGATAGTCGAGATGGACATCATGTTATCTTAAGAGAGTAGCAATATCTGATCCTCATAAAATAATTATGGCTGATCCTATGTTCATTCATGTGCAGGCACTAAGCACAATTGGTGGGTACTCTTTGGAGAAATAGTTCACTGAATTGATCTACATGAATCCTTTGATGGTAATTAAACCAACATGTCAATTCAGTTGATTCATTCACGGTTATATCATTAACTCGGTTACCTGAGACACCAAGGACATCTCATGGATGGAGGACTCTCAGTTGACTCTGGCTTACAAGTCCCTAACCTGGCAATTCAAATAAGTCTTAACCAGCATATAGTAAGAAGTACATGGAGGTGGTTAAAAGGTCAAGAGGAATCATCTGCCCTCGGTATAAGATGTGATTGAATCAAGGAAGACGATGCAGATAAATCATGGTCATGGTCGCGAACGATATTGGAGAAGGCATTCTCCAATATTCCCCTCCATGCATTAGTACTAACCAAATAAGGCATTAGGATTTGATGATTAACCATATTCTCAGTTATATGAGAATAGCATGTAGACAAATGATTATTAATGTACGGATACCAATGAAAAATAAGATTCCATAAGAGAGATGAATGACTACTCTATATCTTCTAGAGGAGTAAGTGTCGCTTGGCACACATGGGTTGGAAACTTAACATATCAATTGGGTTAAATCAGTTAATGCTTAATTAATAGATATGTTGATAGAGTTAATTAATAAGGTTTGTCAATAAGTGTTATTGGACCTTAAAGTTATTGACTAGAATGATAGGTGGGCCTAGAGGGTCATGCATAAGGCTATAAGGATGTTGGAAGATATGTTTTACTTTAAAGATCGTATGAGAAATTTCTGAATAAGTATAAATAAGGGACACCCATTCCAAAAAAACTGGCGGGTTTTTGTCTTTCAGTTGCCCTATATCTCAGATTTAAAGGTAGTTTGATAAGCAAATGATTTGTTCCATTGTTGAAGGAGAGCTTATCAAATGATTTCAAAATAGACAATGATTAATTCATTATGATTCAATTCTCATATTCAAGTTCTCCCATTCACGCGGAGGAAAAGAATTCCTGGAACCCATGGCCTTATCAACCCAACAAGAAAATCTGTCTTCAAGATTTTCTTTTGCAAATTCTCTAAAGGAATCTTCTCTCCGCCTTCCCATTCACTTCGCCGCCATGTGGACCCATCCATTTTCCGTTATCTTACCCTTGCGTGCAAGCTTTTGATTCCTCCAAATGGCTAACAGGTTTGACATTTTGGACTGGAACCGGTCAAACCGAGTTCGATATTCTGGACCTAGGGACTAGCTTTCTGCCATTCAAATTCATGCAAAAAACCCTAAAACAATAATCATAAGTACTTTATTTATTGTTTGACCCCTTACTTTGTCCAAACAGGCGGCTAGTCGGTGACTCAAAAGGATATCTTTCTCCTTCCTCTTTATAAGAGAAGAAACGACCAGAAACGCGGAGATATCGATCGATCATGGCGCCGCTCTCCTTCTTTCTCCTCTTCACGGCCTTCATAATTCAACCATCATCTGCGCAGATTCAGCCTTCTTCTTGTCAAACAAGATGCGGCGATGTCGATATTCCTTATCCTTTCGGAATCGGCGACGGCTGCTACGCCAAAGACTATCCCGGAGTTTTCAGCGTCAACTGCAGCGCCAATTCCACCGCCTTCTTGGGCAGAAGCGATATCCCCATCCTTTACGTTGATCTTCTCGCCGGAGAAATCCGAGTTAACGCCTCCGCCGGCTACGACTGCTACGACGAACGAGGAACGCGGACCTACTCCTTCCCCTGGTTCACTCTCGGAGACCCCTTCACGTTCTCCAACCGGAAAAATCTCTTCTTTGTCGTCGGCTGCGACACTTACGCGCTCATAAACGGAGAGAGAGGAGTGAGGTATTCCGGGGGCTGCATTTCCTACTGCGAGAATCCCGACAGCTTTAAAGGATTGCAAGAAGGAACCTGCTCCGGGCTCGGCTGCTGCCAGGTTTCCATTCCCAGAGGTCTTAAGAGGTACAGTACTCAGATGAGCAGTTACTTCAACTACTCCAGGTCCGCGAGTTTCAACCGCTGCGGGTATATTTTCATGGCGGAAGAAGGGGAGTACGAGTTCAGCGTCGAGGATCTTAGCTCCGAGAGGTTGAAGACGATGACTCTTCCTCTAGCTCTGGACTGGTCGATCGGGAACTTGACCTGCGCGGAGGCGAACAGCAGTCGCACCATTCCCTACGCCTGCCGGAGCGAGAAGAGCACTTGTGTGGAGTCCAACAATGGAGTTGGGTATTATTGCAACTGTGCTAAAGGGTACGAGGGGAATCCTTATCTACCGGGAGGCTGCGTGGGTACGTTCTTCTAGCCCAAGAGTAGACGAAGAGAGGAGAATTTTTACTAACTTTTCTTGGTTTACCTCTAGATATCGATGAATGCGCCCTAGGGATCGGCTCCTGCCCGTTAAACGGGACGTGTGTGAATACCAACGGTACCTATACATGCGTCTGCCCTTCCGGATATGAATATAAAGTCGAGGGTTCGGGAACAGGAATATGTCAAGGTAAGAAGATTTCAGAGAAATCAACGGTGGTAGCGATCAAGGGTCTAATCGGGTTTTGTGACAGATATCAATGAATGTAAGAAGAACCCGTGTTCTCGGAACCAGTTCTGCGAGAACACGGAAGGAGGCTATGTCTGTAGGTCGACGGGCGGCGGGGTATCGTTGGCGTTGAAGTTGGGTTTAGGTCAGTTTCTTTGGGTGAGAGTTTTGATCGAGAACTCTTCTTCGCTGAAAGTTTTTGGTCTGTGCAGGTGTTGGCGGGGGCATCTTGGTTCTTCTCGCGGCCGGCGCGTTTGCCTGCTGGGGATACCAGAGAAGAAACATGAAGGATCAGACGAGGAAGATGGCTGAGTTCAAGAAGAGGATGTTCGAGCAGAACGGCGGAGTGATTCTGCAGCAGCAAATCTCCGCTCAACCGGGAAATACCTTCAGAATATTCACCGAGGAGGAGCTGGCCAAAGCCACGGAAGGCTTCTCCGATGAACAGATTATCGGGAAAGGAGGCCACGGCGTGGTTTACTTGGGAAAGCTAGAAGACGGCACCGCCGTGGCCGTGAAGAAATCCAAGATGATGGACGAGCGAGAGAGCAAGGAGTTCGCTCGCGAGATGGCGATCCTCTCTCAGATCAACCACGTCAACGTGGTTAAGATTCTCGGTTGCTGCGTGGAAGTGGAAGTCCCGATGCTCGTCTACGAGTTCGTCCCAGGCGGCACTCTCTACGATCTCATCCATGGGAGAAAGGGAAGGAAGCCCATCTCCTTCTGGGTAAGCCTGAGAATCGCCCAGGAGGTGGCCGACGCCCTCGCTTACCTCCACTCCTACGCTTCCCCTCCCATTCTTCACAAGGACGTTAAAACCTCGAACGTTCTTCTCGACGGGAACAACAAGGCCAAAATCTCCGATTTCGGCGCTTCCTGCGTCGCTCCAGTGGACGAAAACGAGCTCGCCACCGTTGTTCAAGGCACCTGCGGGTATCTCGACCCGGAGTATCTCCAGACTTACCAGTTCACGGAGAAGAGCGACGTCTACAGCTTTGGCGTCGTTCTTATCGAGCTACTGACGAGAAGAAAGCCCCTTCAATTATCAGGACCGGAGGATCAGAGAGGGCTCGCCATGGCGTTTATCTCCTCTCTTAATCAGGGCAAGCTGGAAACGATCCTGGACCCGGAAATCGTAGAAGAGGTCGATGCAGAGACGTTGGGAGTAGTCGGAGAGCTCGCGGGTCGGTGTCTGTGCTTGAAGAGAGCAGACCGCCCTACCATGAAAGAGGTATCCATGGCTTTGCAAATTCTGGGATCTACCCATAAACACCCTTGGATTGAGCAGGGCACCGCGTCTGAGTCAATAAGCCTGTTGGACTGCGATCAGTCCCTGCCACAGGACAGCGGAGATATTCCGAGCAGCTATGTGGGAACCAACTACCAAAGGCTTCATGACATTGAAGCAGGAAGATGAGGTCAAGATCTTTTTGTTATTTATTGTATCGTGAATTAGTCTCCTTTTCTCATTATTTTATTCGATTCCTCCTCCATGAAAGATATTAAATGAGGGGTTAGCTCCTGTAGCTGCAACAAATGGTGGAAAAGAAGATCAAATAACCAAAAGGAAAGAAATAAAGTCTTTTAAAAATTATATATATATATATATATATATATATATATATATATATGTGTGTGTGTGTGTATCTCCATGATCAATATCACCATTAAAATCATATATCGGTATGTCATGAGAGTGCATCATTGAATTAGTATCATTTGCTCGTTATTTTATTCGATTCCTCCACGAAAGAGATTAAATGAAGTTTTATCTCCTGTGCCTGCAATAAATGGTGGAAAAGAACGTCAAATGACCAAAAAAAATAACCTTTTAAAAAGGAAATATATGTATGTATGTCCATGATCAATATCACCATTAAAAATCATAGACCGGTATGTCATGAGAGTGCATAATTGAATTTATGAATCAATTCAATTATATGTTAACATGTGTATGATGAGTACAGGAATTAGTTACCTGATTTGGAGTTTGATGCAGAAGATTCATTACTTGGATGGATCACTAGGCCTTTGCTCTAGACCTGATGGAGGACCATCCAGTCGCTCACGCCCCGATCCGTCGCCAGCCACGTCGTGAAGCCCGAGCGGACGTGAAGAATCTACAATTTCACTACCAAGCTTGAGAACCGACATCGTCTTATCGCCTTGCATCGTGTATCTTTATGTTCTTTCTTTCTTTCGTCATCTTTGGATTATCGGGAGGCCCCTCCTGTGTGAGTACCGGTCTCCCCTCGTGCGTGTTTTATTTTAATATTGTTTAAAGTGTCATCTTTAGGGGGAGGAAATCCATGTTGGGCTTCTTCTCCCCCTAAAGATCCCTCATAAGGGAAAGCCCAATAGGCTTTCTCCTTAAAAGGGGGCCAAATTTAGTCTCCACAACTGCCACTTCCCCTCTATAAAGAATAGGGAAGAGTGGACATGGAGGCTAAGTCTGATTCCTTTGACAAAAACCAGATCTCGTTTTTCATCAGTGACAGTTATTTGGTGTTCATTGTTCTACGTTGTTTCTGAGGGAGAGGAGGAAAATCATCGCAGGAGAAGAAGAGTCAGAGACCCAACACAGGGGGGGAAGGAAGATCGGTATTATCAAAGAAGGAAAGAAAGGGTTGGTTTTGCCTTCTATCAGCCACAGGTCCTTTTCTACTTCGATCTGGGATTCTTCCTCCGTCATGTTCTTTGTCCTGCTGGTGGGACGCGGAAAT
Source organism: Wolffia australiana (assembly GCF_029677425.1). NCBI lineage: Eukaryota > Viridiplantae > Streptophyta > Magnoliopsida > Alismatales > Araceae > Wolffia > Wolffia australiana. The sequence goes on from NC_135846.1 coordinate 3,463,202, forward strand.
TTGTTCTTGGTGGGATAGTTTGTTGTGGGATTATCTCGGTGGGCAACACCATTTCTGTGGGATTACGGCATCGTGAAGCTCTTCTTCCACCGTCAAGGAGATCCAAGTCAATTTCTTTACACAACAACATTACGGCAGTCTACGGTTCCTCAAACTTCTATCTGATAAGAATCTTGGATCTTGGAGATAAGAAGAAGAAGAAGAAGGATTGAAGAAGAAAGAAGAGGAGAAGGGAGAGAAGAAGTGGCACACGCGAATGCTGCTTAAGATTGTTGTATTATCCGTACTGTGAATACAAATGGTTATGTTTTTATAATAGCTATGTAATCTAAATATAGAAGTTACCGTTTGCAGAGATATATCCGTTGTAACAGTTTACAATGGATATAATCGTTTGAAAATCAGTTTTAATCTAGTCCGTTATAAAAGCTGAGGTGCACCGATCGTGACCCTTGATTCGGTGTCGGTTCACCTTTAGTACAACGTTTTTCTAGATTAAATCTGAGTCGTTATAATGAGATGGGTACACCGATCGTGGCCGTCGATCGGTGCGGTGAACCCCTTAGTCTAACGGTTATAATCCTGACCGTTATAATCCATTTAGATTAAATCCTAGCCGTCTATGGTGTGTCCTATCTATGTTATATCCTAACTATGTTTGAACTTATATTGAACCCTATCTTCTAAGTCTCTAACGAGTATATAATGTATTTCGTTTTACTAACTAATCTTAATTAAGTCCTAACTTGAGTCGACGCCGAGAGCCGAGTTTGAGACTCTTTCCTCAACACTATCTTCACAACTATTGAGGATCGTCCAACCATTCGACCCCTTACCAATTTCTCGTGGTCATCGATCGTGAATCCACAAAAGGGAGAGAAGAAGAAGAATTCCGAAGCATGTTGATTTGGAAGATTTAATACAGCCGATTTTCCTGTTGGACACGGCGAATATCCTGCGTCGCAGTCAATCTTTACACCGCGGACAACCATTGACGTGGAGAGTCTCGACTGAGCCAGGTGAACGGCTTTGCCATAGAAACAATCCGTGACGGAACGTTATCAGCGGAAGGCGCTTCCGATGGCATAATTCTGGCCGTCATCTAGTCGATCGTGAGCCTGCGACAGTCAGTCTAATCCGCCGAATCCCGTTCAGTTCAAAGCGAGGAACGGTGCTGCAACCGGGAACGCTCGACGTCTCAACCAGCAGCTTGCTCTCCCTTGCGCCCGTGGATCTAGTCGATCACTTAACTCTACAGGTGTGCTCGTTCCCTTCTAATCATCTATAGTGTTAACTACTTCTCTCAGTGCCGATTTCTAAATTGCTCTTCGCCGTGAGTGAGTTTAAACTTGAATTCTAGGATTTTACCGTATACTTGTGTTAGGGATTTTATTGACGGTATCGGATCTGATTGTCTACGTAGACGGTGTGGACGCACTTGGACGAGAAAGTCCCCCATTACGTCGGTTCCTTCTATCTGGTTATGTGGGTCATTGGGAGCTCGATCGTGACTAACCCGTCACGTGTCGCCTAATTGATCTACCACCATCATCATCTGACGATTGTAGTATTTCTCATTTTAAAATTTCTCGAAATCAATTGTGTTGCATTTTTCACATCATTTCATTGTATTCAGAGCCTAATCTCTAAACACTACACGGCGTATCAAATTCCGAACATCGTGTTACATCAAGACCCATCTAGTGGGGATGGACTTGCCACTTTTTACGGATTCTCTTGAGGCTTCTCATAAGAGTTGTCGAGAGAGCGCTCATGGGAGCGCTAGGGGTGTCTTTCATCTTGATTTCTTGTCAAAGAATCTGAAGAAGAGTTCCAACGTTTTGATCACATTGTGCGGATACCTCTAGAAGCTAGATGTTTGGACGGCTTCAGAAACATTCCAATTAATATTCAATCGATTTTGAATATATATATATATATATATATATATATATATATATATATATATATATGTGTGTGTGTGTGTGTGTGTGTTGATAAGATCATCAGATCTAGTCATGGAATCATTTGCTTAAGATTTTCATATTTGGAATGATGGATTCAATGATTTTTTTCTGTATTTGACATTTAGATTGAACATTTGAGAGCCCAGTGAGCGGCAGAACCAGACAGTTATCTAGTACATAGCTATCATCATGATCTCAATTTTGGTGTACTTTTTTGAGATTGTTGTGTAAGGTTCAATTCCTTGGGTATCCTAGGTAATGAGATTAGATACTTCCAAATGATGTATCAATACACACAAACACAATATATATATATATATATATATATTGATTATAAGAAGATATATATATATTGATTATAAGAAGATGATTTAGCTAGAAAATGGAGAAAAAATGGAAGATGAAATGGCAGAAAATGATATGGATATGATATTAATTCCTTGGGTATCCTAGGTAGTAATATATAATGGGATTTTTATATTTTCTTGAGGAAAAATGATGATCAACATGAGAAAAATGGAAAAGACAATGGTAAGAGCGATGATGGAATGATTGGTAGATGATTTGATGAATAATGATCAAATCAAACCTAAACTAAGAAAGAAATAACATCTAAATTATGACTGGAAGATATTACAAGGAAGAAAAGGATCCAAATCCTTGCACAAACACATTCTTCATGCTAGTCTAGGCCAAACGATGCTAGACTCAGACTAAATGCAATCCACCCTTTGACCATACCTCCACGATGAGCTTGAGCACCAAACAATACCAATAATAGAACTTGATCCTCTCATTTTTGTTCTGGTATTTTTTCTCCATAGATGGGACCAAAAAACCAATGAAGTCGTTAACGGTTTTATTGGGAATTTTAATGGTCAGGAGCGCAAAATGGTCATTATGAAAATATAAAAGTATTGCATGCTCAACTGCATAATCAGACCACATATGGAAATATCATTATAAGACTAAACCTCTTAAATGGTTCACAAGATAACATGGTCTTAATTTTGGGAAACTGTGGCCATTTATTAGTTCCATTGGGGACTCCTCAAAACACCATATGTTGCACCCTGATCAGACTTGACAGACGTTTTCATATGTTTTTAATTTTTTTTTCTATGTTTGAAGTGTTGGTTGCAATAGGAACTGTCCAATCATGGCGATTTTTCCAAAGTGCTATGATTCACGTGGGGTGAGGATAAAGAAATAACTGTTATTTGATCATGATCATTGGATCACGACTTAATGCTCACAGACATGCCATGTATTGCGACATGGTTGGTCACAACACATGAAAATTTGGCACTGCTTAATCAGGTCCATTGGATCTGATTAAGTGGTGGGATTGTACGGTTCCTGATGGCACAATCGATTAGAACGCTACCATCACACCACGTGTACACGGCTCCTTTAACACAAAACATATTCTACTTAAGAGAATAAGCCTCACTCAATGGCTATACATCAAAGCTGAAGTCAATGACATGTATGTTTCCTCTTCATCGCTGTCATTGCACCCACATCATGCATTCTGCCTTTTTCCTGACATTGACATAATCATAGAAAAGTATAAGAAAGTAAACCCTTTCACTTCAGAGGAATCAAGTGGGGTTAGTCTCATAATTTACATACAAATATGTGTAAAATAATGCATAATAGGTTTAGAATGCTAAGTTCAAGTAAATGTCATATTTCTTCGTAATAGAGGCATTGTTGTGATTTATTTGGGATACAGTAAATAAATATGGAATGTAATGCACGGATGCAACTAGAGTGTTATGCTTATCACATCTCCCTCATGCTAGCCACTCAGATCTATTTTTTAACAAATTTCCCGTAGCTGATTTGTCTTAAATTCTGACTTTGTCTCCTTATTGAGGGGAAGACTCTCTTACATGCGCTGAAGTCTTACCAACATATCACCTCAACACCCATTTGGTTTCTTATCAGCAATGTGATTTTATCATGCCCTTGCTTCACCAAATCACAGCTAGTCAGATGTGACTAAATAGTGCAATCATAGAAATGCAATTCTGGAACATGTCTCCGATCAAAAAGAGTTTGATCTAATGAATCAGAATTGCTTAAACACTTGATCAAGGATTTCTAATGGTAATAATCACTACCAAGATTCATCTAATGATTCAACCAAGCATTGCCTAACATGCAGTGTATTCTGAGGGCTTCGAACCTTTATCAAGCCCATCTGATGATCCCAAATCAATCTTGATGTGCTTTTCGAGTAAAAGATAGCCAGGAATGCTTAGAATTTCAAAGGTTGATATCTTGCAATCTGGAAGGACTTGTGACCTAGAACTTCATGGTTAAACACGACTCTTTACCCTCTATGCATCCATCAAGGCTAATCTTATAAATAGAATTTAAAAAGTGGGTTTTTCATCATGCTTCTTAGTATGCTTCAAGCATTGGCTATCTAGATGAAAAGAGCAGCTTACGATCATCATTTTGTGTTCAGTATTTTTTTTGTGAATTACTTCCTTTCTATTGTCAATATTTATGCTGGATGCAACAATCTAAGTTTCTAAAAAATAAATGGGCTCACATATGCTTGATCATGATGAGATCCTCACTAAAAAAGAGGTTTAACCGCAACAGATTAGGGATTACTTCTATAATCTTATTTCTAATTTATAATATTAAAATTCTCACTCTAAAATCCTAAAAAAAATCCATGTTTGACTGTCGTATTTAATTTTTGAAGGGAGATTTTGATATCTGAGCCTAGATCTGGATGAACAACTCAAAATGATTTGCAGCGGAATAGAAATAGAATCATAACAGCATTATTAAAACATAAAACCAATAATCTTGACACATATTGGATTTGTGTTTCCTTTGGACCTCAAGTGAGGCATGTGGAGCTTCTCATCTGTGGAGCCTCTAGATGTATCCACGTGGTTCATGGCACGTTGGAACTCCTAATTCACGGTGAGGAGCTCTATTCACCCTCCGTTGTCGTCATTACAATGTCCCGATCACATCAGGAGTGGAGTAGAGCTGGGGATAGAAAGGAGAAGAAGGAGAAGGCCCTTGAAAAATTCTGATTTGGTTGAATTTTGTTGATTTCTTTTTGCTTTTAATACTAAGTGGGTATTTTTCACCAAAGCCCCCAAACTTATGTCTTCTACGTCCAAAAGGCCATTTATGTGTGACCCTCTAGGCCCATGTATCAGTCTATTTCATGACTCTAGAGGCCCAATAACCATTATTGGCCTTATAAATGAATTAACTATATCATCATAAAGATTAATTATTATTGGATCAATTTAACCGAATCGATAGATTGAGTCTCTAACCCATGGGGCGCCAAGCTACACCTCATGCTCTAGAACATATGAAGGAGTGTGTATTGAATTACTAATGGAACATGTTCATCATCAATTAACGTGAAAATATAGTCCCTCATCCACTTGATGCTCCTAGGATATCTTATGGCATGATAAAATGATCAAACCCTAATCGCTCATACAAGTTAGTATTGATACATTCAGAAATCATCAGAGAACTCTTCTGTGATACTTCACTACCTTGGCCAAGAACTTCATCGCATCATCTTCTGTGAGTTGTCTCCTTTTATACTAAAGGTGGATGATCACATCTTGACCCCTGAATTGGCTTTGTAAACTTCTTGATGCACCCAAACTAAGACTATTTAGAATCCCTTATTAGATACTCATATATCATAGTCAAAAGTATAATTGTGTGTCCACAAGACATCTTTTGTGTCAAAAGATGTCTAAGGACCACTTACACAACCATGAGATCAATCAACCTAATTGACAGGCTACGAGACCAGCCATATTCATCATTTGACTAGTGATTCGCTTAAGTACGATTTCTTAAATGAACATGGAGCAAGATATGGAATGTGTGATTGGCTTTCCGAACACATATATTTGTATCAATATCATGATCATCTCTCCATCTTCATTCATTTCTTTTTGTGCATTCTCTCTACCACGTTCTCCATCTTTTTACCATCTTATTCATAAAATAATTTTGATATTAAACCAATCCTTTTTGTGATTGGATCATTTTCTCACTCCTTGGCTATTTAGTGAGTAAGGAGAAAATATAGAAATATTCTTGCCTAAGTACGATTTCTCAAATACAACATAATTAACCTCTAAAAATCAGCATATCATTACACATTTTGAGGAGTTGTCCTCTTACTTTCAAGTACCATCCTTCATCATTCTACCTCTGACACCGCCATTTCCTACTATCCTCCTTTACTCCTGGCCCTATCCGCTCCACCCTTTATGTCTATCTCATTGCAACTCCCAATTCTAGTAGCCATGTCTTTCTCTACAGCGCTAGACTCCACTTCGTCGACTGACCATTCCGCTTCTTCATCAGAAGATCTGGCACCTTCCTCCTTGTCGCTTGATGACCATTTTCTACTTATTTCCATGTATAAAGATACCCATGCTTGTACCCTACATCCGACCTCCCCTCTCATTTGTTACATAAATTGCATCCTAATGAGCATATTTTGAGACATCAATTAGATCCTTTTAATGCACCATTTTATTGATCTTATCTTCATTTCAGTATAAATTTTCATTTCATATATTTATTTTGGAGTGAGCTAAAAACCACCCTTTTAATAAAATTTACCTAACTTTTGAAGGCCATACATTCCCATTCAGAACATGTTTCAAAATTATTATCTTTAATTCAATCAATTCTGGCATATGTGGGTATTGTACATTTTTTAGGGCAGTTATTTGGTAAAAATAAAATAAATAATGGTTTTTAAAAGAAATTGGGGCCACTGATAATCTCAATTTTTTGGGGTTAAAATTCGTCATTGGTGATTGAGATTATTCAATTAAAATATATTTAACTGTACTGAAAAATACTTAGTTAGTCATGAGTACGGATCGTCTCCACAAGGAACGATGATTAAGGAATTACTTTCTTATACTAGTGATGATCAACGAGAGGATTGATGAAAACAAGATTCGAAGACGTGAGCTAGTGATATCGATTAAAAATACGTAAGATATAGGTTAATTTAACTTAAAGAGAAGAGTAAGTGCACGTGACGGACATGATGATGGACAATGGCTTGAACGATGATAGTAATTGGATGTGGAGTGGTATGGTGACGAGGATGAAGAGATGAGAAAAGAGAGTAAAGTGAGAGTGCAAGTACGATTATAAACCCTAATTATGTTAACTATAGTGACGAGAAAGAGACAACAAAAGGCGAAGACACTTAGCTTAGATCCTTACGTTCTGCCAGGATCATGGTGATTTACGAGTGCCGGTAAGCTCCCCCTCTTCTCCAATGCTTCTTCCCACGCACTAAGGACACCAAGAACACTCTTGATGGATCTCAAAACTCACTATCTTTCAATCAGCCCACAAAAGTAGGAAGCAAGTTCAAGATGAATTTCATAATGATCCAGGACTCTATTTATATATCAGAGTGTATGAATAGAAAGCGGAGGGGAAGATGAAGCAGCGTTGAAAAGTTCAGCTCAATCGGACTTGTAGATCAAAAGTTATGGTCGTTTGAAGTTGGAGCAATCACAGCCCTTGATTTTTTCTCTCCTCATCAGCATCCTTGTTTTCCATGCCCGTTAAGAAGTCAAAGCGCCTTATATTCTGTACTTTTTGTATTTTGTGCACCGTTCATCATTTTCCACACCACATGCACCTAGAAAGAAGATAAAAAGACAAAAGAGAGAAGAAGGAAAAAAATAAACATTGAAAAACGGGCGTGGACGAGTGGGATCCTAGTGTAATTGGGATATATATACTCGCTCCACGCCTAAAAGAATTGGCAAACACTCTACTTTATAAATAAAAACCTCCTGGGTGGCGTCCAGGACACGGATGGATTGGTCTGCGGGCACAACCCTAGGGTTGGCCGTACCCGGCACCGTGATTTTTGCCAATAAAAAAAAAAGAGAAGAAGGAAAAAATAAACACATTAAAAACATGTTTTTTTTCAAAGGCTGACGTGTTGGCACGTCAGCGTGCCATGTCACCCTCTTCTTTCTTCTGTTTTCTTTGTTTTAAATGAGTGGTTGCGAGTGTGCCACGTCAACCTGCACAAAAAAATTCAAAAATACTTAAAAATTCACATTAAATAAAGTAAAAGTCCAAAACATACGTATAAATATATTTTTTGACTCAAAAAAATCATATCTTTCCGAATTTAATGACAAAAAATTCCATAAAATCATATTGTGTCTCAAAAATTATATTCTTTTAGAATATATTTTTAGAAAAATCTCAAAAATGTAGAAAATTCAGAAATTTGTTATAAAAATAGATTATCATTTTACGATTGATAACATGCAAATATGAGTAATTTAATGCATAAAACAGGTAAATACAATAATATATGGCACTAGAAATGCATGTTATTAGCCCCCTGTTAAGAGAGGCACTAGCAACGCTCAAGTCAATCGCAAGCTAGAAATAACAGCATGCTCAAGCTGGCATACAGCGAGCGAGCCTTACCGCACACCAGGAGTCACACAAGGAGCCCCCAAAAGCCCACATAAGGAACCCACCAAAAGACATATTCACAAGGCCCAATATGCACCAACTCATGGGCCGTGCACGCACACGAGAGGGAAGTACGTTGATTTTAATCGAATTCCTTACCAAAATTTATATTGGAATTCCATTTCTCAGTAGTTTTGATATGGGATAACATATTAACAGATTCCTTCAGCACTGTCTTGGGTCGGGCCAAGAAATAACAAGAGGTATCGCGGCCTGTTGGGCTGCGATTTAGATAATTACAAAGGACATATGACCGGGCTTCATGCTGACCAAGCCCAAATCCTGTGTCATAACTGATCAATTTTTAAGTTGGGTTTCAATCTCGACCATCTGATCATTGAGGAGATCAGAAAGTGTATTTTATATTGCATGTGCTCTTATATTATTTCCTTTTTGCAACCTCTGATTCATTAGCGACCACCAATGAAAACAATTGGGCCTCCCAATGGACCAAATAGAAAGGAAGTGCTGACAGGGATAATAATGACAGGGCACACAAGGGTACATGGTAAATCAAAAGGGGTCCACTGTTGTGACTTAATCGCAGCTGTTTGACGCATCCTTGTTCATTCCTAGCCATTGTTTGCGCCAGCCAGTCGACGAAGGCCAGCGATGGGGGACCGTAGACCAAACTAACTGGTCATGGATGGAGCCTAGGAGCTGGAAGGGGCGTTGTGACACATCTCTACCTACTTGAAGGGTCTTCAGGAAGATCAAGGAAGGCTTAGGACAACGAGGTGAGGGGGACAATGAACGGCACCCCACTACAATGAACATTCAGGCTAGGGGGACGTCGAACAGTGTCTCCTTTGCTGCTCTTCGAGTCAGGGCATTTTTTAAGTTCATGATTCCTTTGATTGTTCCCCAGATAATGTCATTATCTTTTCTTGAATGTAGATCATGATGGAAATATATGTGGTCGGCAAGCCAATTACACATTCCACATCTCGTTCTATGTTCATTAATACAACATATTCATTATAGTGCACGTGTGATGTTTGTAATGAAGTCCGTGAATACATGATCGGACTTAGTGAATTATGATGAGATCGTAATACGAAGATCACTAGTCTTTAAGCATGTGTTCTAAACATTCCTATTTGAAGGATATGCGAGAAGGACATCGAAGTATCCAGATAGAATAGCACTATCTAGCCTCACTCATATGATGAGTATGGCCGGTCCCGTAGCCATTAGTGCGGCGACACTAAGGATAGATAGTGGGTACTCTTTAGTGGAAAGAGTTCACTGAATTGATCCATATGAATCCCTGAATTGTATTATACCGAACTGTCAAACACTTACACGTCACGGTTGTGTAAGTGGTCTTTAGACCTGAGACACCAAAGATGTCTTGTGGACGGACGGTTGTACTTTGGCTATGGCCAACGAGTCTCTAATGATGGGATTCTAAATGGTCTTAGTTCGGGTACATCAAGAAGTTCACGAAGATGATTGAGTGTTCAAGATGGGATCGTCCACCCTCGGTATAAGAGGTGACAGCTTAAGGAAGACGATGCGATGAGTCCTTGGCCAAGGCAGTGAATATTGGAGAAGAGTTCTCCGATGATTTCCGAATGCATCAGTACTAACTCGAATTATCGATTAGGGTTTAACAATTGACCATACCCTAAGTCGTCCAAGGAGCGTCAAGTGGATGAGGGATTATACATACGCGGTAACCGATGACGAACAGGTTCCATGAGTGAGTCGATAGACACTCCTTTGTATCTTCAAGGACACGAGGTGTAGCTTGGCACCCCACGTGTCGGAGTCTCGACCTATCGATTGGATTAAATCAATCCGACATTAATTAATCTATATGATGATACAGTTAATTAATTTGGAAGGCCAATAAAGGTTATTGGGCCGCTCGAGTCGTTAACTAGACTGATACATGGGCCTAGAGGGGCACACGCAAATGGTCTTTTGGACGTCGGAAGATATACTTAAGTTTTGGGGGTTTTATGAAAAATACCCGCTTAGTATAAATAGGGGAAGGCCCTTAACGAAATTCACCCAGGCCAGAATTATTTAAGGGCCTTTCCCCTTCTTCTCCCATCTCCCAAGACCCCTCTCCCTCCCCGATGTGATCGGGATGAAGTAACGACGCCGACGGAGAAAGAACGAGGCTCGTCAACAAGAAGGAGGAGATCTGACGTGCCATGGACCGCGTGGATATGTCTAGAGGCTGCACACATGAGCAGCTCGTCTCGGCTCTCTCTGGGATCCAAGAAATCACGGATGCGATCTGTGGAAAGGTACTATGTTTAATGTTTTTGTTGATGCCGTTCGATTCGTTCAAGTCTTCTGCTGCAAATTATTTTATTTTATTCATCTATGTCAAGGCCTCTAGAACCCAACAGATCACCCTTACTTGCAATAGGAATCGATTCTTCTGCCGAATTTGTATTGCGGGTTCATTGAAGCACTTATCATTTTCTCCTATTTTTATTATTGATTCTCACTTTTCTCTTATTCAAAACTACTAAAAATATATTTTTTATTTATTAACTATATAAGCTGTATTATGTTATCATATGATATCCCCTGACTATACATTAATAAGTACTACTCTTCCCCTCTCAATCTAATTAGTTAAGTCTACTCTGAAACAAAATAAAAACTATCATAGTATTCCTCTTATTCTAAAACTCCTATCTACACCAATACTCATCATTCTTTCATGTTAAAACCTATCTATCTTACCCTACATCCGACCTAAACATCACTTAAAATATATAAGCACACTAAGTATATCTCCAATTAAGGGTAATATATGTATATATATTGATTTCTCTACACCCTATTTTCCCTACATCTTAGTTAACTCTCTAAACACAATTTTCTTACTCCTTTGATTATTAGGAATATAAGTAAATTTCATTATCCACTCACTCACTCAATCTAATATGCATACATTATAAACGCCTGAACAAAAATAATAATAACAGTAATATCACATCTAATAAACACCTTACTTTTGCCCTTATTATTTCTTCCTAAGTCTTACACTGATTCCCACTCATTACTTATCATCCTAAATTCTCCATGTCCCTATATGTATTAAATTCTACTCTACAGGCTAGTCCCTATGGAGAAGACCTCACTACCACTATATATCTATTTGAGTGAGTTTGCATAATTTAATTTTTTTGAGTTTTGTAAATTAAATTTGTAATGAAAGTAAAATGTATGTGTAAGTTTCCTACACACACCCTCATAAAATTCCTTTCCTCTTACTCTATGCTGCTGAGTTAACGCCCATGTCCCATGCTGATGCTATGGTGTCTCATTGGAAGAGCAATATGGACGTGGAATATGCTGCCCTCATCTGTGTGGGTACTTGGATGTTGATTTCTCTCCCTAGAGGCACTAATGCTGCCTATTTTCAATGGGTTTTCACACCAAATATATATTAAACTACAAAATTCATAAGTAGAATGTATGAATTGTTTCTTCCAGTTTTTCACATCAGTATGGGGTGGACTACCATGAGGAATTTTCTTTAGTGGTTCACCTTAGTTCTGTCTACATTACCTGATCTGTTACAGTTAACCAAGGATTGCATATCATCTAACTTGACGTCTCCAATACTTTTGTCTGCTGCAATTTATTGGAGATATTTATGGAGGAACCTCCTTGTTATATTTGAGAGGGAGTAAATAAGGTATGTTATCTTCATCTAGTATTGTATGGTCTCTTCTCTCTCTTCTCTATCTTTTCTCTTCCGCTTCTTCTCTACTTAAATATTATTTTACATTTTTTAAAACTTTAATTTTTATTTTTAAATACTTAAATATCATAAATTCTCAAAAAACAAAAAACTAGAATATTGGAAGTTTATTAAAAAGATAAAATCAATCATTTTCAGACGTAAAACATGCATTCATCAATATTTCCATGAATAAAGATTCATTTTTAAATCACTAATATATAGAAATTTTATTTCGCAACTTCAGAAATTCTTTCTTCATTTATTTAAATGTCATAAAATTTCCAAAAAATGTTATAACATTCTAGACAACCAGAATATCATTATAAACATATAAATAGTCAATTTAAACCACAATAAATTGCATCTATGATCAATATATTTTATATTAATATGTGATATTTATGCCTTAATTATCTCATTATTTATGGCATGCATTCTCAATCTAGAAGTACATTGCGGCTCAATGGAGCTTGGTAATGACAAGAATGCACGGATAGTGAGGATAATGAAGAACATGTTGAGGCCCTAGAACTCATCAATCAAAAAACTGTTTGGCAAGATTAATCATTTTGCAGACTTCAGAACATCATTGAAATTGTTCATTTTGTTTTACAGGATTCATGAATGAAAATGTACAAAGATTTGGAAATTCTGAATAAAAATATTCTTGTTGAGAATGTCTGTACTAGGTGGAATTTGACATATGATACTATACTAGGTGGAATTCAACATCAAGTTGTCAACCCAAAAGTCATCAAGGGGGAAGTTAAAGTTATGAATGGTTGACTTTAGGACAAAAAATTCAAAAATCTATAAAGTACTTTATATTCATAACATTTATTTTATCTTGATTGTTAGTATGGTATTCCATATATTAGACTAATGGGTCCACTTCAGTGAACTGTGTGGTTGACGGCGAGATTTGATATTCTTGTTCACCACGGCTATAGGGGCTATGTGATGGATCTTATGTGGTTGTCAATCAAAATCACACCACCATATTTGTTTAAGTTCATTGAATAACATATTATGTTCATTATTATTCTAGTGTGATGTTCATAATAAAGCCAACGAAAATGTGCAATGATATAGTAAATTATAATGATATCATAATACAGTGATCACTAGACTTTAAAGATGTATTCTAAGTATTCATATTCAATGGATAGTCGAGATAGGCATTGTATTATCTGAATAGAATAGCACTAACTGATCCTACTTCTATGATAAGTATAGCTGATCGATCCCATGGCTATTAGTGTGGTGACGCCAAAGACATATAGTAGGTTCTCTAAGGAGAAAGAATTCACTGAAATGATCCATATGAATCCCTGAATGGTATAATACCTAAGCTTCAATCAGGTTGATTCATGTCATGGTTGTATAAATGATCCACTGATCTGAGACACCAAGGACCTCTCATGAATGGACGACTACATTTTGACTATGACTTACAAGCCTCTAATCATGGGATCTAAACAATTCATAGCTCGGATGTAGTAAGAAGCTCACAGATATAAATGACGGGATCATCCACCCTCGGTATAAGAGGAGATTGACTTGAGGAAGATGATGCAGCAAATCCATTTCTAGGGTAGTGAGGATATTGGAGAAAGCGTTCTCCTATGATCTCCGTTAGGCATCAGTACCAATCAAATGATGGATTAGGGTTTGATAATCAACCATACCCTTAATCGCACAGGAGTTTTTCGTGGATGATGGATTATACATATACAATAACCGATGACAGTAAAGGTTTCATGAGAAAGTTCAAACACTACACTGTATCTTCTAGAGCACGAGGTGTAGCTTGGCACCCCACGTGCTGGAAACTTAATCTATCGATTGGGTTAAATTGATCCTTAGTTAATTAATATATATGCTGATATAGTTAGTTAATAAGGTTAGCTAGTAATTTTTATTCGGCCACTAAGGTTATTAACTAGAATGATACATTGGTCTACAAGGTTACACGCATAAGGTCATAGGAGCATTGGTGAGTATATTTTACTTTATGGGGCTTTTGAGAAAAACTTAAGTAAAATATAAATAGGGAAGGGCCAGTCATTTCAAGCACCTAGGCTAGTTATAATTGAGAGTCCCCTTTCGCCACTCTGCTCTCTTTCTCTATTCAACCGAGGAGTGAGTCTTCAAGAAGAGTTGGAGAAGAAGTGGAGGTCCAAGGCCAACGTGATTGTGTGGATACGTCTAGAAGTCGGGCATGTGAACGGCTTCAGAACAATCTCAAAAGCAAGTCAAGGGTGGAATAAGTTCCCCATAATGTACATGTGATGTATTTTTTTAAAGTTCGATTGAGAATCAATTATCGCTTCTGCATCATGGAAACTATGTTTTCTATGGTTCAACCAAGGGACAACCCAACAGTTGACACCCAGGTTTGATAACCTTGTTCACTATAGCTAAATGGGCCATGTGTGTGACCTATGTGGCTTGGAGAAGAGGAGGTGGAATAGATGGGCATCTGACAAGACTGAGGGGGCTGAGGAGTGTTCACATTTTTACCAACTTTATCTTTATTTGAAATCCTTGTACAACCATATTTCTAAGCATTTTCTTGGAGAGCTTTGAACTTCAGATTGGTTTTTATTGAACTCCGGGCAAAGATATCCTGGGACAAGAGTAAGGGATTAGCCCTAACCTTGATAAAAATTATTGAGCCAATCTATAATCGCTATTACATTAGATAGGCAATAATCATCTATGAGTTAAATTAGAAAATATAAAAATAAAACTTTTAAATACCTAATTCACCCTACTCCTCAGGCATAAATATATCCCTATAAACCCACAACTATCAGTCTAATTTTTTATTTTAAAGTTTGAACATTGTTTCTTGTTTATTTCTGAATATTATCAACTCTAGGCCTGAATATAGTTGGTAGGATAGGTAATATTATGGCGCTCATTTAGTTCTGACTACTATTTTTTAGGTCTGATTGCAAAGCTTTGTTAACTATTCTAGAAAATGATAGAAAAATCATAAACAAGTTCATGAAGAACAACAGAACACAAAAATAAACTAATGAAAAATTATTAATTAAATAGTAATAGACTTGTATAGTGGGGAGGAAATGTAGCAAAGAAGTTGTTGGGAGGGAATAACTTTCTGGATCATTCCATGAAGAGCGGGTGGAATTATCAATTTAACTAGAGTACTCTTCAACATGATTCCATGCTCTTGACATGCAGCCATCCCCTGAAAACCAAGTTGAGAGCCCTACTTTAATAGGTCTAATTTAGATGTGTATAAGTTGGGGGTATCTCTGTTGGTGTCTCACTAAATACTGTCTAGTGACATCTTTAGTTTTGTTTACAAATTTTTTAAGAATTTATATCTTCCATTTATTGAGGTATTAAATTGTGTTAATTGTTTGATTTTATTATAATTAGTTGTTACCTATCATTAAAATTACTTCTCAGGACAAATAGTAGTTAGTAGGTGTGTCTAATTAAACGTTTGTTTCATGAACAGATTTTCTATTGAGGCCATTTCAGTACATAGATCTACAATTATGATTATACTTAATCGGATACTCATTATTGATTCATATTCAAATATATCCCTACTGATTGTACGTTCTTGATATATAAACATTATATATAATACTAGAGATATGAAAAATTATCAGTATATATATGTCTGATTTTCTATATCTATACTTAGAACATCGAATAAAAAACTATTAGGAAGGCCCACAAATGATTTTTAAGAAGGCCTATCAAAGGCAAATAGAAAGGCCATTAATGGCCATTATGAAGGCCCATTGAAAGACAATGGGAAGTCCTATTAAAGGCAAACAATAAGGCACATTAAAGGAAATTAGAAAGGTTCATTAATGATAATTAGGAACGAAATGCCAATTAAACATAAATATGAAGGCTAATTAAAGGCCAAAAGAAAGACTCATTAAATGATAATAGTGAAGACCACTGAAAGCCAAGCTAACAAGAAACATTGATGACCAAGAAGTAGGTTCAATGAACATGAAGTTGTATGCCTGATCAAAGACAACATCCAATAATCAATTTTCAGAAGTTATATTCAAGAAGTAGTTTCTCAAAATTGATTTTCAAAATTGATCCCAACCTAAATTATAAGTCAACCTTTAGTATGATTCGGTGAGAGTTCACCTAGTATATTCAATTAGTTTCTCAATATATCTAGTTCCTCAGAACTTTATAAAAACTCAAGTAATATAATGATATGAGAAATGATAATACATTATTAAAAATAAATCAACCAAATTTAAAAGACTATTGGTGATTTGACAGAGTTTTCTCAAGTTCACATAAGGTGTATTTAAGGTTATATTAGGTGTACCGGTACATTTGTGTGTGTTCTTAATGATTTGGATGGGATTCCCTGTCTTATAATCTTGATGATCATTTTATGATATATCCCTGATTTCAAATATGTTCTGGCCATGTTTGATTAATTTGATTCTTGTATTCTCCCTTTTTTGAAATGTCCTACTACATTAATTTTATCATGACCTTTGTGCCCTCTGAATTAGCTAAATTAGACTCAATTTTCTCTATAGTTATCATTGATCCAATTCCCTTGGATTTGACCTATATTCTCCATTGTAATTGATTTTAATTATATTTACGTGGATTCAATTTTATTTTTGATGCAAAACATGTATCTTCATATGTGCTAAAAGGACTGATTTTTTCACACTTATGGAATGCTAATTGCATCAAAATCCCTATTGTGAAACTCCATCAGTTCTGTTTCTGGCCCTTATAACTCTTGAAATTAACGACTAGGATTGTTCATGAAAAACGATGAATCGAGGCCTTACCATATTTTTTCCACATACCCATCCCCCCTTATGTGACAACGGAGGGTTGAAATTAAACTTTTATATGTTGATATGTTGCATGAGAGTGTGTCATGTCAGCTAGAATTTAATAAAATAACAACATAAGTCCGAATTTTATATTGTCAACTAATGAGACTTGCTCTCCAATTACTATTCATTACAGGGAAGTTTCAGTCATCCATATATGCCTACCTTGAATGAATCCTCTACTTGCCGAGAACAAATTAATTCTAAAATGTGGTACATATACCCAACCTAGGTTGGAACTGGTTAGACCTTCCTGAGGATATGGTACTTATTGGGTGTAAGAGGATATTTAAAGAAAGATTTCTGCAAATGGACAAGTTGATAATTTCACGGCAAAGTTCATGGAGAATGGTTATCGTCAAAGGCAATAATTGACTACGAAAAAACCTTCTCCTTATCCGCCATGATAAATTTAACTAGAATCCTTCTTGCCAATGGAGCACACCATAATTCAGGAATCTAGGAAATAGATGTCTAGACTGATTTCCTCAATGGAACCCCTGAGGAGGAAGGTATGTGTTACAACCTAAAGGTTATACATCCAAGGTGTGCACTTTTCAAAGGTCCAACTATAGATTGACGCATGCTTTCATAAGTTGGAATACTAGTTTCTGATAGTTGTAAAATATCATGTCTTCATTGAGAATTAAGATGAACCATGTGTGTATACATGAAGGCTAGTGGTAGTGCAACTAATTTCATAATCCATTATGAAGAGTACATTCTACTCATTGGAACTGATGTGGGAGTATTATGCTCAACAAGGGAATTGACCGTCAAAGATATTCTCCATAAAGGTATTTTTGAGAATTAACTGATGTAGGAATACGGATCTATGGAAATATATCAAGTACCTGGTTAAAATTAGCCAAATCTATGTACATTAATACCATCAATGAAAAGGGTTTTGGACGGAGAACTCCAAAAAATATACCATGTTACTCGAACATGGAGAACAAATCTCTAAGGAGCATTCATCAAATCCTCCTAAATAGAGAGCAATTGTGAAAATAATCATAGGTGCATTGGCTATCAGATCCATCATGTATGTAATAATATGTACAAGACCTGACATGTCATTTACTCTAAATTTTAATTTGTATATTTCAGGTTAACTCAAGGATATAAACACTAGATATTCGTGAAATGCATCCTTAAGTACTTAAGAAAGACTGAGAATTTAATTTTAAAATGTGTAGAAAAGAAGCTAAAGCTTTAGGGTTACACTAATTCTAGTTTATAGTTAGACTCGGATGATAGTAAATTTACGTCTGTATTTATGTTCACATTAGACATAGGTACAACGATTTGGAAGAGTTCCAAGTAGAGTATCACTGTAGATTCAACAATGGAAGCTAGGTATATTACAACAGCTGATGCAACAAAAAAGGTCAATGTGATGGCGCAGCCCCGGACACGCCATCAGAGTCGTCACCGTCGCCCCCGACAGAATCGGCTCCAGCACCGTATTCGTCTTCGGAGACGTCGCCGCCGCCGCCCATGCAGCCCGCTCGGCAAGCCAAGGCGAGGTACGCATGCCCGGATTCAAGTATTCTGGGTAACGGACACCGTATCATTATCTTTACGTTTATGTTTTACGCGTCATTTTGCCTTTTAGTCTTCATCGTTCGTCGTTTTCTAACTCGTCATGATCGTATGTAAGGAGGGAGGTTCGTCCTATAAGGATCTCCCCCCCCCCTCCTATTGTTCCGCTGCTTTTCGTGCGTTGTTTTCATTCCGTTGGAGTCATAGGTTAGCAGTTTAAATTTTCAGATTTTTGTTTTGTTTTGGGTTTAATGGGCCAACCCCACTCTCCCCCCCATATAAGGGACGTAGGGTTGCCCTAAAAGGTACGTTGTTGTTTTTTTTGAAGAATGAAACTATTTCCCCTCGTTGGGTTTTGAGGAATTGTGATCGAGCTCCTGGAGTTCTAGGGTTGCGAAGTGAAGGAGAAGGTTGCTAAGGAGAAAGAAGCAGAGGACGCTCGAAGGAGAGGCGGAGAAGGTGAATAAGGACTGTCGTGCGCAAATCGGCACCCTCCCCGCCGCTTTCGCGCCCCGCGCGGGTCCCTGCGCCGCGGCGTGGCCAGCTCCCCGCACACGCGCGACAGACAGGTGCCGCCTAGCCGCGTCGGCGCCGCCCACTGAGATCTCTGTGCCTGAGTTGCACCGGCCCAGGTACACCGCCTCCGTGCGGAAGAACAGTTCGGCGTGCATGGGGTGGACTTTCTGTTGCACTAGTGACTTCCGCCTCCGTTAGGTCGCTGTTGCTCCCGACGCACCTGCCTCGCGGCGGACTTGCAAGTTCCAGAGGAGTGCAACCGTGCACGCGGCTGGTGCCGCGTTTCCGATCTCTGGAGCCTCGGCTGCGACCTGAACCGCGGTCGCCCCGTTCTGCCCGACGATTCAGCCCGCCTCCCGTGACCTCCGTGCCTGACGGCCGTCCCATGCGGGCCCGCTCGGTCGCAGTCACGCCGGTCGTAAACGCCTGCTGACGAAGAGCCCCGTGTCCCTGGCCCCGTACGCCGTGTCCGGAGCTGCACTCGTCGTGCGGCGCTCACGTCGTGCGCCCGCAGCGCCTTGTGTTCCTCAGCGCTGCGCGCTAACGCTGCTCGCGCACTACTGGCTTCGCCGCCTCCTTCGCCCGAGCTGCATTTTGTGGGCGTGCCGTATCAGCCTCCTTGTGACGCGCCCCCCCCCTGGCCGCGCCACACCTCACCGCACCCCGCAGTCCATCCGCAGCGCTCCCTGAGAGCACTACTCCGTGTGCCGTCTGCCCGGACGTGGCCGCTGCCACTACAGCTGACCGACGCCCACGATCCACACCGAACCTACCACGACTACGCGGCCTAACATCGGACGACCACCGGGTACGCTGTTCTCCCTCGTCACGTCTCTTATTTCTTGAAGTGCCTTTTCTTTTGCCTCCACCGCGCTCGGGTTAGACATAGGTGAGCGAGACAGGCGAGTGAAATTTCACGACTTATCGAGCATCTCACCCAGTTCTTGTACGAGTCGGCCCGCCCATCGCGTGCGGGCAACCTCCGGCGGGAAATTCCCGTTCGGCGACTTAACAACCTCGTCCATCCGGACGAGGGTCGGAAGGTCCCCTCGCGTCTCCGGGCGACCCCATCGACCCTGGTCATCGGTTCTCTTTGTTCGTCGGCAGCTGCAAGTACTACATTCCTACCGGACTTTCGTCATTTTAGCTCATCTTCGTAGGACTCCCGTGCCCGACGAACCCCGGTTTCGTCACGCACCGACACGTCATCGACACCGAGTACGAACCCTCGGTGACGGCCGGACCTCGTCTCGGATGTAGTCCTGCATCAAATTTGTATCAGAGCCAGGCTGTGGTTGCTCACAGCGCGCCTCCGACGCCGCATTCCGCATCACTAGCTACATCTGCATGCATCGCATCTCATCATTTTCGAAACGCATCTAGGATTCCGTAGGGATGGCCATAGAGGCGCGATCGAGCCGGAGAGCTCAACGCAGAGGTTCTACCTCCCCACGACGGTCAGAACCATCACCTGACGAGAGAGGGCACGCTACTGCCTTCTCGGAGCATCGTCCTGTGACACCGATAGCCGGCCCGATACCGCCGCCTATCGAGGCCGCGCAGATGGCACCCGCCCTTACGAACGCCCCTGAGTCGTCCGGGCCACGAGACCCCATCAGCATGTCTCGTGGACTACGGATTTCCCCGCGCGGCTCACCACCCCCTCGTGGCGAGCCCCCCCCTAGTGACTACGACGAAGAGACGGCCATACACCGTCGCCCGCACAGGAAGTCGCCCGAAGACGAGGATGCACCCTGGAGCGCCGACACCCGCGGACGAGGAGTACACCGCTAGCCCCCACTTGAGGAAGACCCGCAAGACGACGAACGGGCGTACTTTCGCGCCATGGCCGCCCGGATGGAGCGCATGGAGCGGATGCTCGAGCCCCCCCATCCCCCGTACGCGGACCAGGACCAGCATTTCCCACACGAGGACCACGACACGACCTGGCATGGGTCGACTGATACGCGCCACAACGGTGGAGCCCCTACGACGACATTGAAGACGCATATGAGGCATACGACGAACGTTACGAAGACGTCCCCTTCCCCAGTCATCTAGACCGAGACCCGTGGCATGACCCGTATGACGCTTGCGCCAGGTATAGACCCCCTCCGCGGGACGACTACGCCCGCGAGTACTTGGCCGACCCTCCGGCCCGAGCAGACTACTACGTCCGACGCCGCGATCGCGACCTGGACGCCGACCACCCGGCGCGCCGAGACGAACCCGTCTGGCCTCGCGATCGCCCGCAGGTAGCAGACATACCTGCCCGCCATGACAACCTCTACCGGCCACCACACCGCCGGAACGAGCGGGACTGCCTTGTCCCATGTCACCCACCTCGCGCGATGCATGAGGTTCGCGCCCCTAGTGACGATAGTCCCCGCCCTCGGGACGGCCGTGCCCGTGAGCTGACCCCACCTCAATGACGCGTCGACCCGCATCTAGAGGAGGATGACGAGGAGCGACGACGGGAGGAGCGCCGCGCCCGCATCCAGAGGAGTGTGCGTGCAGACGTCACCGTCTTCGAGGGTTCACGGAAACCCAAGGAGTTCATCGACTGGGAGTCGAACATGAACTCCTACTTTCAGTGGTACCGCATGGACGACGATATATGCGTAGAGTATGTGGAGACGAGACTTGGCGGACAGGCCAAGATATTTTGGGAGAACGAACGTGTCGTCGCCGAACGATGAGGGTGACCCATCACATCCTGGGTCGACATGGCACAGAAGCTATGGAGCAAATATGTACCTCGTCAGTATCAGATATCATTGCTCCTCATGTGGCTCGACCTTAAGCAAGGTTGACTCTCTGTGACGGAATATATCGAGGCATTCAAGGAGTGCCGTATGCGGTGCCGATTCGTGGAGGACCCGCGAGTCGTCATTGGACTGTTTGCCCACGGGCTTCAGACAGCCCAGCGCAACGAGGTTCTCAAGTGCAACCCGTCTGAGGTGGACGAGGCGTACCACCTAGTCGAGCACATGGAGCCTCCGAGTGATGAGGCGACTCCTCCCAGTGCGACCACAGCGCCCCGAGCCACTACGGTTCGACCCGTCCCTGCACGGACTACTCCGATTGCCGGGGGGCAAGGAACCGCCCCCCCCACTTCCGTGGGTTCCAACCCACCTGCTCGGGTCGTCACGATTGACACTCCAACCCGGAGCATCACCATCAGTCAGGCACACGTGCTTCAAGTACCATGGAAAAGGGCACAGGGCTAGTCAGTGCCCATTGTCCACGCTGCTCATCGACATGGGGGACGTTGACCCCGGCTATACGGAGGACGTGGACGAGACCTTGGATGACCACTATCACGTAGACGAGGAGTTCACCATCGAGTACGAGGAATCCGACGGACAGATCGGTTACATTCAGATAACAATTCCTCGCACTTCCCCGACACCGGTGCCACGAGTTACGGACCGATCACTAGCCAGCATAGCCGTTGACCAGCCCAGTGCTAGCAGGACGCGACCACCACCACGAGTCGCGCCCCCTGTTCGGACCGCCCCCGTGATGCCCCGGCCGGACCCTATGGCGGACGAGTCGCTCCGCACCTCGATCTTTTACACCTATGTCAAGATCAATGACAAAATGTGTAAATTGATCGTCGACAGCGGCAGCTGCATCAATGCCATATCCGATGCCATGATCCTCCGCCTCGGGCTGACCCTGATACCCCACCCGACTACTTACGACGTGTCGTGGATCGACGCTTCATCGCTCTCGGTGAAGAGCTAGTGCCACGTCCCGTTGAAGGTGAGCGCCTACGACGAGAACGTCCTCTTGGGCCGACTACTACGCTCACGCCGTGCGCCCGCAGCGCCTTGTGTTCCTCAGCGCTGCGCGCTAACGCTGCTCGTGCACTACTGGCTTCGCCGCCTCCTTCGCTCGAGCTGCATTTTGTGGGCGTAACGTATCAGCCTCCTTGTGGCGCCCCCCCCCCCAGGCTGCGCCACACCTCACCGCACCCCGTAGTCCATCCGCAGCGCTCCCTGAGAGCACTACTCCGTGTGCCGTCTGCCCGGACGTGGCCGCTGCCACTACAGCTGACCGACGCCCACGATCCACACCGAACCTACCACGACTACGCGGCCTAACATCGGACGACCACCGGGTACGCTGTTCTCCCTCGTCACGTCTCTTATTTCTTGAAGTGCCTTTTCTTTTGCCTCCACCGCGCTCGGGTTAGACATAGGTGAGCGAGACAGGCGAGTGAAATTTCACGACTTATCGAGCATCTCACCCAGTTCTTATGCAGTCGGCCCGCCCATCAGCGTGCGGGCAACCTCGGCGGGAAATTCCCGTTCGGCGACTTAACAACCTCGTCCATCCGGACGAGGTCGGAAGGTCCTCGCGTCTCGGGCGACCCCATCGACCCGGTCATCGGTTCTCTTTGTTCGTCGGCAGCTGCAAGTACTACATTCCTACCGGACTTTCGTCATTTTAGCTCATCTTCGTAGGACTCCCGTGCCCGACGAACCCCGGTTTCGTCACGCACCGACACGTCATCGACACCGAGTACGAACCCTCGGTGACGGCCGGACCTCGTCTCGGATGTAGTCCTGCATCAAATTTGTATCAGAGCCAGGCTGTGGTTGCTCACAGCGCGCCTCCGACGCCGCATTCCGCATCACTAGCTACATCTGCATGCATCGCATCTCATCATTTTCGAAACGCATCTAGGATTCCGTAGGGATGGCCATAGAGGCGCGATCGAGCCGGAGAGCTCAACGCGGAGGTTCTACCTCCCCACGACGGCCAGAACCGTCGCCTGACGAGAGGGGGCCGAGTACAAACCCTCGGTGATGGCCGGACCTTGTCTCGGACGTGGTCCTACATCACAATCTCACCTTGGCATTGTTCCCATTGATCTCGAAACCTATTCCTTGTTGTCAGAACAACAATGGTGCAATTGCACAAGTAAAACGATTGAGGTCTCATCAGAAGTTCAAAAAAACTTTTTGAGGCACTTAACTTGATTTGAGAGATCATGCCTAAAGGAGATAACGTGATGGAAGAGTTCCATTGGCCGATAATAGTATATCCGTACAGAAAGCCACTAGCATAATATATTTAACCATCAATAGAAAGCAACATGTTTGTTCTCTAAAAGTGATTGGCTTTTGTCAAAGTGGGAGATTGTTGGAAATATGTGTGGCCTGCAAGCCAACCGCACATTCCATGGCTCGTTCCATAAAGATTGATGTAATATATATATATATATATTAATCCATGTGTGATGCTTATAATAGAGGTCCATGAATACATTGCAGTGACCAAGTAAATTATCATGAGATCATAATATGAACATCACGGATGTTTAAACTTGTGTCTAAATATTCCTATTTAAAAAATACTCGACAATGACATCTAAGTATCTAGATAGAAAAACATAGTCTACTCTCCTTCACATAATGAGTATGGCCAATCTTTTAGTCATTACTAGGGAATTATCAAGGACAGATCAGGGGTGTTCTTAAGGAAAGAGTTCACTAAATTGATCCGTATGAATCATTGAATGGTTTTATACCTATTGTCAATCATGTTGATTCATGTCACGGTTGTGTAAGTGGCCGTTAGACGTGAGACATCAAAGACACCTTGTGGATGGATAGTTTTGTTTGACTATGACCTACCAGTCTCTAATCAGGGCATTTCAGCCCGTCCTAGTTCAAATTCATCAACAAGTCCACGAAGGTGATTTTGTGGTCAAGATGGGATCGTCTACACTTGGTGTTTGAGGAGAATGACTAAATTAAGATGATGTAGTTAAATCCTTGTCCAGGGTAGTGGAAACATCATAGAAGTTGTGCTATGATGATTTCTCCATGCATTAGTACTAGATAAAATGATCAATTAGAGTTTCATGATTCCATGAGAGGGTTGAGATACTCCTTTTATCATATAGGGCACAAGGTGTAGCTTGTCACACCATGGATCGGCAACTTAACCAATCGGTTAGATCAAATCAATTTGTGATTAATGAATATATATATATATGTGTGTTATAGGCAATTAACCAGGTAATTAATAGGTAATTAATTAATAATCCAATAATAGTTATGCAAGTTACTAACTAGAATGATACAAGGGACGAGAGGGTCACAAGGTATTTTGAACAGTGGTGGATATACTCAAAGTATTGTAGCTTTATTAATTGTTCCCAAGGATAGGGACTTTTGCATAATCTTTCCCATACATTAAATATAGGGAGGTACCCTAATTTGATTACCATGCAACTCACTTTGAGTACCCTCTTTTTCTTTTCTTTTTTTCCCCAAGTGTTGCTTCTAGTGGTGACTTGATGGAGAGGAAATTGGATTTCTTGCATCAGAGTTTGCGGAAAGGAGAGGATATAGTGCTCTGAAGATTGTGTGGATACGCCGAGAGGCCAGACATCTCAATAGCTTGAAGATGCTCACTTGAGAAACCAAGAAGCTGTAGATTTGATCTGTACAAAGGTGATGGTTTTGATTTTTCTATGTTCTTAGTCTTTAGTGCGGTTTCTGGTTGATCAATATTCTGTTGAGCTATCAAGTTTGGATCTTGTCAATCAAAGCCCCAAAAATTTCTAGCTTTATGGGCTTGACCTCCACATTCTAGCCTACTTAAAGGTGGGTTTCCTTCCTTTTCCACAAATCTCATGGACTGGACGGCATGGGTTTTCTAGAAACAAGTCCAACAGGTAAGCAATTGTAAACTTCCATTTCTCCCACTTGTTGGCCACCTTGTTTTGCCCTTCCTCTAAGGGATTGTTGTGTAACACGTGCATAATAGACTGCATGTGCCCTAGGGAAGGTTGTGCAATGGGGTCTAAAAATTTGTACACTAGTGCAAATTTTGCAGTCGCACCAAAACCCTAGCACAAATTTGTACAGAAATTCACATAGCACATTGCACACGTTTTCACAAGTCATCGTGAGAGAGAGAAAGAAGAGTGTGAGAAAGAGAGATAAGAGCAAACAAGAGATAGCAAAAAGCGGCTAAGAAAGAGAGAGGAAGAGATGAGCTGGCGACATAGAGGAAGAGAAAAGTGAGGGGGAGGGAAGACCAATCAAGAGTGAGAAGAGCAATAGAGAGAGGGGGGAGAAAGAGAGGGAGGTTAAAAGATAGGAGAAATACAGAGTGAGAGAGAAGTGAGAGAAAGAAAGAAAGATGGAGAGAGAGAGAAGAGTGATAGAGTGAGAGAGGGAGAGAGAAGAGCAATAGAGAGTGAGAGTGAGAGAGAGAATAGTGATAGAGAGTGAGAGGGAGAGAGAGGAGTGACAGAGAGAGAGGAGAGATGGAGAGTGAGAGAAGCAAGAGAGAGAAAGAAAGAGGGAGAGTGAAAAGAGCAATTGAGAGTAAGAGAGAAAAGGGAGAGGATCGATAGAGAGTGAGAGAGAAGAGAGAGAGGGAGAGAGAAGGGTGATAGAGAGAGAGAAGAGTGATAGAGAGTGCAAGGGAGAGAGAGGGCAATAGATAGAAATAAGAGTAATAGAGAGTGAGAAAGAAGAGAAAGAGAAAGATGGAGAGAGAGAGATGAGTGATAAAGAGTGGTAGGGAGAGAGAGAGAGAGTGAAAGAAAGCTAGGGGAATATGAGAGAACAAGATAGAGAGTGAGGCAGAGAAAAGATAGAGTTAGAGATAACACGGATTGATCGAGGGAGAGAAGAGTGAGGAAGAGAAAATTGAGGGAAAGAGGGAGAAGATCCAGGGAGCAGATAACAATCAAGAGAGATGGAGGGAATAGCAGGTCAGATAGAGAGAAGAGGGAGACAATAATGATAGAGGTAGAAGAAGAGAAGGGAGAGGACTCAAGTAAGAAAGTGAGCCAATATTTTGTTTAAAAAATAATTTAATTTAGGCAGATTCACATGTTTTCACCACACCGGCCTTTGTGCGTTGTGCGGTTTGATTTTTCTACAGCATGTGTGATTTGTGATTTGTGATTCGATATTCGAACCAGACCGCACATCGCACCAAAATCTGACTGGTCACATTGATTGCACTGTAGTCAATGTTGGTTTTGCCTTTCTTATTTTATTTATAAACTGTCAAAATATTATTTACACCTACATAACTCAAATTCTGATACCATAATAATGTTTAATCTTACGTTAGATAAAACAGATAATCATTATAACTTATGTTTTATAGAAGCATGTCAATGCTTTCACTGTAGTTTTCTAATTCTATTAATAAATTGTTTAAAATAAACAATTGTCATGTACATAATTGAAATTCCACTACTAAGATACTGTTTACTGTTAGGTTAGAAGTATCAGATAATCATTAAATTTTATTATTTATACATTCTATCAATGATTTCATTGTAGTTTCAATATTCTACTAATTTTTCTAATTTTATTTATAAAATTATGAAAATAAATTATATATATGTACACGATTTCAATTCCAATTCCAACATACTGTTTAATGTTAGGTTAGAAGTATCAGATAATCATTAAAACTTATACTTTATACAGTCTATCACTGTTTTCATTGTAGTTTCAATGTTGGGATAGTTTTTCTAATTTTATTTATAATTTTATTCAATTCCAATTCCAACATACCATTTAATGTTAGGTTAGAAAAAACAGATAATCATTCAAAGTCAGATTTTACATAACCATGTCAAGACATTCACTATGGTCTCAATGTTGGATAAATTTTCTAATTTTCATCATAAACTGTTGAAATTAAATTGTTTATATTTCCAACATTTAAATTCCAATTGGAAAATATCATTTAATTTAGGTTAGAAAAAACAGATAATCAATAAAACTTGGGCTTAACATAAGCATGTCAAGGCTGTCACTGCAGTTTCGATGTTGGATCAATTTTTCTAATTTAATTTATAAATTTTTTAAATTTAGTTATTTATACGTACACAATTTAAAATCCAACCATAAGATACCATTTATTTTGGGTCAGAAAAGACAGGTAATCATTAGAACTTAGGATATATATAAGCATCTCAAGGCTTTCACTGGAGTTTTAATGTTGGGTTAATTTTTTCTTATTTTCTTTATAAATTTCAAATTTAGTTATTCATATGTACACAATTTAAATTCCAATCATAAGATACCATATAATTCGGGTTAGAAAAGACAGATAATCATTAGAACTTATGCTATATATAAGCCTCTTGAGGCTTTCAGTGGAGTCTCAATATTAGTTTAATGTATCTAATTTTATTTATTAATTTTTGAAATTAAAGTATTTTTTATTTACACAATTTAAATTCTAATTTTAAGATAACATTCAATTTACGTTACAAAAAATCAGATAACCATTAAAACTTTGGCTTTACTTGAGCATGTCAAGGCTTTCACTAGAGTTTCAATGTTGGGTTAATATTTCTATTTTTCTTTATAAATTGTAATTTTAATTATCAAAACTAATGCTTTATATCTTTGAAAGTAAAACACTTAGTCTTTATAGTTTTTTGAAGAAAAACACTTAGGCTGGACACAAGAATGTCAAGGCTTTAAGTCTAGTTTCAATGTTGGGTTAATTTTTCTAATTGTATTTGTAAATTGTATCTTTAATCATTAATACTTAGGCTTTGCATTTTTTTAAGCAAAAAACTTAGGATTTACATTTTTTGAAGAAAAAAATTTAGGCTTGACACAAGAATGTCAAGGCTGTCAGTGCAGTTTCAACGTTGGGTTAATTTTTCTATTTTTTTATAAATTATATATTTAATCACTAAAACTTGGCTTTACATTTTTTGTTGAAGTAAAAAACATAGGTTTTACATTGTTTGAAGAAAAAAACTTAGGTTTTACATAAGAATATCAAGGATGTCGGTGTAGTTTCAAAGTTGGGTATTTTTTTCTAATTTTATTGATAAATTATATCTTTAATCACTAAAACTCGGGCTTTACATTTTTTGTTGAAGTAAAAAACTTAGGCTTGACACAAGAATGTCAAGGCTATCAGTGCAGTTTCAATGTTGGGTAAATTTTTCTAATTCTCTTAATAAGTTGTATATTTGATCATTAAAACTTGGCTTTACATTTTTTGGTGAAGTAAAAAACTTAGGCTTAACACAAGAATGTCAAGGCTGTCAATGCAGTTTCAATATTGGGTTAATTTTTCTAATTTTCTTTTTAAGTTGTGTCTTTGATCATTAAACTTAGGCTTTACATAAAAATGTCAAGGCTGTTAGTGCAGTTTCAATGTTGGGTTAATTTTTCTAATTTTATTTTTAAATTGTATCTTTGATCATTAAAACATAGGCTTTACATTTTTTGTTGAAGTAAAAAAACTTAGGTTCGACACAAGAATATCAAGGCTGTCAGTGCAGTTTCAATGTTGGGTTAATTTTTCGAATTTTATTTTTAAATTGTATCTTCAATCATTAAAAGTTATGCATTGCATTTTGTGAAGAAAAAGACATGCCTGGTTGAATTTCTCTAATTCTATTTATAAATCGTGGAAAATTAAATATTTAAATGTACACAATTTAAATTCCAATTCATCCGGCTGTTCTCTGTGGGTTCTTCGTCTGCCGCCGGCCGAGTCGTGGCAGCGGCGGAACGGACTTCCGATCGTCGTCTTCCTTCTCTCTTTCGCCTTGTTTGATCTTCAATTTCTGCATTTCTCTCCATATTTTGCAGTTTTAAGGTGGAAGATCCGCCTTCTTTTCCCTTCTGAATCCGTCGTCTGGCGTGCCTTGAGGAATTTCAAACTTTAGAAAGGGCAAGATCTGGTAGGAAAGGCCGAGATCCGCGGCTAAATCGAAGGCCCAAGTTAGGTTCGTTTGATTTGGCTTCTGAATTTTTTGAATTATGGTGTTGGCAGCCCATGCGGAGCTTTTTTTATAAGGATTCTTCGTTATTTGTGCGGCGGTGGATGGGAAGGTTTGAGGATTTTTGAAGGGATTTGTGCGTTTTGTGTAGAATTTCGGGGGTGGCGCGTTTTTTATTGTGTCCGGCATGTCTTCGGCTCAGTTGCTGCAAAACTCTTCTGCGGGGACTGCAACTACGGTGCGCAAGCAGGGGCATCTTGAAGCTGGGAAAAAACGGGTAATGTCTCCTATGCTTCTTTAATCATGAACTCATGTTCTTCGATCTGGGGAAATTCTAAAGGAACTGATCAGTAAATGTAAATTATGCGAAGGAAGCGCATTCATTTTCTCTTGTCTTGCCTATTTTTTTTTTTTGAAATTTTGTCTCGCCTAATTTTAGTATTTATGAACTCTAAATCTTGAAACTGTAACTTAGAATCCTCTTTTATTGATTCTAATTGACTAATCTTTACGTACCCAGTTCCGTAGTACAGTTGTTTTTTAATTCAAAAGTATGACATCCTCAAGGTTTGCAAATCGTGGCATTACTATACATATTTTTGAAAATATTTTGGTTTTGAAAGTATGTAAGATTGGATTATTTTTCGATCGTTCATGTTGAACCTATTTAACGACGTGGCCTTTTAAGATTAAATTTTATGTTCTTCGAGTCTTCAAGCTCTAAGGACGATAGTTTCATGTGTACTATCGCTGATCTATATTAATGAGTTGTTGGCTCCTTCCAGCTGGAAGAGTTTCGCAAGAAGAAGGCTGAAGGGAAGGCTAAGAAGGCTTCATCAACTGGCCAGCTTCAGTCATCTGATGTCAACAACTTGGATAGATTTTCTGAAGATCAATTTATACCAAATGCAGATATTGTATCGAGAACAGAATTATCTACAACCGCTAGTGGCTCTGAAATCGCCATGAAATTATACCCATCTAACCGAGATGGCTCTCCAGATATTGCCATAAAGACAGTGGAAGTAGGAGACGCTGGGATGGAGTCCAACAGAGGCTTTGAATTGACGAGGTTGATGGATGACTATTATTCACAGGAGAAGAGTAAGAGCAGTCTTCCATTAAACGAGTCTGTTGATCCTCAGAGAAATTCAAAGGCTTCGGTGTCTGTTGTTTCAACGCTTGATACAAAAGACTTTGGTCGATCAGCTCTTGTAGAGCAAGATAAGTTTGAGATTTTCTCATCAAATAGTTTTAGTAAGACAGTTTCTATTTCAAATACATCATTGGAGGAAACCGTACTTCCTTCCTATGAAGGTAACTCCAGGCTAGATCTTATTCTGATTTTCAGTTATTGAAATATTTATTGGTGGTTCTCATCTCGTTTAACCCATTTTACAGATGCTACTACTCTACAGCTTCATAGGTCAGCTTCCAATGAAAATGATATCCAGAGATCAAATAGTAGTTTAAAGTCGAGTGATTTGACGAGGCAACCCCAATCTTCATTAGATTCAGCTTCCACTTTCAAGCGTCCTGCTTTACCTCCAAGCTCATCATCCACGTCTTTCCCCACCACTAGTGGCCGGTCGCGTCCGTCTTTTCATGATTTCATCAACGTACCCCGGGCTTCTCCATCTAGTTCTCTCTCATCATTTTCTCAACCAGATAAGGATGAGTCAGCAATTTCCTTCAGCAGTCAGAGATTTTCTATACCTGATGGTCGGCTGTTGCCTTCTCAGAAGTCTGATGGGTTGTACTTTAAAGGAGCTTCTTTGGTTGATAGCATGAACCCCAAGGACATTAAAGATCCATTTTTAGATAATCTTAGTTCGAGCAGTACTAACACTGGAATGCAAGACATTGTCGATGGTGGTATCACAAAATCCCCTGATTTTTCAAGTTCTACAAAGGATGAAGATTTTTCTGTTCTTGAGCAGGTAGGCACATCTATAATATTCAGTGGTTTCAAGATATAGATTCTTTCTGCGTCTTATCTTTTTCCAACAACTACGGAGTGAAACATCGCTGTTACATCTATATTTCTTCACTCTAACACTTTACTTCTGGAAATGTTTATGAAGTTTCTTTTTTCCTCTCACGCTGTATTTCTTCTTGAAGACAAGAAGAAAGAACAATTCTTGATACACAAACAAAGAGATTACAAGGGGTTTTAAAGGGAGCCCTAATGGGCTAATAATAGAAAGGGCCCTTAATGAGCTAATAATAGAAAGGAGCTAATAATAGAAAGAAGAAAAGAAAAAGGAAAGGAGACAATAATGTCAACACTCCCCCTCAAGCTGGAGCGTGGATGTTTTCCACACCCGGCTTGGAACAGAGCTCCTCAAACCTAGGGGCATGAAGCCCTTTGGTGAAGATGTCTGCAAGCTGTTCAGCTGACGGAACATATGGCGTGCAGAAATTTCCCGACTCAAGCTTCTCTTTAATGAAATGTCGATCGATCTCAATGTGTTTTGTACGATCATGCTGGACGGGATCATGAGCAATGCTGATAGCCGATTTGTTGTCACAGAACAGCTGAACAGGGGAAGAAACCGGACACCTTAGTTCACGAAGCAGTTGGGTAATCCAAAGTGCTTCACAAAGACTATGCGCAAGGGCACGGAACTCCGCTTCAGCACTTGATCGAGAGACCACTTTCTGTTTCTTACTCCTCCAAGTAATAAGATTGCCTCCCAAGAAGGTGCAGTACCCAGAGGTCGACCGACGATCAACCACAGATCCTGCGTAATCGGCATCAGTGTAGACTTCTAGACGCAGACCACTGTGACGACTAACATTAATCCACGGCCAATGGTGCCCTTCAAGAAACGGAGGAGGCGATGGGCAGCATGAAGATGACTCATTCGAGGGTTCTGCATAAACTGACTTAGAACACCCACTGTATATGCAATGTCGGGACGGGTGTGGGTGAGATAGAGCAGTTTGCCCACAAGTCTTCGATATTGTCCGGGCTAAGCCGGATCTTCATTCTCATCCGCACCAAGTCGATGACTCACATCAATCGGTGTCGAAATAGGCTTGGAGTCTTCCTTTCCCAGCTCGCAAAGAAGATCCACTGTATATTTCCGCTGACAGATGAAAATCCCACTCGAAGAATAAGCCACCTCAATACCAAGAAAATATCGTAATGGGCCAAGATGACGTATGGCAAAGTCCGACGACAGATACATAGCCAGCTGAGTAATGGACTCCGTATCATCACCCGTGATGATAATGTCATCCACGTACACGAGAAGAATAGCCCCTCCCCCGGACGTGGAATGACAGTAGAAAAGCGTGTGATCTCCATTACACTGACGGTATCCCCGGTTCTTCATGGCCATGGTGAAACGGCCAAACCAAGCACGAGGAGATTGCTTCAAACCGTACAGCGCTTTCTTCAGGCGACAAACAACTGAACTCGGAGTAGACGGCACTAAGGAGGCATATCCAGGAGGTAAGGCCATATAGATCTCCTCAGTCAAATCACCATGAAGAAAAGCATTCTTGACATCATATTGCTGCAATATCCAGCCCCGATCGGCGGCAAGAGCCAAGAGAATCCGGACAGTGTTCATCTTGGCCACAGGGGCAAACGTTTCCTGATAATCAATGCCATACTGTTGGGTGAACCCTTGCGCCACAATACGTGCCTTATGCCTTTCAATAGAGCCGTCGGAATTGTGCTTTACAGCATAAACCCAACGACTGCCAACCAAGTGCTTGCCCGGCAGTAGTGGAACCAGATCCCATGTGTCATTTAGGGCAAGTGCTTGTAGCTCCTCCTCCATTGCCCGACGCCAATGAGGAAGAGAGAGGGCTACGTCCACCGTCTTTGGAAGGGAGATAGTGTCAAGGGAGGTGAGAAGAGCATGGTAGGATGGGGAAAGACGATGAGATGAGATGGATGCGGCTAATGGATACAATGGAGAAGGATGAGGGCAAGACACAAGTGCTAATGAAGGATTTTCAAGAGGAGTGGATGAGGAGGATGAGGGAACTTCAGGGTAGGAGGAACACGAGGCTTGCGGCGAGCAAGAGTGATACCATAGCGTTTTCTGGCAACGGCGTATAGGTAAAGGGGCACAACATAGTGGGATAGAGGGATCCGATGGGGACTCTGCAGGAGGTTCGATGAAGCAGAGGATGGATCTTTAGTAAGGACAGGTGGATTTGGGATTGGTGCAGGCAGAGGATCAGAGGACAAGGTGTTCATGGGAATATCAGATGGAGGCTCTTCGAGAGGAACAGGCAAGGAAGGACTTGGGACAGGTGGCGAGGAGATGAGTTAGGAAGAATAAGAAATTCAAGGGGATCTGATTGAGGTGGTAAAGAAGGAGAAGGTGGAGAAGAAGAGGGTATCACGGAGTGAATTCGTCAAAGGTAGCATCCTTGGTGACAATAAATCGACGAGAGGGTGGATGATAACATCGATAACCCTTTTGAGTAGAAGCATAGCCGACGAAGACACATTGGATGGCCGAGGATCAAGCTTGTCACGACCAAGATGGTGGTTAGGAGCAAAGCAAACGCACCCAAAGACACGAGGGGTAAGATTGGTTCGGAGAGAAATGTTGGGGAAGGAATGCTGGAGACAATCAATGGGAGTAGAGTAGTTAAGTACGCGAGACGGAAGACAGTTGAGAAGATGAATGGCAGTTAGGACAGCTTCAGCCCAAAAATACTTTGGCACATGCATGTGAAATAAGAGGCTCGAGCCATTTCAAAAATGTGACGAAATTTTCGTTCTGCAACTCCATTTTGCTGGGGGGTGTAAGGACATGTGGTTTCATGGATGATGCCTTTTCTTGGAAGAAAGTACTTAACGTGGAATTGACATAGTCTCGGGCATTGTCGGAGCGGAAGCGACGAATAGAAGTGCAGAATTGAGTTTGAATGAGAGAGTAGAACTGAGAAATAACAAGGGAGATCTCTGATTTATTTTTCAAGAGATAGGCCCACGTGAAACGAGTAGCGTCATCAATGAATATACATAACCACCGAGCACCGGACGTGCTATGAACAGGGGAGGGTCCCCACACGTCGGTGTGAGCGAGAGCAAAAGGAGTCGTCAAATGGGAAGAAGAAATAGGATACGTAGTACAATGATGTTTAGCAATTCGACAAGCATCACAAACAAAGCGGTCCACAGAGTGGCCTTGGAAAAGTTTTGAAATAAACGATAAAGAGTAGCAAAGGATGGATGGCCGAGGCGTCGATGGAGAAGCCACAAGCGCTCATGAGGCGCCGAAAGGAACTGCAGCGCAGCAACAGCGAGGAGACAAGGGAGATCGAACAAGATGGAGACCCTCATGCTTCTCAGCAATGGAAATCGTCCTCCCCGACACCTTATCACGATAAAAACAGGTATTAGGAGTGAATGTAAGATCTTGGTTCAGATCACGAACAAGGCGGGATAAAGAAAGAAGATGATGAGCAAGCCGTGGAACATGAAGGACTTTAGTGAGGTTCATCGAAGGAGAGAGAGACACGACCAATCCCAGCCATAGTGAGAAGATCACCGGAAGCTGTTTTAACTTTGGAGGAGCCGGAAACGGGTTCATAGGTCACAAAAGCTCTAGGATTGGGTGTCATGTGGGCAGTGGCACCAGAGTCAAGAAGCCAAGTGGATGATGATGACGACGGAGATGGTGAAGGAGG
Source organism: Wolffia australiana (assembly GCF_029677425.1). Classification (NCBI taxonomy): domain Eukaryota; kingdom Viridiplantae; phylum Streptophyta; class Magnoliopsida; order Alismatales; family Araceae; genus Wolffia; species Wolffia australiana. The sequence continues at coordinate 3,498,788 of NC_135846.1, forward strand.
AGGAGAAGGAATGGTGGACATACCCGCGTTAGCTAGAGAGCACGAGCCCACGACTGGAGGGTCAAGCAATCGCCGAAGACGTTCCACTTCTTCAGGTGTAAAGCCGGGAAGAGAAGCACTCGCCGAAGACGCTCCACTTGGAAGAAGACCATAGGACAGAGGCACTTGACCAGGCATCGGTACTTGGTTGACAGAAGGTGCAACCGTAGCGAGATTGCTCTGTTGTGTTCGCTTCCGTTGAAGCTTAAAGCACGTCTCCTTGGAGTGACCCCGCTTTTTGCAGTAATTGCAGAAAAGGGAAGGATCACCTTTGGAGGATTCCTCAGTCCGAGTAGATGGACCACGAGACGAAGCTCCTGCTCCAGTCGATGTGGTCGTCACCGAGGAGCGCGTGGAGGAAGACGAATGTGCTACAAGTGTAGAAGCCGGGGTCTGGGACTGCTGGCGAGATTCTTCAATTCTCGCTGCGAAGCGCATCCTTGAAGGAAAGCTCTTTCTCCCGGTGTATAAGCTGAGCCCGTACCGCTTCATATTCCGGGTTAAGTCCTATAAGGAACTGAAAAACCCGAAGTTGAAGAGTGTACTTGCGATCCACCGAGTGAGGGTCCGGAGGCATGTAGTGATCAATCTCATTCCACAGAGAAATGAGTTCTGTGCTGTACTCCATGATCGTCCTGTCTCCTTGACGCAGATTGGCGGCCCGATGCACTAGCTCATACAGTGTGGCAATATTATTTTTCTTGGAGTGGCTGTCAAGGGCCGCTTCCCACACGGCCCGAGCAGACTCAAGAGACAGAAATTCACCCTTGATACTTGGTGAAATACTATCCAAAAGCCATCGATGGACCACCCCTTCAACGTCTAGCCAGTCATAGTACTTGGAGTCTGTCTTGGAAGGCCCTTCTTCAAGTAAAGGACGCATCAGTCGTCCCTTGAGAGTAATCTGGACATATTGCTGCCACTGAAGAAGGTTAAAGCCGGTGAACATCCCATCTGGAGGCATACGAGGCAGAGAAAACGGTCCAGGTGAAGCCGACCAATTCCCCGACTCAAGAGGTGCCTCCGAAGCATTTGACGTTTGACCCACACTGGGTGGCGTCGATGCTGGCGTCGATGCTGGCGTCACACCGGAAACCGATACAGGCTCCGTCATCTTGATCACAGAATGAAGTGTCGCACGAGGAGCACACGGCTGCAGGAACGCCCGCGGCTATTGGCTGCGTGCGCGGCTGAAGAGTCGAGGAGGGAGCGCGGCCGCGACCGAGAGGAGAGCGCGCGGTCGAGAGGGAAGCGTACGCTGCCGAGAGAGAAGCACAGCCGAGGAGGGAGCGCGGTGCGGGAAGCCGGAAATGTGGCCGGAAAGAAGCTGCGCCGCCAGGAGCAGGTAGCCAACCGGAAGGAGAAGGAGCTCAAGATCGTGGCGAATGTAGAAACGCCAGAGATCGGAGCTACGGTCGAGCCCCAGAACCCGGATTAGGGTTAGGGTTAGGGCTCTGATACCATGAAGACAAGAAGAAAGAACAATTCTTGATACACAAACAAAGAGATTACAAGGGGTTTTATAGGGAGCCCTAATGGGCTAATAATAGAAAGGGCCCTTAATGGGCTAATAATAGAAAGGAGCTAATAATAGAAAGAAGAAAAGAAAAAGGAAAGGAGACAATAATGTCAACACTTCTTCTTCATTAAATGGCTCCGAAGTGAGCCTGGATCTGGATTCCTTCATTCACACAATATGTGCAGAAAATGATTTGAAGTCTGTTTTCCCACTATATGTGATTCTTCCTCCAAAATATTATCATTTATGAAGCTTACACCTTAAATGGTAGGATTATTCTGGGACTCTCAATATCATCTAGATTGGTTCTCATGTGATTTTGTCTTTACCATGTGTGGGCATTTCCCTGTCGGTCTGTATTATTGCGCATTCTTTAAAATTTTAAGCTTAGAGAAGAATATTATGCTTCGATAAATTATCTGATGATATTAAGTATTCTTCTGCAGCACATTGAAGATCTAACTCAAGAAAAGTTCTCTTTGCAACGAGCTCTTGAGTCTTCGCGGTCTTTAGCAGAGTCTCTAGCATCTGAGAACTCATCATTAACTGAGAATTATAATCAACAGGTTAGCTTAATATCCTTGTTTGGCGGTGTTTTTTTACATCATAGAAATGTAAAAAAAAAATATATCCGAAAGAAATAGAAATATAAATTCTATTGCAGTACTTTGTGGAATTTTCAGGGTCGATGCCTACGTCTTTGTACTTGGGGTTCATTATGTGGTTCTATTTCATGATGAGCAGTCATTTTTGCATTTTCTCTAGTTGGACTTGCTATTATTTTTGTTGATCTGTTTTTTCTTTCCCTTTTTGTAGTTTGTATGTAATATCATTTTTCCCCTTTCTCAAAAAATGTCTTATTTCCCCTTTCATCTGTTATTATATTGGATATCACCTTTATAAATACATTGAGACTTCTTGTGTCCACAAAAATTAAACATTGAGCTTGAGATTCTTTTTCTTGTTACTCATGATTTAACGGGTCTTTGTTTCAATAAAAAATTTAAAGAGGTCTTCTCTTTTGTAAAAGATGAGTTTTTTCTCTTTGAGAAACCCTGGCCTTAGTCTTATAGATCTTTCTTCACAGTGTGCCGTTCCTTCTTACAATGATGACCTGGCATAAACTATTTTGTTACATTTGAAGCACAGCACTTTCTCCTAAAAGGCTTTATACTCCATTTAAGTGAGCCATGAGTGGCTTCTCTTTTGATCCTCTTGCCAATCAGGGCTCTCCAATTTGTGAGGGTACCCTAAGTCATGGAGGATGAAGTGCAGGCTTCGATGGCCTTCAAGAATTGTGGTCAAAATTGATTCACTTCACTGCATAATGTTGGGGTAAAGGGGAACCAAAAGATCTTTATCCTGCACGTTCAGAGGCATTGTCATGTGCCGATTTCATTCTTCTAACGTAAAAGAGCCCGCCTAGTGCATTTTTATGAACACATGTGATAAGAGTGTAACCTACCCTTAAGTGATGATGGGAGGTGGGGAGAGTAGGGTTAACGTAAAAAAAGGGAGTACTCAGCTATCCACCATGTGTGGCTGGGGAACTGCTGACACGGGTTTACAAGAAGTTATCATGGGGCTTTTAGAAATGTGTTGCACGTGTGATTCTTGTTTGGTTCCTTCTCTCCCTATTTCATTTTAGATTTTTAAATTTGATTTAACTTAAAATAAAAACATGATTGGACTGTTGGGTTTGAATTAGGTTTTGGGAAGTTATCAGAAACTGATAGGATAACCTTTGGTTCACGTGCCAATTATCCTAGTCTTAGAATTTTATTTCTTCATCTCTTACCTAATTTGATTGGGTGTTGTTGACTAATCGCATCTCTTACTGAATTTTACTTATGAGAGGCATAAGTGTAAGCGCTGGGTGTTTCGTTATTGTTCATCACTTTTTTTTTTGAACTATAACAAGGGATTTTTCATCACTTTTGATAGTACGTTTTTTTGTATAATATTTTACTATCAATGTCTTCTATGACAGAAGTTTATTTTCCCTTTTCTTTTTTCAGAGAAAAATGATCAACGAATTGAAACTACAGATGGAGCACATGCAAGAGGAAATCAGGGTTCATCTGGTGAGTTGGTTTATTCCATTTTTTTCATGATTTAAGTATTAGCATTGCTTGGCAGTTTTGGGTGTCTTCAATGCATTCATCGTAGCCACCAGAATACACGTTTCTTGATAATCTATGTCAAAGATCTAGGTATGGCCTTTAGCAACCAACCTATAATTACTAATATTGCAGGCCACTGGCTTCTCCCCTTGTGAAGTTTGATTATTTCTCATTTCTTCTTTTGTTCTATTTCACGCTTCTCTTCCTCGGATTTAGTGATGTGTATGCTGAGACACATGTGTGCAGTGTCTCAGCATACACATAAATGCTTAACATAATGGGGCCCAATATTTTGTTTATTGAAAAAATAAATAAGATCATCGGGAATTAACCTGATGCTATTTAAATAGATAAATGTTCAATGCACAGAGAATACACTAATGGCAGGAAGAACTCTGACCGTGACTGGCAACGCCCTACAGCTTAACAGATCTTGTGGTATAACACTCTCCATCAAGCTGGAATAGATATCTTTTGCTCTGGCGTGCTCTTTTTTTGGTGAAATCCTGTTCCCTGGATCCCTTAAGACAGAAGTGCGCAAAGTGATTAGCTGATCGCACTTAAAAATGAAAAATATGCCTGACTCCTTTTTTCATTGTTGAAATATCTTTCCATTTCAATTTGACTCATCCTATCATGCCAGACTAGATCTTCAGAGATACTAATAGCAGAATGATCATCCCGAAGGAGGGCGATGGGTTCTCACTACTGGAATCTTGAAATCACATAAATGTTTCTCATTCAAATGCTTTAACACAGACCCACAGCCATAACCCTGAACTCTAGTTCTGCTGTGGATCGAGCAACAGCTTTTGGTTTCTACTATTGTTCACAAGATTCTCAGCAATGAAAATAAAATGGTCATACGCCGAACGTTCGTCAGCCACAGAACTAATATAATCTGCATCAGTGGAAGCACTAATTTGGGGAGAATCTTCACATGTAAATTGAAGACCGTTTCTCTGTGTCCCACCGATGCATGCCACACATCTACAAATGGTTCCCCAATATGATGCACGCCCATATCTAGTCCTTACCTTTCAGATGCTATATTTTGATGTGAGTGCTACCTATCAGAGTGATATGAAGTTATCAAAATTCTGTCATCATGACCAACGGAAGGTAATGAACCTGGTTTATCTCAAAGTGGTTTGTCAGCACTCATGGCTTGTCGTGCAATTCAAATATTCGCTTGACTGACCTCTTGCTCTACCTGAGATCAAGAACTCCGGAAGCCTTTGTCCTCCTCGGGTGTTAACCCAATGCAGCCTTGCTCCCAGATAACTGCCAAACACCCACTTCTTGAGTGACCTTCCAAAAGCCCCTTCTTCCCTCCCTCTCAGGCCCATGTATCCTCTTATTCGAAACTGTTATTGCACTTACTGGGCTTATCTTTGCTTGCCTTAATGGGCCTGCCCAGTGGGTCTTTATTCCCAAGTTGTCACGTTTGGGCCCGCACGTGACTGAACTTCTACATTTCTCTATGTCGTCAGCTTTTGGTCAATCGCTGATTGACCCTTCTGGCGATCTACATTGATCTCTGCCATCACATTATATGTCATACTCTTTTGGCTCCTTCAACTTCTCTTATATTCAATGTTTAGAACTGTATCACAGAGTTTCCTTTCATGTGACAGATTATCTCTCAGAGGTATCATTTCAGGCTGACACACCTTTCATCAGAGTTGCAGGCCGGGCAGAGATCTCATATTTTTTGTCAACTTGTCGACAGAACTTTAAATCTTCGAATCCTGCTGCATTTTTTGTTCCTCTTGTCTGCACTGCAATTGTGCTAAAAAGGCATCCTTGTTAGCCTAATAGTGCTCTTTTGATTTTTTTTTTCTCCATTGCATGTATACAAAAGACCGTGTACCCCTTGAGAACACACTTTAACAGATTTCTTCTTTTTGGTGGATGTTTTTCTTTGAATTATCCTTCCTTATGAGATTTAGGTACACTCCTTCTGGATTCAAGGGTTGAAGTAGGCTTTGTGTATCCAAGGCCCTGCTTGGCGACAACTCCTGCACTACAACTGTGTTACGAGAAGTATGGTCCAGCTTGTTGGTGGACCTCACTGGAGTCAAGCATAGATTGGCTAAGGGGGTCACAGAAAAAAGCAATACCAGGTCTTGTTTGAGATAAATAAATGGGCTTTCAAACAAGCAGTGAAATGTCATATATACCTATAAACCATCAGGGGTATCTTAGTCTTCTGCCACTATCCTTGTTCCCCTTAAAAGATTTGTGCAGGATTTATGGTAGGATAATTTTAATTCTTTCGGTAGTAGTTGGCTTGGTGAATTTTAGAGTACCGTATCATAGGAGACATCTCCTCTTCTCTGCCGGCTCTCCCTGTCCAGTATTTCCATTTCCCCACTCCCACTATACCTTCTCATCCTAGTCTCCATTGGCAGCAAGGACCACATCCAAGTTACCATTTTTTCACCCAGTTACTCTTTGAAAATGTCCCAGTAAAATGTTTAGCCTAAATTTGGATTATTGGATTGTTGGCAGTACTTACACTAGTAAATTTCAATAAATTTATGATATACTTTCCCAGGACACAAAAATATTAGTTTTACAATATACCTCAATGCCAGGGAAATATTTCAGTTCTCCCAACATTATGGATGTATGCATAATGATGAGGTCTAAAATAAGAAAAAGGTGGGATTAAGGACTGGTGACAAACAGTTCCCTAGTTGCAACTTTGTTCTTTCAATAAGTTGTTTCAAATATGTATTATGTAAAGATAGTGTAGATCTCGTCTCTGATTATTATCTGAAATAGGTTGCGGTTGAGGCAGCAAAAATGGAATCGGCAAATGCCCTGCTGGAATGCTCTGCTGCTGATGAAAGAGCAAAAATACTGGCATCTGAGGTCATTGGCCTTGAAGATAAGGTTATTTATTTACTCTCATCTGATTTTCTTGTCGTAGTTGAACTTATTGATATGATACAAATAAAAAGGAGAATTGTATTTCAAAAATATTATTTGTCTCTTTTCTCACTGTGACAAAGCATCCATGTTATCTGAACAGGTGGATTTTCCTCAGATTTGATGATTCCCTATTAATATTTAATGCTAGACGTAATTTCTCGGACTTTCTTTTTTGAAATAATTGACTTTATCTAATATTCATTGTTGGTCTTTTAATTTGATTTGATTTCAATTTTTTTGTTTTTTATCTTCTTACTGTGGGAGTCTTCATTCGTTTTCTTGCTTCTTAGGCTCTCCGACTGAGGTCAAATGAGCTGAAATTGGAAAAACAACTAGAAAGTTTGAATACTGAAATTGGTTCCTACAAGTAAGTTTCTTTTTGCTTCAGTATCGTCTTAATCGATCGTAAGCTATAGTGCTTAAATAACATTCGAGCTACCTTTACTCTTGGTTTGACGCAGTCATGCTATTTTTGGTCCAGAATATCGGTTCTGACTTATTATAATGACTGTCTTTTTATCAACATGAATAAATTCAAAAAAAAGTATATCCCCATGAGCTCGTGACTTTTTTCCTCTTCAAAATTTTATTTGTATCTTGACCATTTGTTCCTCATGTCGAAAAAGAGATTCTGGTGCATGACAAGTTCTGTTTAAATTAATCGAAACAAGAGACCTGTTCTGATACCAATGTTGCAATATCGAAAGAAGAAGATGATGAATATAAAGGATATAGGAAGAATATCTTGGTACGTGTTCTGCAGACGGGCCAACCGGGGGTTGCGATGGAAGTTGCAGCTACAAGACATGAATCTCACCCTTTTGGCCAAAGGGGGTGGCAGAGTTTTGAGACCAGAGGTGGATCTGGTTACGAAGGTCTTTAACGACAAGAAGAGATGAAGACTGGTGACATGTATATTTATAAATTTTATATATTAATCATTGTGTAAGGATCACCAATCTTTGGTGGCTTTCCTCTCATTATTTTCAAAAGAATAAAAATAGATAATTACAAGTGATTGATTGCATGTAAAAGGCCAAATGACCGAAGTACCCTACCGAACTAACATGATGAAACTCACCCTAGCTACATCGGAGATCAAATCAATCAGAGAATACTGATCGTTCAAAACAATCCAGAATAAATCTTAAATAGCAAAAGATCGGGACACATCTACAGACCCAAATTAGAGTTCCTCTCTGTCCTCCTATGCCGCGTCAACGAGAAGCTTTAATTGTCTACTTTTATTCAAATAAATGATGTGATTACTCATATCATGGTCTAATGGTTCTCTCTGAAACTATTTCTCGTGGCTATCTTTTTCACTTTGGTCTGACTTTTCTCTTAGCCGTTATGAGTGTTAATTTTGAAACATTTCTAGGGGTTAAAGTCCTATGAAATCAGGATTTTGGATTTTCACATAATAAAATTCTTAATCTGTGGTTTTGCAGAAGAAAACTATCTAGCCTAGAGAAGGAACGAAATGATTTTCAATCGACAATTGAAGCTTTGCAAGAAGGTTAAATTTTCGTGGCTCCTGATCTGCAATCTTCATTTCCATATTCATTCTTCAAAAACAAATCTCTGTAGAATTGTTAGTCCCTTTTTGCTAGTTTTTCTGGAGGCTACTGAAACAAGTCACCCTCATATTTTTGTTAGAGAATGGACTTAATTGCATAAAACCTTAATAAAGAAGAAAGACCCCAAATCCAGACGCTAATTTTCTTTCAGTCTTAATGTCAGCGAGGGATCTCGTCAAGCTAATATATTTTCTTTATGTTCCTTTTATCTTATTTGTATTTCCTTTTAAAGTACTTTCTATGTATGAGTGTTTTTAGGCCCAGTAAGTGGGGCCCACCGTGTACCCATAAGACTATGGGAACGAATTAGAAAAGTAAGTCTTTTTTCTCTCCAAAACCCTAGCAGACGACTCTCTGCTGAGGAAGCTCGACCGTGAGCGATCTGGACATTATTTCTCACATGGTATCAGAGCTCCAGGCGTAGGACGCCCAGAGGAGAAATCTCTCTTCTGCTTCTCTCCCAGTTCCCGCCACGGTGAGGAAGCTCTTCAGCAGGATCGTCTTCATCTGTGGTTCATCTGCCAACGCAGGAGAAGAGTTGAACTCGGACAGAAGTCAAAAACGAAGCTCTGTCGAGTACCTGTGGTGAAAATGTTCCACAGCTGAGTGGCAGAAAGCCATTCAAGGCACCACTGGCAATACGTACTTCCGATTTAGGAGGCTAACCACATAAAGTTGACTTGGCTCAAGAAGGTCCTATCAACACAGGCGACTGGGTCTCAAATATGGCTGGGGAAGCAAACCAGGAGGTTATCGTTCAGACTACTGAAGCTGGACGAGAGATCTTGAACCAGGTAATCTTTCCTATTGTGCCAGAGACAGTCAAATTCAATGGCTTCAACCTACTTGATTGTAGCGAATATGTTGAGATGATTCTTGAGAGCAGGGAACTCGATGATCACCTTACTCATGAGGTCGACTCAAGTAACCCGAGATATAAAGCCTGCAAACAAAGATGCAAATGTACGTCAGTGGTTGCTGAGCAGTATGGCTGGAGATCGATTCCGGAAATATTTATAGCTTAAGACGACAAAGAAAATTTGGGATCATCTTCAGAAGAGTAATGTGAGAAAGAGCCACACCTGGAGAATATTTGAGCTAGTTACTAAGGCAACTACGCTGGTGCAGGGTGAGATGTCAGTTGCAGAATACGCCGAAGAACTTCAAACTCTGTGGCTAGCAATTGACCATTTCAGACCAATCAAAAATCCTGAGGAATGGCAGTCAACCCTACAAGATCGTATGTTCAGATTCCTGATGGGACTGAACAAAGAATACGAGAGTTTACGGATTCAGATTCTCAACCGTGAACATGTACCCAATTTGGAAGAAACAATTCAGATTGTACTTAATGAAGAAAGCCGCATCAAGTTAATTCCAGATGGTGGGAAAGATGAAGCTGGAGCAGGATTCTTGGTAAAGGCGAAGCAAGCAAGGGGGGCATCATCTGGACGTGAAGGTGCAAGTGACAACTATGACAAGAAACCAGGAGAAGATACTCAAAGTCAGAAGGGTCAAGGTGGCAAATATAAGTCCAATCTTCACTGCTCATATTGTAAGAGGAGAAATCATACAAGGGAACACTGTTGGATTTTAAATCCACACCTCAGGCCTGTCCAAGCTCATGCTACAGATGCTAAAGAAGCAGATTCAAGTGGTGGAGAAGGACAAGGAGACGGTGTCAGAACAGTTCAGATGGAAGAATATGATAAATTGAAGGAGGAATTCGACAAGCTGAAGACTATGATCAGCTCTACATCTATGGCCCAAGTGGGTGAGACAACTTCTTACTCTAATATTTATTCAGACTGGATTATTGACACAGGTGCCACGGATCATATGACTCCCTGCTATAAGAAGTTTCATAATTATGCTCCTTGAAGGGAGTAGACGGGTGTTTACTGCAGGAGGAGAGATGTTGCCGGTTACTGGGATAGGCGATGTTAAAATCGCTAATCTGGGTATTATTAAGCTGATGCATTATCGTCTTGGACATCCGTCATTTGAACTTTTGAAACTTATGTTTCCGGTGTTCTTTAAGAAAGTAAATTCTTCTCATGTCTTGTGCGATACGTGTCAATATGCTAAACATAAGCGCGTGCCCTTTCCTGGGAAAGGAGAACAAAGTACAGAACCTTTTCATCTCGTTCATTGTGATGTTTGGGGGCCATCCTCAACCACAACTTTAACGGGAGCAAGATGGTATCTAATATTTGTAGAAGATTGTACCAGGCTAACATGGGTTTATTTACTGAAATCCAAATCTGAGGTTGCTGAAGTAATTGGCAATTTCTTTCGTATGGTGAAGAATCAATTTGATATTTGTATCAAGCGACTAAGTTCGGATAATGCGAAGGATTTTTTCAACAAGACCCTGTCATCTCTATTTGCTCAGGAAGGTGTAGTACATGAATCGTCCTGTGTGTATACTCCACAGTAGAACGGGGTAGCAGAAAGAAGGATCGGTCATGTAACTACAATGGCACGGTCATTGCTCTTACATTATGAAGTGCCCAAGAGTTTCTGGGGGGAAGCTGTCCTGACAGGCGTGCATATAATTAATAGATTACCATCAAAATCTTTGGACTACGAAAGTCCCGTAAACTTGATGATAAAATTTTTTCCACATGCTCGGTTGAAGACTGATCTGACTCCAAGGATATTTGGCTGTACAGCGTTTGTACACATTCATAATCCGAGAGATAAATTCAGTCCTCGAGCTGTGAAATGTGTGTTTCTGGGTTATTCTCATACTCAAAAAAGGTATAAATGTTATGATCCGTCTTCAAGGAGAATGCTGATATCGGCGGATGTTACATTCCATGAAAGTGTGAGTTTCTTCAAGGCACAATAAAAGCTGAATGATGAAATCCGTGAGCCACCTCTGTCTGGTATTCAAGAGATAGTCATGAGTCGTGATTCTCCTAGCGCCCTGGACAAGCCTCAAATCATCTGACATTCGAAATGAAAGACTCCCAAGGACAGAATATGATCAGGAAGAATTATCAAGTGAAGTTGATGAGAATGGACAGGGTGAAGTTGAAAGAACCCTCAGAGAGGGAGGCAATCAACACTCTTGATACAACAGCTGAGGTGGAAGAAGATGATAGTGGATGGCCTATCGCTCTGAGGAAAGGAAAAAGGCAGTGTACTCAGAAGCACCAATATCCACTTTCCAATGTGGTAAGCTATCAACATTTGGGATGTGCATATAAATCATTTATTACAGCTCTTAATTCCGTGTCTATTCCAAGAACTCATGCTGAAGCACTTAAAGAGAGGAACGGTAAGAAGGCTATGGATATTGAGATGGAAGCACTAATAAGAAATAACACCTGGGATATTGTTGATGCCCCACTTGGTAAACGTCCTGTGGGTTGTAGATGGGTATTCACTGTGAAATATCAAGCTGATGGGACTCAAGAGAGATATAAAGCTAGACTTGTCGCCAAGGGGTACACACAAGCCTATGGAATAGACTACGGAGAGACCTTTGCACCAGTCGCTAAACTCAATACGGTGCGTATTCTTATTGCATTGGCAGCTAATTTTAATTGGGGGTTATGGCAGTATGATGTAAAGAATGCATTTCTCCATGGTGATTTGAATGAGGAGATTTATATGCAGCTACCACCTGGATATTATATGACAGAATCAGGAAAAAAGGTATGCAAGTTGAAGAAAGCCTTGTATGGACTTAAACAGTCCCCAAGAGCTTGGTTCGGCAAATTCTCATGCAGCTTGGTTAATATGGAATACAAACAGAGCAACGGTGATCACACACTTTTTGTGAAATGGTCCACGTCACAAAAAATCTCAATATTACTTGTTTATGTGGATGATATAATTATCACAGGGGACGATGAAGTTGAGAATAGAGCCTTAAGTGGCAAACTATCAGAACTCTTTGAAATAAAAGCACTCGGAAGACTGAGATATTTTCTTGGAATTGAGGTGGTGTATTCTCCAAATGGGATATTTCTATCACAACATAAGTATATCCTTGATCTTCTAAAAGAGACCAGAATGGGGGGATGTAAGCCGTCTTATGTACCCATTGATTCCAATGTGAAATTGGGATTATGTGAAGAAGAGTCGTCTGTGGACAAAGGGCAATACCTAAGACTGATTGGAAAATTGATCTATCTCAATCATACCCGACCTGATATAGCATTCGCAGTTGGGCTATTGAGTAGATTTATGGACAATCCCATGAAATCTCACTTAGAAGCCGCTTATAAAGTAGTGGCGTATTTGAAGGGGTCAGCAGGCCATGGAATTTTGTATCAACGCCATGGAGGAGCAGATATTGAAGTATACACAGATGCTGACTCCTGAGGATCATTGATAGACAGGAGGTCAACATCAGGCTACTGCTCATTTCTGGGAGGAAATTTGATAACCTGGAGGAGTAAGAAGCAACAGGAAATTTCGTTATCCAGTGCTGAAGCAGAATATAGAGCATTGGTGAAAGGAATCTGTGAGACATTGTGGATTAGAAACATTCTTACTGAACTTGGGCTGGAGCAAAAGGAACCTACTGTTTTGTATTGTGACAGTAAAGCAGCAATTGATATTGCCCACAACCCTGTTCTACATGACAGAACAAAGCATATTGAGCTAAACAAGCATTGGATCAGGGAGAAGATCGACCAGAGTTGTGTTCTGATTAAACAAGTCAGATCTGCGAATCAAGTTGCAGACGTCTTCACCAAAGGTCTGACAAGAGCACTATTTGATCGTATACGGAGCAAGCTTGGGATCAGAAGCATCTGTTCACCAGCTTGAGCGGGGGTGTCAGCGAGGGATCTCGTCAAGCTAATATATTTTCTTTATGTTCCTTTTATCTTATTTGTATTTCCTTTTTAAGTACTTTCTATGTATGAGTGTTTTTAGGCCCAGTAAGCGGGGCCCACCGTGTACCCATAAGACTATGGGATCGAATTAGAAAAGTAAGTCTTTTTTCTCTCCAAAACCCTAGCAGACGACTCTCTGCTGAGGAAGCTCGACCGTGAGCGATCTGGACATTGTTTCTCACACTTAAATATCAAAGGTTGGACAAAAGAGGGATCAAATCCTGTTTCAAAAAAAGAGGGATCAAATCCCATCTCACATTGGAACCACATAAGGCCTGTTAACAATGAGAAAGTATTCAAATGAAAAAAATAGTTACATTTTTTTTATGTGGACTTCGTAGAAACTCATGTCTAGTCAGTTCTCTGTAGCCATTGAGTTCTGCTTTATGGAATTTACATAAGGTTTCAACTTCGACATTTCTCTGTTCAAAAGAAATAGTTGATATTTCTTCAAAAAAAGAAATCTTAGATATTCTGAATATGTCAAATGTGTTCTCCTATATGGATTTCCTTGCTGGTGAATTTTTTTTTTTTTTTTGAACAATAAAGAAGATCACCCTACTTGGTGACCCTCCGTACACGTGGACGTGGAGGGGTCTAGGCCAAGACACATATGGCCCATCCTTCCCCCCATACCCACCACCTCATCCAGGACCAAACCAACAAAATACCAGTCTCTCCACATCATTTATAGCCCTTTCCACCGACATTGTCGCCCCCTTGAATACGACCTCGTTGCGATGGGACCATATCGCCCAAAGCACCGCGAATCTCAGCCCCCGCTCCTTGTCAATCCCATGCTGGCGCCGCGGCAGTGTGGCCCATAGGTGCGAGCTCGACGTAATCTCTGCTAGCCCCCGGCTTGCCCATAGCGCCCGAGCAAGCCGACATTGGAAAAAGAGATGCTCGCACTCCTCTTCCTCCTTCGTACACACAAGGCATAGTGAAGATTCAGCTGGAAGGAACCTTCGATGTCTTATGTGGGTCATTGTCCGCTTCCTGGCGAGCAGCCATGCAAACACCCTAACCTTTAAGGGAATCTTTTGCCTCCAAATTGAGCGACATGCCCCTAAAATGATTGGGTCCTCATAGTGGTGTGGTCTCAAGCTCTGGTAAACTCCTCGGCTGGAGAACGGACCCGATGCCCATACCCACCCATCTGTCATCCCCTCCATTGGCCTCCAGTTGTTCAGTGTTTGCTGAAGGCTTAAAAAATCCTCCACCCGCTAACTAGATAATATGACCGCAAAAGTTGGACACCACACTCCATCCCAACACCCTTCCACCAAAGCATGCCGGGAATTTCCTCACCAATGCCTCTCGTATTTCCTCCTCTCTCACTTCACCTGCTTCAATCGACCCAACAATGCACGCGGCTTGGGTAAGACTCACCTGCCTCGCGACCATTAATTTGTTTGTCTTTCTATGGTCAGAGGCCACGTCGGGGCATTGTGCTTGTCGATGTCCCACCCCCCGACATCGCCTGCAAACGAGCGAACTTCGACAATCACGTGCATGATGCGCCCCCCCCCCCAGACACCTGAAGCATTTACTCCACGTCTCTCGTCCCCTGCCTTCCACTGCCTCACTCCTCCTTCGCCATGGCTGTCCACGCCCGTTGCCATGCTCCGCCCATCCTGACCGCCTTCCCCCGCGCTTTCTCACCTCCGTCCACTCCTCTTGCCCCGGCATGTCTATCCTGCCCTTCTTTGTACCTCCTCCAACGGTCCTCTCCTCCTCCTCCGATCCTCCTTCAACGGTCCTCCACCGATGCCCTTTCTCCGACGCTCCTCCGATGGCCTTCCTCAAGCTTGCTTTTTTTTTTTTTCTCCTAGCACCTCTGCCGACCCCGATCCTACTCAAGCTTTTACCCTTTCCTCGGTCGCCGACCTCCGCCGATCACCCAGAGGTCAAAACGCGACTTCACAGAGCCTCCGACCTCCGCCGAGCTTCCCCCCTCCTCCACTGTTCTCGATCTTCTCCGCCGTTCCCGATCTTCTCCCCGATCTTTGCCGCCGATCACCGCCGATCCCCTTCCTTAGAGCGTAGACCTCCGCCGATCTCTGTCGACCTCTGCCGATCTCTGTCGACCTCCGCCGATCTCCCAGCGATCAATGCAATTTCAGGGAAAGCCTCCGATCTATGCCAAGCTTCTCCCCTCCGCCGTTTTCGAAACTACTCCGCCATTCCCGACCTTCCCCCCGCTCTCCGCCACCAATCTCCGCCGATCCCCTTCCTTATAGCGTCAACCTCCGCCGATCCCCTTCCTTTCCACTCTCTTCCATTTCCTTGCTGGTGATGCTATGGCATATTGATCATGAGTACAAGATTGTCAAGTAGAGCCGTGTCAACTCTTATGTGCAAAATATTACTTCCTTGTAATTTTCTGGTTTTGTGCAGAGAAAAAGCTTTTGCTGAGTAAAGTGCGTAAAACTGCTTTGAATGAGAGAGTAGATGCTCCAAGGGCATCTTCTCCAAAGAAGGATGCGTTCACATCTACAGACGATTCAGGTTTGTGATTAAAAATTTTCAATATGCGTTTTTTGTTGATCTCAACATTGTCTTCAAATTTTCTTTGTTTATTGGACACTTGAATCTTAACTCATATGGTGACGGGAGATTCTGTTCAGTTATGAGGGATTGTGATGGTATATCATTACTTTCCATTAGAAAAGTACTGGCTAATGTCAAGGATAGAAATTTTAGTAGTATTAATGGCCCACATCTAACAATTTCCAGTATTCATAGTTCCTGGTTATCCTTTATTGTTAAAAAAATATATAGTTTCTGGTTATCCTTGGACTGGACACTGTCAAAGCCTCCATGGAACTTTAAGAGAATTATCCATTTGAATATGGATTACCAGGATACATGCGGCCTCCCAAGGAACAAAGGGAAGGAATTTGGAAGTACATCGACTATCTTGGATGTGAACTGATGTAGATAAGCGGCTGCATGCTTATTACTCTGAGGTCACATTCCTGTTAGGTTTCGTATGTAGATCCCTATTACACAGGGACCTGAAAACCAAAAAGGTTCAATTGCTTTCACCTGGGAAAAATATACTGATACAAACCTAATGGGTGTATCTCGTGATTATAAGATTTTCCCAATAATATTCAATTGGACAAAAAAGATTCAATTCAAACTGAGTTCCACAATCAGAGGATAGAGAGGTTGAGGAGAAGAGAGAGGAGTTTCAGGGGTAAAAGATAAGAACAGGAATGGGGGAGGATAAAGAAGGATTGGCGATGCATGATCGCTGCTCTCCAAAGGATGCGGTCCTCTGCAGAACGAGATGGGGAATGAGTCATAACCAGTAGAGAAGAAGGAGATAATGGGTAAGGATGCTTACTTCTCAATTCCTTCCGAGCATGGCTTGAGGGCTTATTTTGCTCCATTTGTGAGCGTGGCCCGTTCATTGGCCTGGCTCATCCACTGGGTTTTCATCCACTCATAGATTCAGACTCCAGAGCTTATCATATATGCACAAAAGAGGTTTAAATATCATAGATTCAACTCCACTGTTTTAGTTTTTTTCATCTGAATGTCAGTTGGTATGTTTTTTTTCTCAAAAAAGATCTGGATACAAATATGATAATTTTTGTATCGTCAGTTGACAAGTGCCCAATTGTCAATTTGTTTTTAACTTTTAGTGATCAAGCGTTCAGATGCCAGGGATGGGGATAATTCTATGGGAACGGCATCAATCTTTGATGTTGGTTCCTCGCCAGCAAGAGAAAGCAATGGCAATTTCGCTGAGAATATATCATCGTCCCAGTTCTCATCGGAGAGCGGAAGAACTTTTGTCGCAGACTTGCCAAGTGTCATCCCTCTTGAGCAGCAAAGAATGGTAGCCAATATTAATTCTTTAATTTCAGAGGTGGGTTGCCCATTTTGTGACACCCTTCTTTAGAAATAAATATCATTAGTGCCTAGACTTGAATCAACTAAACATTTTCGTGTGAATCAACTTTATCAGCTGGCACTGGAGAAAGAAGAGCTGCTCCAAAAGTTAAGAGCCAAATCAGCGGACAATTCCAAACTAATGGTAGTTTTTTGTGGGAATTTGTCAGACTTTTTATCCATATCAATGACCTTCACATGTCGTTTGAATGAATTTACTTAAATCGTTTTGATCAATGGCATCTTTTTTTACCATGGAGATTCATGACGTCTTGACACAAAAAACCTTTTTTCCTGCTTTGAAAGCAAATAATTTTTATTCAATCATTTTTTCTAAAATTTTGTCCTAAAATTTTTATTCAATTATTTGTTCATTACGAATAAAAGTTAAACCAGTTTAATTCTGTCTTGAAAGCTGATTAAATCCTTCCGTCCATTGACCCCTTGTTCGCTTAGGTGGTGTGCAAAGAAAAGTTTGAAATAAAACTTCCTCGTTTGGTTCATGTAACCAACCGCTGCTATAGATTGTAGGGTACTAAGAACCACTACATGAGGAATACCATTATGATGATTGACGATAATCTAATGAAAAGGGGGGCTTTGCAATAATAAAAGCATGTGAAAATAAAAAAGGACATCTGGATTGATAAAGGAAGATGATCAATTGAAAAGCATCCTTACCTTTACAAACAGGGTGCACTGGTAAAAATGCTTTCCTTGATATGTTTTTTCTCTATTATCTTTGTTGAAGATGGGCCTCTTGTTGATACAAAGGGTAAGAGAGAAATAATTTAACGGGTAGACCAGTTAAGGAGTTGGCCATTCTTAATAGTGCGTTAAAGAGTCTGATAGGATCTTTTTCCGGACCTATCATAAGAAACGACCTCATGCTCTGCCCCAGACTTATTCTGGTCAGGGAAAGGGTGTTGTCTTTTGGACGCAGTCTTTCTGATGATTCTGATGGGTCATAAAGACCCCGATTTGTGGAACGGAGCTTTTTGACTAGTTATGAGGCCTAGGTCGTCGTGGTATGGCTGAACCTCTATGTGGAGGAATTAGGTTGTGGCCAGATATCCGATCCTCCTTCCACTGTCAACCACCTGTCGGGTCCATGTTAGAATCCTGATGAGATAACAGATTCTTGAAATCGTAGGGTTATAAATATCCCCTTGTAAGGTCATTAGAGGGACTTTTGATGAAAGATCAACTTGTGGTTTCTTGGCGCGAGTAGCTGTATCCGGCTTTCGTGAGGGCAAGAACTCCCGATTCGGAGGTTCTTGAGAGTTTGTTCACCTATCTTTCTCTCTTCCTCTCTCTTGCCTCTTCCATCTCTCCTATTCTTCTCTCTACGCTTCGTCCCATTTCCTGATAGATCTCCATGGGGATCGCAACAGTCCATCAGGTGCCTAACAGAGTCCAACTCAAGAAGAGATCATCTTCAACAAAGATAATAAAGTAGAAATCTCATGACTGGCTTACATCCCCTTTCAAGCTGATGCATAAATACTCTTCATCTCCTGTTAGCCTGTAGAATGTCCTGCCATGAACTCTTTTTGTGCATGTATCTACCACCTGAAGTGACAATTAAACATGGGCCATCTGAATAATCTTCTACTCAATCGTCCACCTCGGTGAAATGTGTTCGTCTTAATGTGCCTTCTTCTGTGATGCTGCACTGGGCTGTGTGCAATATCAGTTGTTGATTGTTTGTCACTATTGTGCCTAATAAAATTAGCTTGAATTTTTTAGCTCTTCCAAGACCACCTTCTCTAAACTGCTCTAAACGCTGCTTTACCTTCTCTAGGTAATAATATTTCCTCCCATGGGGATTTTATTTAAAAATGTTCAACTTTTTCAGTCTTTGGTACAAGTTAACAATCTTGCAATATCTTCAAACTGTGCCCATCTCTTCATATTATTTCCACGATTTAATGTTCTCTTAATGTGTAAACTTGATTTATTTCTCATAGTTGAAGGAAGTGCACTCACGATTTGAACTCTTTCTCTAAAGGATGCAAACAAGGATTTATCACAAAAGCTGGAGAGACAGACTCAAAGACTAGAATTCATCGCTTCTCAACAAATGGCCAGTGAGGCTGTGTTGCAAAGGCCAGTACAGGCTCAAAACTTGCCGGAGACGACTGCATACACTGATGAAGGCGATGAGGTCAGTATATTTAACTGTAGAATCATGTGCTGAAGTAGCAAAAACCTGCTCTCACGTTTCAAAAAAAGCAAAAAACATGCTCTCAAAAAGTAGATTAAAATAAAAAGTAGATTAAGTTCTACTTTTTGCTGAGAAGTAGCTGAATATTCTACATGTATAAAGATTTTTCAGCAACATTTTGTTGGATATTTAATAAAGAATTGCAACCTTTTTTATAAAATATCCATAAAAATGTTTGTGACACCACAAACTAAAGCATTATGTGCTTGAGGTCGTTTATCGTCAATTCGTGTCACTAAAAACAATCCAGTTACGTATTCAACTCAAATGACAGACGGGTAATTTTCAGGCCCAGCCAAGAAGAGGTTCAAATTTGAGAATAAGCATCGAATGCAATGAAATATAATACATAACTGGATTGGATTTTGGTCATTGTTGTTTTCTGTTCAAATTTTGTCAACAGAATTGGTCGATCGAATGCAGGTCTGTAACATGAAAAACTACAACAGAATGATTATTCGACATAGTAACTTTTGCATTGCATAAATGTTGTTTCACTGAGCTTTCATGTCCTTATTAAAGAACCTTTAAACTTTCGTCATGTGTTACTTTTGTGTCTATCCTTAACATGATTTATTGGAATCTGCCTGCGATATTCATCATTAGAGGCAAACTTTTCCAACTCATTCCGGACTTTTTCGTTTCCTGTGTTCAATAATTTGCTCACAATTACCATTGATTGTGGTTTTCTCCTAATTTTCTCGTTATTGTTGTGGAATATCTTCAAAAAATTTCATGATTTCATGATTTCTTGGAGTCTTCATGCGATACTCATTATCTGAGGCAATCTTTTGAGGGTACGGGAAGGTGGCCGCACTGGAATTGAATGATGTGCTGTCTAATTTCATTTCTTTTTCTCTTTTGTTCCCGGTATTCAAGAAATAAAAAAATAATCATTACCTGTCATTTTTCTTTAGTTTCTCTTTTTTTGTATCTCTTCGAACTATGTAGTTTAATTGAAAAAATCAAAAAAAAAATTATTCTGTCTATTTTTTTATTTCTTAGAATCTGCCTGTATTGGATGATATTCTATCTCATTCCTTTATCTATTTTATTTCCTTTCTTCAATAAGTTGCATAAAATGACCATTTACTCTGATTTTGCTTGTTTTTATCGTTGTTTTTTCTGCAATGTCCTCAAACTGTTGTCTAATGAATTTTTCACTCTAAACAGGTCGTGGAAAGAGTTTTGGGTTGGATTATGAAATTGTTTCCAGGAGGTCCATCTAAGCGCCGGACTAGCAAGCTTCTATGATTTTTAAAAATCTAATGCGCCTATTTTATGTTATATAAGCCTCATGTATTTTTTTTATAATTCTCAGAAGAAACGAAGAGCATATTATGCGTTGTGAAAAATCTAGATTCATTGATTGAGGGGTGATAAAGAGCAATTGCTCCTCTTGAGTAAAGCTGTGGGAGATTCCACTTCAGTGAAATTATGGGTGATTATTGTAGTTAATGTGATGACAATTTGGGGAACAATTGACAAGATGAGCTCTTTTTCTCAACCTGCTATTGTTCAAGGATGCCTTAACATCAAAATAACTCAATTAGTAAATAAAAGACTTTAATTGATCTGTAATTATTTAGGTATGAAATTAATACATGAATCTGAAATTATCATCAGGGTATCCTCTCCCTTCATTATTTACTTAGTACATAACCGCTTTGTCATCCTTTTTACATTTATTTGAATCTGCACATGCAAACTTGGTATGTTTCTTCCTTGTCCTATATGTTTGGGAATGAATCCTATCAGAACCCCTCTCCTCAAGGGCCCCATTGTCCTCAATTTAGAACTTGGAAAATTGGTGATCTTTGACACTAACTTATTCCTAGCTGCTTCATAATTTGGCATGTTATTTCTAACTTACTACTAGTCACATGTCATACATGTTGAAATGATGAGATAATATGGCCTTTTTCACATACATCTATCATTCCCAAACAGAAGAAAGATGAGATGTTAATGGTATTGTATGATGGTTGTGTCACCAATAACTTTGTCATGTTTTGAAAAAAAGGGAGATGGGATGAATAGTGGAAGTATCAGGTAGCTTCAGGTGATATGCCAATTAAGTTAATCTTTATGCTGAATGGACTGAAATATTTTGGAGCGAGTTTCCATGAGGTTTGTTTGGCTAATGGTTTCATACTAAAAACTATTTTTGACAATCACATTGTCTTCTACATGATAATGAAAGTCTGGGCCTGTTTTCTTCATATAAACCATACGACCTTAATATTTCAGCCTTAAGCTTGTCCAAGGAGTCAATATGAAACAGAAGCCCCCAATCTCTAAATACTGTGGACAGATCTTGTTTATTTGTTATCTTAAAATGTGTCGTCTTAATGGCAGAATGGTAGGGTGTAATATGACTACATTCTGCCCATGGTAGCCACTTAACCCATTGTTTTGGGCATTCTGATGTAAATCATCTTTGGTAGCATTCCACGCTTCTATTGAAGATTTTTTCTCAACCTGTTACTGGTCTCCACTGGTAAGGTAATAGTAGAGCGAGAGGAAGGAAGAGAGACAGTGAGCAAACATTTTTTGTTGAATTAAACATACATACAATTCATTAACAGACTGCCCTGCAGTCAATAATTCATTAACAACAGGAATTGCCCTGCAATCAATAATTCATTAACAACAATAATTCATTAACAACAGAAATTGCCCTGCAATCAATAATTCATTAACAACAGAAATTGCCCTGCAATCAATAATTCATTAACAACAATAATTCATTAACAACAGGAATTGCCCTGCAATCAATAATTCATTAACAACAATAATTCATTAACAACAGGAATTGCCCTGCAATCAATAATTCATTAACAACAATAATTCATTAACAACAGGAATTGCCCTGCAATCAATAATTCATTAACAACAATAATTCATTAACAACAGAAATTGCCCTGCAATCAATAATTCATTAACAACAATAATTCATTAACAACAGAAATTGCCCTGCAATCAATAATTCATTAACAACAATAATTCATTAACAACAGAAATTGCCCTGCAATCATTAAGTCATTAACAACAGAAATTGCCCTGCAGTCAATAATTCATTAACAACAGAAGTTGCCCTACAATCAATAATTCATTAACAACAGACATTCTGATGTAAATCATCTTAGGTTGCATTCCACGCTTCTACTGAAGACATTTTCTCAAACTGTTACTGGTCTCCACTGGTAAGGTAATAATAGAGCGAGAGGGAGGTAGAGAGACATTGAACAAACATACAACTCCAATAATTCATTAACAACAGAAATTGCCATGCAATCAACACAAATCTACCACCATCATCCGTCATTTTATCATCAGTTGAGGGCTTGCAGAAGGACTAGACGAATGTCAAATAAATTGTCAATCTAAACAATAGATTAGGATACACCTTTCCTCCTTCAATTGATCACTGGGATTGCATACTTACGGAAGAATCTCGCATCCATTTTACGGCAGATTCTTTTCATGGAACCACTCGCACGGCTGGCTTCATTAAGCCGTTGAGTAAGGTAACAAATAACCCCCCGAGGAGCCAGTAAGAGGGACATATCCCTCGATTCTCAACTTAGTAGGAGAGTGAAGGTTCGCATATGGAATGAAAAGAATTGTCATGTTTTTCCAAAATCTTGGTTGTGTTGGCCACCCTAAAAATCCGGTGAACTCCGGCACACTTCTCCGGCTTGCCGGGTGGGAAGTAAGCCATGACAAGGCATTCATCAGTGCACTTACTTCTCTGGACTTTGCAACTCAAAAGGCACCAGCGAATGCCTGGTCATGTCCTACTTCCCAACCAACGAGCAAGAGAAGTTTGCCAGAGTGCACGAGATTTTTGGGATAGCCAACTCAACCAAGATCTTAGAAAAACAGGACCATTCTGTTCATTCCAAGTGCGCGCTTTCACTCTCCTACGAAGTTGAGATTCGAGGAGTAAGTTCCTCTCACTGCCTCCTCGGGGGTTAGTTGTCACCTTACTCAACGGCTTAACGAAGCTAGCCGGGGGAATGGTTCCATAAAAAGAATCTGCCAAAAGAAAAGCAAAAGGTGAGAAAAGGACACTAGTTAGAAAGGATTGACATGGAGCAAAAAAAGGATACAGGTGAAGCATGAAAGCTAGCTGACTTTGCAAGAACTGCTGAGAAAATTATTCAAGTTACAGAGGCTCCGCTGGCAAATGAGAACTTGGTTATCATGATCCAAAACAAAAGAGGAAGGA
>NC_135846.1:3527211-3622211 GCF_029677425.1 Wolffia australiana
AAAACTCTAAAAAATTTTAGTTTTAATTCTTAGGAGATTAAATTACCCCCATTTCAGTTCTGAATTATCAAAGTTGCAAAAAACAAACCAAACTCAAATTAAAAATTCCCTTTTAACCTCTCTAATTGACCTCTTGGACCCTTTTATTAGGATCAAATAAACCATTTTAGAGCTCCATATTTCTTCTATTGATCTCAACTCTTCTAACCCCCCTTTCTAAATTCTCATCTAATTAGGGTGACTTGATCCTCATTCAAGATCAAATTCAGTTTAATCAGAGTGAAACGACCAATACAATCACCAAATTGAATTCCTTACTAGCTTCCCTTGGACGACACTCATACTTATCACTACACGTCTTAAGTGGAGTTCTTATAAATTTTATTGCATAAGCCAAAATCCACAACGACAAGGGCTTAAAATTGCATAGTTTTTACCCCTATTTTTGGCCTATCAATAACAAAAGCTAGGGACTCATCCCTCAACTCTGCTCTCGAGGGTGTCGCATTTAAGAAGAAAGTGAATAGTACATATGATGCGACGGGCCGCTGGTACATAAGTGAACAGTGCATATGATGTGAGGGGCTGGTGGTATAGATGTAAAAAGTGGCCCATGTTTGGTGTGCCACATATTTCTTGACTACACCTATCTTTCCTCAAATTTGAAGAAATTTAACAGTATATAGCTCAGATGAGTTAGGTTTGGGGGAGCCCTTGAGGTGATATAAGAAAGTGAAAACGAGGAAATAGGGGTGTAGTCATGAAAGATGTTGTGCAACAAACTAGGGCCATGGTCGAACGGGTCACCGACCTGGTTTTGGACGTCTCTGTCGTGTGATCTATTGCTAGGTGGAACTGTTAGACTGTCGCGGTCCAGGAGCAGCCGATATTACTAACTTGGGCCTAGACTGAAATGGTGTAATGCCCCATTTCAGAGGGGAACCTGATTACGTTTCGTTTCACGATGATAGTTCACTGGAGGAGGAGGAGGAGCTCATTACCAGTTTTAAATCTCAAGGACTCTCCATTTGGAGCAATGAATCTCATTGTGGGGTATCACTTTTTAGCTTGATATCTTTTTTGCTCTCAGTGCGTGAAATTTAGACCTTGAAGACCCCAATTATCATTTTGGGATTTGTCTAGTTCTCATTTGATCAAGGTTACTATTTCGGAAGTCCAAAATTGAAAAAGGAATCTCATTTTGGGTCATTCTCTTTGTTTGTCCATCCTGTTCTTGTTTTGCCAAGCTTGGAACTTGAGGACTCCAATAATAAATAAATTTAATCCCCTCTCAATTCCTAAAAATCAATTTGACTGCAAATGCCAAAATATCAATAATCTCTATCACTTCTCTGATATGATCCTTCAAATTTGAACACTAAGTAAAATTAAACTCAATAGGATTATCATATTAATCTCAATTCAAACCATCTTGAATACCAAATTTCCAATTAAGGCTTTAATGGATGGAGACACAAATTTAATTAAATAATTGAACTAAACTCTATCTATGACTTTCACGACACCTTCATACGCTCAACTCTGAAAATCCAAGAAACAAATGTTAAGAAACGACATCCAGCTATTTTTATATTTATTTGAGTAATCATATCTAGTCAATACAAGAAAACTCAACCCAATAATTTATGATTTATGTTAAATTCTAATACCTTTTCACTATAAATCAAAACTAATTCCACTAAAATATAATTTCCTAATCAAATTGAAATGGTTCTATATAAAAATATCTCGATATTGTAAAAATAATTATTTCAAATCAATGCCTTAGTTTTGTCCAATCTCAATTAGGTAATGTCAAGTGCTAAATTAAATTATTTTTATCATAATTTCAATTATAGTGAATACATTTCAATTCGGCATCCAAAATCATAATAAACTTATTTATGAATAAAAAATAAGTGTAATACACGGTTTTTCTTTGAAGCTCGAGAATGTGATATCTTGTTTTTTGTTTTATCTCCTTCATACATGATTAAAATATATTGTACATGGTATCTTAAGATGAGAAAATATGCCGGGAACAAGATATGCTTGTTTTACAGGGCTGATTCTGCTTGGTTTCTTGCTTTAAGTATTAATATTCATGCAAATGGCTCTATAAATGAGCTCACAGCAAGAAGTGAGTGTGTATAAAAACAAAGTCAGTCATTTTCTCAAATTCCACCAAGGAGAGATACTCCAGGAATCTTAAACACAGTTAAACCATTCAAAATCCGCGGTTCAATGTTATCAAATGTCAAATCATATGTCGAGAAGCTTTCCAATCCAATCAACATTTTTGTTCTCATTAAATTCTGGAGCTTAGCCAGTTCCAGTTTCTAATTTTTGCTTTGAAATATCCTCTAAATAATAATTATGTGAACTAATGACAGAAAAAACAACAAACCATCAGTGTCTTTGAAATATGTAAAGTTGTATCACCTGAATAATCATTTAAAGCCTTGTAAAATTAAGTAAATAACCTTAATTTCACTTGAAATTCACTCTGAAAAATACAAAAGAAATAAATACACATTTTATTTTTAAAAAGGAGTTAACTATATACAAATAAATTTACTGTTAAACATTTTCTCCTCTAAATAATTTTAAATTTTGATAAAGCATCTGTACTAAAATTTATCTTAAAATTTCCTTGGTCAAATCAACCTTCAGTGATCAAATATTTTGACAAATGATAGAATATACTGAAATTTATTTCTTGAATCTTTTATAATCTATGTGTGAAGTATTGACACATCGACTTTATTATTTTTGGTTAAATATCTTCAAATGAATGAGGATGAAAAGTTATGATTTAATCAATTTATAATTTTAGTTTCACATGTGTGGCTATGATTATCCTTGATGTAATAGCCTTACAATAAAGTAACATCCTAGGCTGAATTTTCTGTGGAATGATCTGATATTTGGATGTGGTGATGACTACTCTCACATATTGTCACTATAGAATCTAAGGTTTTTTACTTATATCTAATTGTGCATGTCCTACAGTATCAGCATATAATAATGTGTATCAAATTCTATTAGTATCATAAAAAATTAAACTAGTTATTCTTTGGATTGTAAATGACGATGGCACCACAATGCAATCCTTAATAATATCTCAAGTTATAAAACATTGTTTCATTAGGTTCTTGTGTGAAATCTCCAAGTGTACTTATAATTGTTGTATTATAAGAGTACTCTATTTCTCACAAATTTTTCTTCAATAGGAATGATTGTTTCAACTACAACCATTATATAACCCCTTGGGTTAATTTCCTACACTACAACTTGGTCTATCATTTAGGGTGAAAGAGGAGCATCATTTACATTATGTAAGTGTACCCTCAAATTGATCAAAATCATACTCATCGTATAAATCATCAATGTATCTATTGATGGAAGTATATGTTGTCTACAATCCAATTGCACATTCCTCATCTCATTTGATATTCATTGACATAATTTATTCATTACAATGTATGTGTGATGTTTATAATGGAAATCAAGATGAGTGTGGCTGTTCTCGTAACCATTAGTGTGGATACAGTAAGGATAGATAGTAGGTTCTGTTTAATAGAAATAGTTCACTAAATACCTACGAATCCTTGAGTGGTATTATACCAAACTATCCATCAGGTTATTCACTTCATAGTTGCAAGGGGTCTTTAGACATGAGACATCATAATGTGGACAGACAGTTTTACTTTTACTAATACCTATGAATTCTAATCATGAGATTCTAAACGATCTTAGTTTGCGTGTAGCAAGAGGATCACGAAGATGATTGAGAAATAAAGAGGGAATTCTCTTCCCTCTATATAAGAAGATACAACTCAAAGAAGGTGATTTGATGAAGTCCTTGGCGTAGGTAGTGGAATATTGGAGAATATTTTTTCTGATGATTTAAAAATATATTAGTATTAACTGGAATACTTGATTAGATTTTGACAATTGAACATACCCTAAGCCATCCTATATGATTCTATATTTAATTAGTTTGGAAGGCCAGTAATTTTTATTACGCCATTAAACTCATTAGCTACACTAATACATTGGGTAAAGTGCTCATACGTAAATGATTTTTGTGTTAGGTTATGTGCCTTGGTTCGTCCATGGAAAACACATTTCCATGGATGCGGAAGCGTGTCGATCGATTCACGATCGATCTTAAAATAAAATATTGAATGTACCTTTAGGGGAACTCGTTCCACCCTTGACTTTGCCGCTCTGAGATCGTTTTGAAGCCGTTCACGTGTCTGGCCTCTAGAAGTTTCTACACGATCACTCAGCGCTTGGATCTCCACCTCCTCTTGGAGACTCTCTCCTTGGTTGATGTAGAGAATAAGGAAAAGGAGGGCACTCAAATCAGACTTGCATGGGTGCTTAAAATGAGACCCCTTTCCCTCTTTATATTTCACTCAAGGTTTTTCTCAAAAACCCTCCAAAGTAAAATATCCACCGATGCCCTTATGACCTTGTGCGTGTGACCCTCTAGGCCCATGTATCATTCTAGTTAATAATTTTAATGGCCCAATAAAATTTATTAGCCAACCTTATTAATTAATTGTATCAACATATAGATTAATTAAATAAGGATCGATTTAACCCAATCGATAGGTTAAGTTTCCAGTCGGTGGGGTGCCAAGCTACACCTCATGCTCTAGAAGATACCGAGTAGTCTTGAACTCTCTCATGGAACCTTTACCGTCATCGGTTACCGTATATGTATAATCCATCATCCGCGTGAGACTCGCAAACAACTTAGGGTATGGTTTATCGTCAAACCCTAATCCATCATTCGATTAGTACTAATGGGTAACATGCATCATTTGAGAACACCTTCTCCAATATCCTCACTTCCTTGGCCAGGGATATTTTCAGCATTGTCTTCCTTGAGTTAATCTCCTCTTTTACTGAGGGCGGATGATTCCATCTTGACCACTCAATCATCTCCATAAGCTTTTTACTACATCCGATCTATGACTTATTTGAATCCCATGATTAAAGGCTTGTAAGTCATAGTCAAACGTGGTCGTCCACTCACGAGATATCCTTTGTCTCAAGTCAGTGGATCACTTATACAACATTGACTTGAATCAACCTGATTGACGTTTAGGTATAATACCATTCAGGGATTCGTACGGATCAATTCAGTGAACTCTTTCTCCAAAGAGAACCCACTATCTGTCCTTAGTGTTGCCACACTAATAGCCATAGGATCAGCTATACTTATCGTATAAGTAGGATCATCTAGTGTTATTCTATCTGGATAATTCGATGTCCGTGTCGACTATCCATCGAATAGGAATATTTAGAATACATGTTTAAAAACTAGCGATCACTGTATTATGATCTCATCACAATCTACTAAGTCATTGCATGTATTCATGGACTTCATTATAAACATCACACAGAATAATAATATTTTATTCAATGAACTTAAATAAATATGGTAGCGTGATTGGCTTGATGGCCACATAATATCCATCAATCTCCTACTTAGACGAAAGCTAATCACCCTTGTTCAATAATCCCATTGTTTGACGGTGTCGCGAAAAAACTTCATGAGCTAGTGGCTTAGTTAATGGGTATGTTATGTTGTTGATTGATGGAACCCTTTCCATCACAATATTTCCTTGCGCAGTGATCTCCCTAATCTAGTGAAATTGCCTCAGAATGTGTTTTGACTTCTGACGAGACCTTGGTTCTTTCGCTTGTGCTATTGCACCATTGTTGTCGCACATCAATGGAATATGTTATGAGATGGAAGGAACAATGCCAAGTTCTGTGATGAATTTCTTCAACCAAACTGCTTCCTTGGCGGCCTTGGCTGATGTAGATCTACTCTGCTTGGAACTATTCCAAGATATCACGCATCCGTTCAATGTGAACATGAATCCATATGTAGATCTACTATCATCTGGATCTGAATGGAAACTTGAGTCAGTGTAACCCTTTAGCTTCAGCTCCTCTCCACCATAAATCAGAAATAAACCCTTAGTCCTTCTCGACTATCCATCGAATAAGAATATTTAGAATACGTGTTTAAAAACTAGCAATCACTGTATTATGATCTCATCATAATCTACTAAGTCATCGCATGTATTCATGGACTTCATTATAAACATCACACAGAATAATAATGAACATAAATATTTTATTCAATGAACTTAAATAAACATGGTAGTGTGATTGGCTTGATGGCGACTAACGGGGCGAAAATAGGGTGTGAATTTGATCATTGTTATTATTTTCGCTTCAATCAAATAAAATTTCTAATTTGTAAACTGGCTCAGGGTTGTATATTTGTGATTAAGGTTGTCTCCACAGGGATTGGCTTTTAGAGTCGAATTGAACTAATGAGTTAAGGGATATAGAGAAAAGGGATTTTACAAAGGAAGTCCCTTATAAAGATTTTATATAGACCTCAGATTTTATAGATAGGTAATAGAATTATATTAGTGGTTTTAGGATATGTTTTTGGAATTTTAGAGGTTGAATTTTTGGATAAAAGTAAGAGTCAAATATTAAAGTAAAGGTGTTTGATTAAATAAAATACCCAAAAGAAAAGATTTGACTTTTATGAATAGAATGAACGAGAGTGATTTTTTTAGGTATTTTGTCTTAAGATTTACATAAATAGGAAGTATATCATTGCAGATTTTATTTTATTTTTTTATAGATTTTTAATTGGTTTAAAGATATTTAAAAATGGTTGTTTAAAAATCATTCAGCAGGCACACACATCAAGTGTTTGAAGAAATGTACGACAGAAATTTTGACTTCTTTTTCTTTCTTTTTATCAAGATCGATTTATATTGATTACGAAGAGGTGAATTCAAGGTGTTCCATCAATCCGTGATTATACTAAAGTCTAAATCAATTAAACGTCTAACCATAAAAATGAATTACACATTGGATTCCTGCACCAGCTTGGAGTTGCCGACGGTGGAGGAGAGGAACGAAGAAAAGTCATTGACGCCCCTGAACTGTTAGATCACGTGTTGGGGTTTCAACAGCTATGATTAAATCGTAGCCGTAGACACCTTTAATTCCAATAGACCCCTACTCCGTCAACTGCACCACGTCACCATCAACTGTCCAAGTGTTCACATTTCATTCGTCCAAGTCAGCACTCCTCGCTGAGTAGTCGCCTGAAATAAAAGAAAAATTAAAAAACATTTAAGGAGCCGATCTTGACCGTTTAATCTTCATAAAGAAGATCGACGGTCAAGATAATATCGTCATCTTTAATAAAAGCCCGAACCGTCACGGTTCGGCCCAACTTGGCTCGAAGCCCAGTCTGTTTGCTTTTATTTTCTTTTTAAGTTCGCGGCCTGATGAGCCGCGATCACTCTATTGCCATCAATGGCTGCCTCGATCGCGTTTGAGAAGTTCTGTTTCAAAATCCCATACTGCCAGTTTTTAAAAGTTAGAATAATATATTAATTTCGAAAACCATTTCAATATGAATTGAAATAAACCACTACTTACCTTGAGCGCGGGTTGCTCTCTCCTTTGGGCCACTTTAAGGAGCCGGCCTTGGCTGCGCTTGCGCGTGCCGCCGCTGGCTGTGGCCATGGTTGTGGCTGCCGGTGGCGCCTGCAGTGCGGGGGCTTTGGCTGTGCCTTTGAGGCTCCTTAGGGGCCCTCATTTTTTGTATATCTATATTTTTATTTTTAATTTTCCTTTACTATTTTTTATTTGTTTATTTTCTTTCTACTTAATCAACGAAATTCATACTATTTCTTTAGAAATGCAAAGACTCATTAAAAATATGACATTTTACACAATGAATGAATAATTGCATGAAAATGGAATTTAACATAAAAATGCATGAGCATTTCATTATATGACTTCATAAACCCTTAAGAACTGTCAATTTGCAAGCATGATGAATGACTCGTCAACGACATAATATCCGTCACTTTGGACGTCAAAAGATATACTTAAAGAATTCAACTTAGTATAAATAGGTGGAGACACTGCCGTTCTTCCCCATTCTCCCCGTAGCTCATCTCCCCTCTAAGTGTAATCATAATGGCGTAAGGACAATGGTAGAGTAAGAATGCCATTTTTATCTCCTCTACTCATGAAGATAGATGAGATTCAACATGACACAGATTACATTGTTATATCTAGAGACTGGATATATGAACATGGATATAATACATGCACGTTGAACATGTCTTGCTCGCAGCACCCAGAAATCATGGATCTAATAAATGGGCAAGTACTTTGATCACCGTTATGCATGTGACATTATGATTCTATTTTTCTTCTTCCACTACGAAAATGATTTTTGTTTCATATGAATCATGGCCTTAGCCCAACACATAATATGTTGTCATTAGTCTTAAAAAGTTTATTTTAAATATTAATATTTGAAGGATACTTGAGAAGGACATAAAAACATCTATAAAGAATGTCAATGTCTAATCCCATTCTAATGATGGGTATGGCCGATCTCATAGCCATTAGTCTAGAGACACCAATGATTGATTGTGGGTACTCTTTAGGGGAAGACTTCTCTAAATTGATCTTTATAATTATCCAAATGGTATTGTGGCTAATTTCAATTAGATTTATTTATGTCATAGTTGTGTAAATGGTACTTAGACTCGAGAAACCTAATGCACATTCTAGATAGATGATTGTGCTTTGGTTATGACCTATGAGTATTTAGGCACTAGATTATTTACCATCCTAGCTCAGATGACACAATCTGCTCTTAGAATAAGACTATGTTGACTAAAGGAAGAAGCTATAGTTAAATTTGTGGACATATTAGAGTAAATATTAAATAAGGCGTTCTTTGATAATCTAACATGCATCAATACTTCGTAGAATGATGGATTAGGGTTCGTCAGTTAACCATATCCTAAGCCATTTAAGAGTCTCATGTAGATAAATGAATATACATTCACAATAACATATGATGATAAAGGTTCCATGATAAAGTTGATATGGACTTTTAAAACTTCTGGAGCATGAGGTGTAGCTTGGCACCCCACAAACTAACAACTCAATTTACAGATTGGGTTAAATTGATCCTTGATATCAAAGGTTATTATAGTTAATTAATATGGTTAATATAGTTAATTAATAAGGTTTTCTAACTATTAGACTTATATTCTTATAAACTAGACTGATGCATGGGCCTATAGACTCACACACGAATGATCTTTTGAATATAAAAAAAAAACTACTAAAATTCTAGGGCTTTTAATTCAAAACTCCTATTTTCATATTTATAGGGAAAATACTTGAACACAAATATTCAGGTAATTGTTCTTCAGGTGCCCAACCTTCTTCTCCCTTCTCCCCCTATGTTCTTTCTGGGAAATCTTGGGGCTTTGATTGGCAATATTTGAACTCTATTGTGCAATGTAACATCAATTTGAAAATGGAGCTGAAAACCAGGAATGTTGAACAAATAAAACCATCACCTTTGCATGGACCGAATCCGTGATTTCTTTGTTCCTCACGTGAGCATCTTCAAGCCGATCAAATGTCCAACTTTTAGATCTATCCATGTGATCTTCAAAGCGCCAGATCACCTCTTCTTTCCACGAACTCTACTTTTGTAAACATGATTTACTCTCCATCCAATCTCCATTAGAAGCATCACTCATGGAAGAGGAAGAGAAGAAAGTGGGGGGCACGGAAACTGACTTTGATGGTATGAAGTAAGGGTACCCTTTCTATTTATATTGTCCGATAAATTATATAAAATTCCCTGACCTCTGGAATAATAAATAAAAGCCCCCAATTTTTGAGTCTATCTGCCAATGTCCAAAAACCTTGTGCGTTTGACCCTCTAGGCACATGTATCAGTCTAGTTAATAATTTCAGGGGCCCAATAACCATTACTGGGATGACCTGATTAATTAGATATATTACATTTATAAGTCTACCCTAGCCAGAGATTTAACTAAATCATCTTCTTTCAGTCAATCTCCTCTAATACGAAGGGTAAATGATCCTATCTTGATCACACAATCACCTCTATGGACTTTTTGATGCATCCGAGCTAGATGATATGGAATCCCCTAATTAGAGACTCGTAGTTCATAGTCGAAATACAACCGTTCATCTAGAAGGCATCTTTGGTGTATCAAGTCTAAGGACCACTTACACAATTGTGACATTAGGTATAATACCATTTAGAGATTCATATGGATCAATTCAGTGATCTCTTTACTAAAGATCACCCAATAGTTGTCCTTAATGTCTCAACACTAATGGCTAGGGGATCAGCCAAACTCATCATATGAGTGGGAATAGACCGTGCTATTCTATCTGGATACTTTAATATCCTTTTAAAGTATCATTTGAATAGGAAAGACTCTTAGAAACTAGTAATTTTTGTATCATGATCTCACTATGATTCACTTAGTCATTGCCTGTACTCATGTACTTTAATTATAATCATTGCACATGCATGATAATGAATACATATATATATATTATAAATGAATATGGAACAAGATGCGGACTGTGTGATTAACTTGTAGGCCACATATATTTTTGACAAATCCCTTGATGCAGTTGGAATAGTAACATGCCAATGGTGGATTAGTAACGAGGCTCATGCTAGTGAAGACCTCAACACAAAATCACAAGAGGAACTGAAAAATCATGGATTCGATCCATTCAAAGGTTATTAAATTATGGAATTTAAGTTATTTTTAAGGTATGTTATGATTATGTTTGTGTTCTTGTGTGTGAATTGTTAAGGGATAATGCCAAATCAAAGCCTCATAACACAAACAAATAAAATGTGAATTAAATATCACCAACTGAGGACTATAATTGTGTATCTTAAGATGTGTTGTCAAATGAACTTGAGTTCAATCATATAATATCTAGTACATCGAATTTCAATAAAAAAATGAAATAATGATCATACTTATCTCCACCCAACCAAAGGCTTTTAAAATCAAAGTATATGATATATAAATACTTACCACTTAACTTTAGGTAAATTAAGGTTTATTACGAATCTGTAATAAGTGGCTTTTTTTTTGCCTTTCCGATACTATGAGAATGACAAAACTTGTCATAATGATTCATTTCAAGTCACTAAGCCAATTCAGGTACCATATTAGTATTTACGCATCATCAATTGTAATTTCCATTAGCACCTAATTGAAATGGATTTAGTTAGCCCATATGATTTAACATTATATGTATTTCATCATTACGTCATAAAGCCCATTCAAGTTCATCTTTCTTTTCACTCGTCGTCCATTTTCATTTCATTAACCATTAATTTATGCACAAATAAAAAATATCAAAGACAACATTATAAATTAAAAACCCAACTATAAATGAAATTAAGTGCATTTAGTCAAAAGTAGAATAAAAAATTCTTCACAACTAAGAGGAATATAATGTTACCTGACAATAAATTAAATCATTGGTATCGTGAGTGAAGCAAATGATGGTTTAATTTACTAAATTTTATAGATATAATGCCAGTGTACTAATTTAAATGCATTTTTAACTACTACCATTAATTGAGAGGCTTTAAATTTTTTATCATCATACTATTGTTTCAAATTAAACAGAAGTATGGTGATTTTAATATGATTTTATGCATTAAAATTTTATCTTCGCGTGTTAGGTGACCTGATTTTGGAGAAAAATCAATGGTTATAATTTTTTTTATGATATTGGGATGCAATGGGTAAAACATGATACATAAAATCACATCCGAGCTGCAATAAAACTTGGATAATAATTTCTCACTGTCTAAGATATAAAGACAATATTTGAAATGTATAGTGTAAAATATTCCATATACAGGGCAAGAAACTTTGATGACCTTGAGGCATTGGTTCTAGTGAATGCAGTTTGAAGAAATTGATTTAGAACTAGGAAACAAACATTACACAAATGATTAATTTTAATGAAAGTATACAGATGAAAGTAGAAACTCGATAGACCTAACAATTAAAGTGGATGTTATTGCAGATGAAAAGAAATTTCCTCATACATTGTGACCATCCATGCCAAAGACAACATCCGATTAGAATCCAATCACAAAGAATTTCTCACTTCATAATATCATCTATTCTGCATTATCAACCTGCAAAAATTTTCTGGGATACATGTTCAAAATTTATTAAACCAAAAATGAGATTTTCCTTTCCGTTGGTTGTAGGCACTTTTTTTATTAGATACTTCTTGGTTTTTGAAGGGTGTTTTTTTTCATGGCCTTTCATTCATGTTTATCAATCAGTATATCAAGTTTAAAACCTAAAAGAATTTTCAAGCGCTGTGCACTAATATTGGAGCATGTTTCTGAGGGTTAGTATTTATGTCTCCTAAATTTTGTGTCCATTTATATATTTTTATTAAAATTATTTTATAAGATTGTCTATTCTAATTTTCAATCAATAAATGATTTCGGATGCACTTTTTCAAGAGTCGAAATGCTGATTCAGGATCAAAGTGTAATGGTTGTTGATGCTGAAAGTAAATATACCCTTAAGGCAATTTTGAACATAAAAATATCTCCCTATTTTATTTAATAATATTTATTTTCAAAATGAAAAATCTTGAGATTCAATTCATGTGTGATAGACCTTGATTAACCTAACAAATAAAATAAATCTTCTTCTTTTAAAAATTAAATATTTGCATAAATAGTTCAACAAATATTTGCATAAATAGTTAATGGAAACATCAATATCAGTTATTACTCTTGATTGAACGATGTTTAAGAGCTGAAGTTTCCATTGCCTGGTTCCTCATTAACTGATATGTAATACTTGTTTTGAAGTGCCTTTGATCTATCATCTCATCATATCAAAACATAAAATGCATCTTAAAAATTCAATAAACTACAAATTCAATAAACTGATCAATTCTAAAGAAAAGAATGGTACAAAGCAAGTCTCTACTAACCGTCTGATATACTGGTTTGAAGTGATATTGAAAAAATTGCTACGCACTCCCTCTTATTTTTCTTCCCCCTCCCGGCCAAGCAATCAAGCCATGGCAGCAACCGTCCCTTCACAAAGACACTGCTCTTATTATAACCATGATAATATGTAAAAGTTCAATAAATTACATCTATTAAGTTCACATTCTACATTCACCCCAACACCTGGTAAAACATAGAAAGTAAAAAAGGAAGGAACACAACAAACAGAAAACTAACTGAAAAATATGAATATCTTTATTTATAACTATTAACAAGATACTGATGAATTGTAAAGAAGAAGAATGGTTCAAAGCCATGTAAGCAACCATCCCTTCACGAAGATACTGCTCTTACTGCTCTTACTATAAATTCAATAAATTACATATTTTAAGTTCACATTCTAGATTCACCCCAACACCTGGTAAAACATAGAAAGCAAAAAAAGAAGAAACACAAAAAACATAAAACTAACTCAAATCTGAATAAAATAATCCAAATTAGTGAGATTCCACAAACTATCTTAGGAGAAAATAAACTACATTTTCCAAATTCACATTCTAGATTTAACCCAACACATGCTAATACACAGAAAGTAAGAAAAGGAAGAAACACAACAAACCATAAAACTAACTCAAATCTGAATATCTGTATTGATAACTATAAACAGTACTCTGTTGGATTCTAAAGAAAAATAATGGTTCAAGCCAAGTTTCTGTTAACATGTTGCGCGGGGCAGCAGACCGCATAGTATGATATACCTGGTTTGAAGTGCTCTTAAAGCAATCGCTTCGTCCGCCCTCTTCTTCTTCTTCCTCTTCTTCCTTCCAGCCAAGCAGTCAAGCTATGGAAGCAACCGTTCCTTCAAGGATCTTGTCATGGGGGGCTCCACGGCCAAGTGGGCATCGCAGGAGA
This sequence comes from Wolffia australiana, assembly GCF_029677425.1. Classification (NCBI taxonomy): domain Eukaryota; kingdom Viridiplantae; phylum Streptophyta; class Magnoliopsida; order Alismatales; family Araceae; genus Wolffia; species Wolffia australiana. Next base: position 3,541,064 of record NC_135846.1, read on the forward strand.
GGCCGGAGCGTCGTTTTCCCCGCTCCTTCATGTTCTTCATCGTGTTCTTCCCCCGCTTTTTCGACCGCCGGCGTTTCCTTGATGGGTTCGCTCAAGAGCGGCTTCAAGATCTCTTCTTCCGTAATGGGTAGCTCTTGCGGAGAGATTTCCGGCCAGAAGATTCGTGTTCCGTCTCTGAGGCCGTCGCTGTCTGGGTCCAAGGGCAGAAGAGGCGTTGTCACTATGGTAATATCCGTTTCTTGTGGGTTATTGCTTGATTTTTGAGGTTTTAAATTTTTTAGAATCCCCCAATTTAATTAATTTAAGTCTTCGTGTTGATTGTGGTAAACTTTCTTTGGATAAAATGGTGGTTGCAATGATTGAATTTTACTCATTCCTTTAATTTTAATCCGAATGGGAAGTTAAGAAGTTTCAGTATTGCCGTGGAAGATGTACTCTTTTTCCCCTCAGATTATCCTCGAATAAGCGATGCAAGATGAAAAAGTTGAGAAGATGTCAAGCCCTGGAGGAAAATGTCATCTTATGATCAGCGAATAAATGTAGATGCCTTTCCAAGACATTCAAATTTTAGTGAGATACAGTGGGGTGGAATTGCAATTTCTTCTCTCTACAACTCAATCTAAAGACAAAATGGTTAGGATCTTTGGTGTCTCCTAGGGTCATCAGCGCTGATGGCCTTGGTGGACAGAAGAGAAAGTACTTTGAAGACAAGACAGTCTAACGTTGTTCCTTAAAACCATAGATTTAATTAATTAGTGCTCATTCTTTTGCTGGAATCAAAGTCTCGAATCTGTGGTAGTGAATTAGTGGAAAGAAGTCAATGACTCAAGACACAATTAGTTCTCCTATGTATTGTATTTCTCGCTATAACTGTGGCAACATCATTTAGGGCTTAAATAAAATATTGCTTCCTGTAAGCCCTCATCTGCAAAATGTAACGACAACAACCTTGCAGTTTATATTTTTTCCACCACCCATTACTGTTGACCGTCTTTTCGGGTCATTCACTGCTCATTCAATGTGTTGGTAAAATTCAAACATGTGCGATGTGTTCCTGAAATATTCCCTGGTTTGAAAATTTAGTATTATTTATTTCAACAATTGATGGCAGTTAATTCATTTATTTATTTTGATTTGAAGAAAAAGAGGGAAGGTAATCCGAAATCCAAAATTAATGTTTTATGTGATAGTGAAAAATGCATGACCAGCCAGCCTGATCCCCTTTTCGTCCTTCACTTCCTGCTAAACCATTGGTGGCAGTTATGGGAAGTTATTCTCATAAGAATAAACATGAAAACCAAATCGACCATCATCCTTATGTTTGTATATTGTCTGTCACTTCACAATATTTGGACGTGTGTTAAATTTGTGAATCACATTAAATTTTTTAATATTATCGTAATGTCTATTGTTTTCTTTTTCTTACATCCCGTGAAAAGTTTATCGGTCATGGTCTTTCGATTAAATCAATTTGTTGGTAAAGCTTAAACGTTGGGTGATCTGTCCCTGAAATCTTATTTCAAAATAATAACGGTTATTTGCGTTATTCTAATATTCATGGCTCCTATCTGGAGTTATTCTGATTTGCATACATTTGAAAAACATAGTTTAACTATCGGCCTGGTGTTTTTTATTACCAGCTAAAGGATAATTAATTTTCTCATGACAATAGTTGGTGATGTTCTAGTGTTATTGTCCTTGAAAGTTCCTTTATATTAGTCTTCTGGCTCTAGGCTATTTTTCTCTATGTTTGGTATTGTAAATGTGGGCCATGTATTTTTCTCTATCTTTGCTATTGTAAGTGGCCCACGGTTTCTTTCTTTTCTTTCGTTTTATGATGTGAGTGGGCCACAACATATAAAATGTCCACGTGGAACTGAAGAAATATAAGTCTGGTGGGTCTGACATGTGTTACTTATTCCACTCCAGAATAAGTAACTTAAGCTAAATGGGCCATTGGCCCATCTCATATAAGATTTATACCAGTTTTTCACGTGAATCAATCAGGGCGTTCTTTTTGCAAGCCTTATTTTCAAGAGAGATGGTCAAGGGCGCTGTAGGAGTGTGATACACAACAGTGTATCAAAGTCCAACGACAACCTTGAACAAATCTTGAATTGCAAATCCTCTCGGGCGTGACCAATAGAAGAATCCAAAATAAAACGAATAGTGTCAATGTCACATCGAACAGAAGAAAAAAACGATGAGAAGATAGATGGAGAAGGATCTCAATCCAGGTCGATCTTCTCCCCTCCGGCTGCGGACGCCCACTGCTCCGGCCTCCGGTCTCTACAACCGTCCTGATCTTGTAAAACAACCTCCTTTCTTCTTTTCTTGTTCAGCTTGCTCCTCTAAAGGGTCTCTCATGTGCGGGCCCCACACGTGCCTGTAACTAACTTTCACTGTCTTTGGGCTCTCTCTGATACTTTCGTGTGAGGAATGTATCAGAGTGCAAACCTCAATACTTTGTTAGAAGAAAGTGCTTTGTTTGAAGATAATTTGGACTATTTGAATCTAACATTGACGGCCATTGTATGGAGTTATTCTTGAAAGAATAAACATCCGAAACCTATTTTGACCCTCACCCGTGTGTTTGTGTATAATCTGCTAAACCATTGGTCACTGTCACATGACAATAGTTGGACACTTCTAATTGTGGAAAACATTATAAATTTAACTTTAACTCTTATACTTGTAATATTTTTCCCTCCGCAGGTGATTCCCTTTCTCAGAGGAAATGCCTGGGAGCAGCCTCCTCCTGACCTGGCTTCTTACTTGTACAAGAACCGTATCGTGTACCTGGGAATGTCTCTCGTACCGTCTGTTACTGAGCTCATGCTTGCTGAGTTTCTCTATCTACAGTATGAAGATGAAGATAAACCTATCTATCTTTACGTAAATTCTACTGGCACCACAAAGGTGAACGTTCATGGAATCTCTTTCATTCTCTACAATTCTGAAAAAAAAAAGGCTAAATCCTTCTCAGTCAGATTTAAACTTGTCTTTGTGTAATGGATGAGCGTTTGACTTTCAGTCTCTGTAGTCTTTTGACTCAGTTTTCTGGAAAAATATATTGGACCCTGAAATTTTGAGAACTATTACTATTTAGGGATATCACATTCTAGCTTTTAGAATTCCGCAAAGCCAAAAAAGAAGAGTAATTGTGAGGATATCCGTTTTTTACAGGGAACTAAAAGCTACCTATTTTTGTATAATTTTAATGTTCTGTTCTTTTACTCCCTGCGAGTTACAACTTCACTCGAAAAAAAAGAAAAACAAAAAATATGTTATTTAGTTCTAAATTGATGAAATATTGTTCAATTGTCCTTGCTAAATGTGGAAAATAATATTCAGGGCGGAGAAAAGTTGGGCTACGAGACTGAGGCTTTTGCAATTTACGATGTGATGAGGTATTTATTAACAGAATTCAGTAAAGTTTTTTACTTTTACCATTGTTTCCTGGGTTGTAGTCAGTTAAATATAGGTTTCCTGATGTTTTAGGATGACAAAATTGGTAGAATATGGGATCTCTGAATGACATTTACAACATGGGAAGCATACTCTTCGTCATGCACCCTTTGAGCCTGTGACATCATTTCTAATAGAGTAAAGATGTATTTCCCTGGTATCTCGTTCATTTTAGAAAAGTACGTTGTGAAGAGTTTTATCTACGTATCGTAATTGGGGGAGTGACCATGGATAAATGCTCCTTCCTTTAAGCTTCTAAAAGGAAAAGTTTAAATCCACATGGTGTTGTGATAGAAACCTCAGCTAGGCCTTCATCGGGAAGGATATTGTAAGGGTAGAGATTGAGAATGAAAAAAGAAACCGTAAGAAACAGGCCCTGGTCAACGCTTTTGTGTGTACTAGGAGGATATCCCCACAAGTGCAACTACTTCTTGTATGACCTCTTTGAGGGAGGGCTACAAGTAATTTAAGGAAACAACATTAACACCAACATTCCAGTTAAATGCCTCAATTGAAACTACATTTCTTTTTCTAGGTACGTCAAACCACCTATTTTTACTCTTTGCGTGGGTAATGCGTGGGGAGAAGCTGCTCTTCTGTTGGCTGCTGGGGCTAGAGGAAACCGTGCAGCCCTCCCCTCATCAACAATCATGATGAAGCAGGTATCTTTTTTTTATGTGTTTAAAGGTTTACATTTGTTAACTCGGACTTCATGCCTAGTTATCTGCTAGGATCTCCAACCTTTGTCAGCTGTAGTTCCGTCATTTACCTAAGATTAGTTTCCCTTTAAGCATATGTAGCTAGGTTTTGCCAACTATGACGAATTCATCATCTACTAGGGATGACGAGGAGGAAGGCTCATCATGGTCCTTGCTGGTGGCCCGAATGACGAGAACGAAATCATCATTGTCGTCGTAACTATGGATGAATGACTATGATGATTCATCCGAAAGATTAAAAACAGATACAGTGACTGTATATATTTTTTTTATTTCAAAAAAAAATACAGTGACAAGAGAATGATGAGTCATCGTTGTAACCGATCATCGTGGTGAATAGAAATGAGGACAATGGTGAATCATCGTCGTCCTCTTCTCCGAAAATACAGTACTCTTCGTGTCTGTAGTTTTGGTGAGCTCTACATGTACCCTCCCTCCTAAGGACAGTAATCAAGAAGTTGAATTGGGCCTGTAGCCATTTTATTTCTTCCTTCCTTCCTATTGTTCTCTCTCATGCCATTCAAGATTATTCCCCTATAGAAACCGATATCATTCATATTTTAAGTAATTTATATCTTATCTTTTATGGCAGCCAATTGCTCGGTTTCAAGGCCAAGCATCGGATATTGAGCTTGCAAGGCGAGAAGTGAAGAATGTGAAGGATGAGTTGGTAAACTTCCATAGTTTTTTTTCCTTTTCTTCTCTGCATAATTTTAATGAAACTGCTTTATGGTTCCTTTATTATCATATTTTATGAAATTTTACAGAAGTATAAGGAGACCATGCTTTCTTGCGTTGATGCTATATTTTCATTGTCTTACGCCTTCCCCTATTGCTGTTTAAGGTGTTTTTTGACCTTTCTTGGGTTAGGTCGACCATTTTAGCTTTTTCATGCACATATGATGTTTGAAGATTTTTAGTAAGCTTACTATCTATTGGTTTGGATGCTAAGTGTTTTATTATTTTTTTATGTTGGACGAAATAAATCCCCAAAAAAATAATCATAAATTGCCTGGTACTTCCCTCTTGATTTCGTCATGATTCCTTAAAATCAACCGGAGTTAAATTTTTTTTCATCTTGAACATTTTTGCGCACCTTAGTCTTTATGCTGAAAAACAATATTATATTTAGTTCTCTCTATTTCCATCATCGCTCTCCCTTTCACACTCTCTCCATCTTCTAATTTTATAAAATTTTTTGAAGGTGAAACTATATGCGAGACACACAGGGCAGACAATTGAGCAGATAGAGATGGACATCAGGCGGCCTAAGTATTTCAGCCCCAGTGAAGCTGTTGAGTATGGGATCATTGACAAGGTTTTTATACAATTAATCAATTCCATATAAGTCGATGAATAATTGTTTACTTATTTGTTATGTGACGTTTGTCTGAGATTTCTTCCTCTTTTGCAGGTCTTGTACAATGAGAGGGTCACCGGAGACAAAAGTGTTGTTTCAGACCTTAAAAAGGCCCAGCTCATATAAAGCTAAATTGAGCAAATATTGTAAGCATCATTCAAATCTTATTTCTAGCTCCCTTTATCTTTTTATGTGTCTCTGTCCGCAGATAGGTACTTTTTAGCGATATTCTGATATTTTTTATGGTATATTTTATTAAAATGAGATGACGCGAATTTCCCATGGGAAATTATAATGATATCTTAAGATATCTTCCCTTATTTTCAATGCCTTTCTTTAACTTGTAGATATTATTTACTTAAAGCGTCCTATATTTGTCAAGTCTATTTTGTTTGAAAGAAGAGAAAATGAGTTTATCATGTGCAATTAGAATGCTAGTTTCAGATTATTGCTTCTCTTTTTTTTAAAGATCCTCACTTCATTTTTATACCTTTATTGATGCTGAACTTAGTTATTAATTTTGGATTTGAAATGAGTTTTTGGAGCCTTGTTCAGTTCAAAATTATACAACTAAGGACTTGCTCTTGGAGAACTCAAAAATATCATCAGCTCAAGTGACTCATTTTCTTGCTCACTCGATAATGCCTGCAATTTCCAAGTTAGTATGCTTTGGCTTTGGAATATGATTTCTTTGGAATATATATTTGTATGATATATATTCATATGAATGTTCAGATGACAGAGTGTAATTTAGAGGGTGCCTAAATATAAAGCATCATTTGCTAACATGGAAGTTTGTTATTTTTTAAGGCAAAATACAAATTCCTCAATAAAGAAAATAGTTCGATCAACTTATGTGCTAAGAAGATACATCATTATCTTGAAGCGATGCCAAATGCGAATAGTGCTTATCCTAATGCCATACACAAAGGCCCATCCTAATGCCAGCAAGAATCATCAAATCTTACTTAAATTACCCTTAGCAAGATCTGTAAAAAAATGGTAGATAATTGTTATCCTCTACACTATACTGGAAAATGGTAGAGTGCTAGAAATATGCTCATCATCACATGATTTAAAAAAGATTACTGATTTCCTAAAGAAAGAAATTGCTTAGGTAGTATCCAAATGTTTAATGACCTAGAAGTTAGGGATTATGGATGACTTAACTTTATCATTAGTTGTCAATAAAATGTGTAAATCACATTTGAAATATGCACAATGTGATCCTGTGGCCTAAAAATATAATGGCTGATGACGTTCAAATGAAACTAAACTAAGTTTTATCTAGTTTTCTACAATTGATTATAATGTAACAAATTAATTCAGTAGGTGATAATCAAGCTCCCTTCCATTCTACATTGAGGACGACATTTACCTTAACAGATTAGCACTGCATATTCCTGCTCATGTAATGGAAATGGTTCAGAACCATTTGCATGATGACTCTATTGAGCGATAATGGGTGCTTTTTAGGCGATGAGTTCAGTAGATTGATCCATCAGAAATCCCTGGATGGTAACATACCTATATCTCAACAAGATTGATTAAGGTAACAGTCCTGTAAGAGGTCCTTAAACCTGAGGTACAAGGGCCAGTCGATGGATGACTAAGTTTCAACTATGACTTGTACACTAATAATCATTGGATTATTAAATAATAATTGACATATTAAAACAACTTGACGACGGTGATTGTTCGACAAAGATGTAACGGTTTATCCTCAATATGAGAAGAGCCCAACTCTAGGAAGATGATTGACTGAAATCCTTGGCCTAGATGATGGAAATATAAAAAAACTGACTCTCCTATAATCATACCCTCCATGATTATAGGAGTGTTATGTTGATAAGTAATCGTACCTGCACAATAATTTTGAATAAATTATTTCCATGAAAGGGTCAACTAATACACTCATACCTTATGGAAAACATTTTATACTTCGAAACATTGTGTGAATGGCCACTTGACCCACTGATTGGTTTAAATTGCTACCATATGAATTAACTGTTTTGTCGAAGCGACCTCACCTGCTTCAGTTTAGTTGGAACCAAAACGACTGGGTTCCACACACATCAAACACACTAAAGGTATGTGACAAGCAGTTCACCATCAATTCTTTATCCGAATATAAAATTTGTTTGAAAAAAACACAATAAAAGGATGTGTGTTGGCTTGGCTAAGTTGTAAGACCCACATATCTAGAGTGATTCCTCCCCTATCCTGGGGATGCTCAAGTAAATATTACCTATGCTCATGTCAAAGCTGGCCGATTGGCTTGAGTGATTTCAGAACCTGACCTGAGTTTGTCCACAAATAAAACAAAGTCAAAGTAGTAAGTGGTTTGTGGTAAATTCATTATAATATCCAATAAGTATTTGAAATATAGATAAATTTAAAATTTTAAACTTTACAGTATAGATCCAGATCATATCAAGTTTGAGTGATTTTTTTATTTATACACAAGAAATTATAGGTTCGTAAAACATCCATTAGCTGAGATAAAGGCTGATCAGATTTTGTCACTACTTCCAAGTCGACCCTTTACAATCAAAGGGTGACCAGATTTAGCCACATACACACTTTAGACATTATAACAGACTGAGTTTTCACTGTCTTAACCTTATCATATATATAATGCATACATCATATAGAAGATTAGAGGATATCCACTACCTGTACTATGTATTAGGGACGATAGAATAATAAGCTGTGAAATTTTTAAAAAAACTTAAAGCAAATTCTGAATCCTAGTTGCATGCAGAAGATCTACTGGAAATAGGGATTTTAATGATGCAAGATAAAGTCTAAGGTCAATCAAACTTAAAGACAAGGTATTTCCTATGTGAGTTGAGAACACCTATCAAGTCAAAGCAGGTGTCTATCTCTCGCTTGTTCTCATACATATAATCTTCAAGCATATCTATGTCTTAAACACTCTCATTTACCTACACACAACCTGGGGTAAAAAATGCTCTACACGAAAAAACCATTTTCAATGGTGCAGAGTTTTTACCATTCAATAGGCACCACCATTATTTACTGGGATATTGATAGAAGAAAACCAGTAGATATTATGTCATAGAGTTAAATTTATTTTATCAAATAATTTATTTAAATGTTTAAACTCACTCAGATTTGTCTACTAGTGAGTGAGGTTATCTCCACTGGGACTAGTACTTGGAGATGGATCTAATGCTTGAGTTAGGATAAGGGATAATTGGATGATGATATGGATAATAAATAACATTAGTGGTATAGTAAAATAGAAGAAGGGATAAATTATTAATAAAGAGGTTGTTGAAGAGCAAGATGGTACTATTATTATCATTATTATATTTTTAATGTAATCATAAATATGTACAAATTGAGATGGTATGATGATGAGTAATAATAAGTGGTGCAAGGAAGAAAGAGATAAATTAGAAGTCTTATGATTAGCAGATATGATATTAATTATTATTATGATTATTACTTGGGAATTAATTTATAGTATATTTTAAAATATAATATTGAGGAGAAAATAATATAAAATTGAAGGAAATTTGGATAAGGCATGTGTTTTATAAAATGAGGCTGCTCTAAGAACCCCAAATAAAAGTCTTATTTCAGAGTCTATTTAAAAACAATAAAGCTCTCAACCATGATCCATGCTCTCCATAACTAAAGAGTCCAGAAGGTAACGTAAAAATGTCTAGAATTGGAGAACCTGAGGATGGGGTTGTCAATCGCCATCCTTTGACTATACCATGCATCCCTGATCATCTTTCTCCATTATGACACAATGCCAAGCTGTCCTGGAGTTCCTTTAATGCCTTCCTGAGCTTGTGGAATTGTTGGAGAATTGTCATGACTCTCCTTCAGGTCTCCATCCATAGGAAGGGTCTCCAGCCACCACACAGTTATTGGTAGGAATATAGTGGAAAAGTACAAGAAAAAAGCCTTTGTAACGGTGAAGAGGGACTTCCCTCTGGGGTTGATGGCGTGAGCTATCTCAAAGAAATCATCTTGAGGCCCATAGGACCCGGATTGGTAGTCCCCTGTACCAGAATCACCGTCTGGTCAAAGGAAGATGACAACTAGGGGTAGGGATTGATGGAGCTGCCCCATCCATCAGATATATCTTCAAGAGGGTCAATGGCTGAGATCAAATCATAATTATGTACCCTCTAATGATCAGTGTACCCCTCGGTCTACTCAGCCTCTATCTCCACAATTGATTCCCGGTTAGTATCCGCCAATGAATCACAATCCACGACAACTTGGATATTGTTGCCCATGTCGGCCATCTTGACCAATTAGAACCAATGAAAGAGATAAGGAAAGAGAGGTTAGATGTTAAATTGGCCCATTATGAAGAGGGTTTCGGCTGGGTTGGCTCGAAGCCCATTCCTTATCTTTGTTTCCCAAGGTTGTAACCTGTTGGGCGGCTATCGATCTCCTTGTCTTCAGTTGTGACTACAAGAATCAAAGATGTTACATCCATATTGAAATTAAATACCACTGTTCCCTTGCACATGTGTGTGGGTTCCACACTCTCTTGTTATTGGGCCTACTATGGGCCTTGGTGATTTCTAAGGTTCATTGTGCTACTGCCTTTGAGCTGCACCCGCTGGTGTGCTAGTATTGTATAGCTCCTAGGTGGCTTGAATGCATCTGAGCTCATCAGTATGCACGTGGTTTGAGCATTTTTGTGCCTAGCTAGCTTGGCTGCCAACTTTTGGGCCTGCACATCTCATTTCCCTTTTATTTAGCTTCTTATCTATTTTTTTATTTCATTCATTTATAAATTAATTAAAATAAACATGCCAGCTGTGAAAGTCCTTTTATCAAAATAAACATGATTCCGTGATACAAAATATTGAACCTGTAAATAAAAATTAAAAGATCTTAATTTTACATAGTGAAAAATTAATTAGATAAGAACTTGTAGGTCATAGTTACTATTCATGGTGATCTTTACATGACATTTATCATAGTTTATATTTTAAACTGCCTAAAAAAAGTGATCGTATTTTTTACTTGATACACACAAATCTTAACGATCGATAAACATACTATTTTTTATTTTGATTGTTTTTTAATAATGCAACATATAATAATATTATTAAAAAATAATATTAAAGAAATTCTGTAAAATACCATAAGATAATACAAATGATGAAATATAAAATTATAAAATGGTTTATTTTATCCAATGTATTTCAAAGGATGAAAAATTTAATTTTCAAGAGCTTTAAATCTTATTGGATGTGTTGTTGAGTTGCTCATGGATTGTAGGACAGTGTCAATGTGGTTGCAGATTGAGCTAATGGGCCAACTAGTGACACCTCAGCCAAGTCCACTCAGCCCAAACTGGACTCAACTCATTTGATTAGCTCTTTCTAAGAAATATTCTGATTCTATGAAATATTTGGCTCGAATGAGTTGACTAAGTATGAACTGAGTGAATTTGGATTCTAAGAAAGACATGACGTTGCCATGCTAACTTACTTGTGACTGAATTAGTCCCATTTGTAAGAGTGCAAGGTTATATAGCCCATTATTATCACCACATATTTCTGATGGAGGCTCATGTACCTGGTAAATAGTTGTCATTTTATTGAAATTGAATTCAGGCTATTCATTTTACAATAAAATATGTCTCTTACTACAATTATGTACTCCACATGTAGACCAAGTGAAAAATATAATCCATGTTAATATGTTTTTAAACATGCAATCATTAATTTTAATGCATATGAGATTTCCTAAGAATAAATTTTCTGAGGAGATATAACTTTGATCTTGAACCAAGGGCTCAACATAGAGAAGCATTGATGAAAAGTCATTATCCAACAGTGATTCATTGGATTTCCAGCATGATCCAACTTAACATTTGAATTATAACTCACTTAATGTGAATTTATAATCATAGTTGATACCAAAAACCTATTAGATGAGTACATTTATTTACATCCATTTTCCTCATTCTGGTGTTTCTAGATTTCAAGAAATTAATATATATTTTTATGCCTCTCATTTAATTTTAATCAATTAAAATGAATTTTTATCATTTTATGAATCATTATCTTTTGACCTATGTCTTGATAATTATAATTATTGAATTTATCTATTTTTAAATCTAAAAGTCTTAGTTGGGATATGATGCTGTGATTGACATGAAATTGTTACAATTCACACAGAGGAAGAAGAATAAAAAAAGTGGGACATAGCTTAAAAACTTGGTGATCGAATGAATTGGCACTGATCAAGTCCAGAATTTCTTGATTCCTCAAGTGTGAAGCTTCTAGATGTATGCACAATCTTAGCATGCCAGATATCCTCCATTTTTATGAGCCCCATCATCAATCAATTGTCATCATGTCACTAATCCAATCACATCGAGATTGGACATGAGCAAATGAGAGAAGATTTAAGTAAAACACATTGAATATAAAGTTAGAAATAATATTCAATAATTATATTGTAGATGTTTTAATTTTAAATTTATTCTTATTTTTCAATAGGTTGAGTCTCCAATACATGAGGTGATAAACTAGACCACATGTCCCATGGAATCTATCTATCATTAGCTACTGTGTACTTATAATCCTTCTTCCACGTAGGGATCCTAGAATGACTTAGGGTTTGGTTAACCACCCAAACCTGATTGACCATCTTATTTAGGGCTGATGCATTAGAAAATCCTCAGAAAGCTATTTTTTTAAATTTCACTACCTTGGCGAAGAACTTCATTGCGTCATCTTTCTTGAGTTTCTTCCTCCTATACCAAGGGCATAAAATGCCATATTGCACAAAAAATTTTCTTCATGGAACTGTTGCTGCACTCAAGCTAAGAATTTTTAGAATCCCCTGATTATGGACTTGTTGGTAATAGTTAAAAATCGTTGCCCATACACTCTATATCCTTGGATATCTCAAGTCTGATACACACTTATATAACCATGACATGAATGAACATGGTTTAGAGTTTGGTATAAAAACATTCAGGGATTCATAGAAACAAATACAGTGCAATCTTCCCTAAAGAGCACTTATTATCACTCAGTTTCTCCATAAACAGATAATCATGTGATCATCAACCCTCATCGCATGAGTAGGAATATAAATGATTATTTAATCTGGATGAATAATCAATAAGAATCACCACATTATAGTTGCATCAAAATTCACTCATCAGCTAAAGAATCCTTTAACTTCATTATAAACGTCACATATGAATAATGATAAATATGATTTGTATCGATGAACTCTTAACGAGATGTAGAATGTGTGATTGATTGGTATGACATTTAATAAATATGATCGAGATTAATTTTATGTACTACTTCAAAGTTGAGAAAGCAGTTTGATATCATTTTTGAAATACGAGTATAGCTTTATTTTCATGATTCTTAGATCAGATCACCTCTCCTACAGTCCACTCTCAAAACTAAAAGAAAACCCAAATGAGGAAATAAATCCCTCCATAATTGTTATTAGTAAGCAAAATAAAGTAAAAAATGATTTCTGCCTCCAACAGGAAAACATAAACTGTGGGAACAACACCATGATCTAGAGAAGTTGAATTTGTCTAAGCTAAAGTGCATCATTTCTTGATTGATTAACGAAGTGACAGAGGTTCTGAGGTGTTATCTGAAGGTTATCCAACGTTCTGAAATAAGTGTTGTGTTTGGAAGGATTTAAAAAACTCTCTTCAATACCTTCTATCACTCTTATCTTAGCAAAGTGGGTTCAAGTCAAACATTGTGGCTTGCCATCTGAAAGTGCCATTTTAAAAAGATGGGGGATGATCTATATACATCTGAAATCATGGATCGTTGAGAAGATGAAAACTGAACTGCTCTTTTGTCCAATAATTCCTTGTAGCATATCACATTTCGAAGATGGAGCAGTCTAGGCCATTAAATTTCTCTCCCTCCTTGATCCTGATCACGAATCATCCATGTGGTACATAATCTTTGGATTTTCTCAAATATTTTGCATATAATCCTTCATTCAAGAACATCTTCCAATAAAATGCTGACACATTGGCTCATTTTTTCTGTTAAACTCCTGTCATTTGCATCATAATATGCATATTTAATTCAGCACAGAAATATGATAATAAATTCCTTACAGTAGCAGAAAAAATTGAAATGAAAACTTGGGCTTAAGATGCCTGTGAAAACTGTACATGAAATGGTTAAAAAGAAAAAGGCAGCCAGTGCACTAAAATTTTCATTTTCCATTCAGTGAATTGTGTCATGCCTGTGTATTTGCACATAAAAAGTAGGCGCATTCATACTAAAGCCTGGCCAATATTTTTAGTAAATAAAGTTGTTATCCTTAAGTATTGTCTTCGTAAAAATAAAAAAAACAGATAATAACAACAAAGATGTATTTAGGAGTGTTCTGGAATCTTTGGACTTAAGGAATCATTTTCACTCCCTACTGTTCATTGTTCCCAATCATTGATCACAATCCAAATTAATCAGAGTTTGATTACTGAAATTACCAAATTGTTTCCCTCAGATAACACATAGTTATATAATTAGGCACTGCCATTTAATTACCCATAAATATACTGTTTAGGGAAACAAACATATTTATACATTCTAATAATTATAGTCATAGACCAGGTACCATGTAAACCATTATTTTTATCTGAATGATAAGGTAATAGAGAACGATTCATAAATGTAATAATAATATTTTATCTTTTATTATGTATGAATTTGTGTTTCTTCATAATTTATTTTCCTAAAGTGTAAAATTATATGAAATTTTAAGGCTGAAACTTCTAGATATATCATGAAAGTGAATAAATACATTTAATAACATAATTTGAACCCAAGATGGAACAGGTTTTGACAAGTTAGAATGGTGTTGAGTTTTATTTATAAGGATTAGTGTTTTTTTGCCTAGTAATCAAGTAGATATCCCTATATTTTCAAATAATTAAGATTCCTGTTTGAGACATTGCAGATGGTACTTTGCTTTCTTTAAAGATTTCCTCAAAACTTAATTTTGCATTAGTAACTATTAAGTAACGATGGGAATTTTTAATATGATATTTAGTAGAATAATTAGATATTGCATTTTTAAGGATATAATTACTTTAGCTTCATTCCGAAGTTAGTCATAGAAATATTAATATAGGTGTAGCTATGTAGTTTATTTCGAATTCTCCCTCTTCTATCAGATAAATTAATATCACTGTCGTTGAGAACTCCTAGTATCATCTAGGAACAATGGTAATTATTAAAGTAAAAAGAGCCATCGAAGATGCTATTTATTTTCATTGGGTGCCCCAATGGAGGTTCCCTGTACCACAAAGTCAAGCGTTCTCACACTAGAGTACTCACTGGAGGGTGACCTCCCTTGGGATGCAGCCTCTCTTCACAAGAAATAAATTTAACTTCATTGACTTTATTCTTACAACTGCACACTTATCAAACAAGCCCGTGTGATTGCTCTAATTATGTTTTGTTTCCTCTATCTTTCCGAGGGAAGGTCCTCAAATGAGAGTACTGTTACAAAGTCCACAACACTTGTAGAAAGTAAAATACGATAATTATCATAACATTCAACATGAAAACCATGACGTTATATGACGTAATAAGATCTTTTTACGACGTACTGGTGTTCTTGGGACGAAACACAGTTGCCCACATTCTCTGGCGATCTCGCTGAGACTCTTAAACTGCAATCAAATATAGCTAGTTGGGTTGATCATTTTTCATCTGATTACGTTTTTCTGGATCTAATAGATTGCCTCTATAATCTTCGGACAAGTAAACGGCCAATTTGAGTGCCATGTCGGCGATGGACTTTGCTAAGTTTGTGCAATGTGGCAGCTATAAGGAACAACGAATATTATCTCGTGCCTCTAGTGTACAAGTGTATCACCAACTATCCGCTCATTGATAGTAAATTAATGGACGGCCACTCGTCGCTTTCTTAATAAACACGAAAGAGTAATTCGTGGACAGCCGTTCATCTCACTTGCTCTTTATATACGTGTTCACATACTAACCAACCAAAAGCCGCGAGCTACTGTTGCCTGCCATTAATCACCTCAACTTCCTCATTAACACGGCAATACGTTACAAACTTAATTATCCAAATTAGGCCCACGACTTAACATATTTTACTCTCACTCCTCCATACAAAATTAATTCCAATTAAGTTGTATGAATTCATAGTTTGATGTAGTCTCAGAGTTAATGGTTTTCTTCATCGTTAGTATTCAATATTTTATCTCAAGGAGAGGTCTAGGAAGTTCAGCAGTAATCTTTTCATGGAATCGCATGCATGTTATACATGGCGACGGTGAAATTACCAGGAGAGCTGACGACTAAGTTTTGAGACCTCAACGGCGGAAGATTGGTAAAACTTGTGAATAACATTGCTTACTTACACCATCTCTGTGTGGGCTGGATCAGAGTTTCGTCGATCAAAATAATAGATAAATATGATAAACCAGCGTTATGACCTTAAAAAGATGATGAGCGTGATAGATATTATTAAAGAGATGAACAGGACGCCTGATGGCGGCTTCGAAGTCTCTTGAATCAGCCAATTGTCTCGTTGCAGCTTCAGACTTCTGCTTCGTGGCCCTATATAAACGACTTCAATGTAAATTCAGGCGAATGCTCGAGGGAGAGGAAAGATGGGGGGAAAGACGGGAATGGGTAACCCAAGGCAGAAGTGGGCGGAAGGCATCAGGCTGCTGGCCGCGCTTATCTTCCTTGGGTACATCGCCTTGTGGATGGTGGCGCCGACTTGTCAGTTCTGGGAAAAATGGCTGCCCAAGCTTCGCGCAGAGACAAGCTCAACCTACTTCGGAAATCATGGTTCTCTTTTCTACGTCTTCTTATTTTGGTTCTCACATCATCAGCATCAAACAACAACGACATCATCATAAAAACATCATCGTCTTGAACAATATCATCATCATCAACATTAATATCATCATTAGCATCATCAGTAGCATCTCATCATCATTAGCATCATCATCATCAACATCATCATCATCAACAACATCATCATCAGTATCATCAACATCATCATCATTATCATCATCAACATCATTGTAAGCATCATTATCTCAAACTAGTACTATTCTTCTTCTTCTTTTGGTTCTTCATCCTCATAATCATCACCATCTTGTTGTTATTATTATTATTACTATTAATACTGCTATTCTTATCTTCTTTCTAGTCTTCAAATGGTATCTGTTCCATCATCACCATCTTCATCTTCATCTTATTATTATTTCCCTTCTTACAGTTAGTAGGATTATTTTTCTTCCTCTTACTCTTTTTATTATTCTTATTCTAATTTTTTCCTCTTAAATGTATCTTTATTATTTTCATTCTGCTTCCTCATGAGGAAAAGTTCGGTCTTTTTTCAGGGACCAATCTCTTAATCTACACGTCCTCTATCCTCTTGATTTCCATACTCGGTTGCTTCTATGCATATCTGAAGCAGGGAACAAGGGAAAATCAAAGGTATCGTTTGGTCGAAATCTTCTGCCAATATACGAAACGCCAGTTCAAACATTTAAACCATAATTTCATTTCCTTATATTTTCAGCAAGAGGGCTGCCTTCTGGAAGAGACCGGCAATTGTGACCGGCCCCTTAGGGATCGTCTCCTGGACAGAGTTGACCTTTCTAACCATGTTCATCGCACTTCTTACTTGGTATTTCTCCGTTTCCCTGTCCGGAGGCTTCTCCAAGATAACTCAGGAGTGGGCTTCCGAGAAGGGTCATAAAGTGTAAGAAAAAAATGGCCTCTCTCTCTCTCTCTCCATCTCTCTCTTCATCTTTCTCCCTTTCTCTCCCTCTCTCTCCATCTCTTTTCCTCTCTCTCTATCTCTTTCCCTCTCTCTCTCCCTCTCTCTCCATCTCTCTCCCTCTCTCTCTCCATCTCCATCTTTTTCCCTCTCTCGCTCCCTCTCTCTCCCTCTCTCTCCCTCTCTCTCTCTCCCTTCCTCTCCCTCGCCCTCCCTCTCCCTCCTCCCTCCCTCTCTCTCCTCACACACACACACACACACTCTCTGTGTCTGTCTGTCTCTCTCTCTATCTGTGTCTGTCTTTCTCTCTCTCCGTCTCTTCCTCTCTGTGTCCCTTTCTCTTTGCCTCTCTCTCTCTCTCTCTCTGTATCTGTTTATGTTTGCCTCTCGCTCTCTGTGTGTCTCTCCCTCTCTGTGTGTGTCTCTCTCCCGTTGCCTCTCCCTCACTCTATGTGGCTCTCTTCTCTTTGCCTCTCCCTCACTTTGTGTGTCTCTCTTCTCTTTGCCTCTCCCTCTCTCTGTGTCTCTCCCTCACTGTGTGTGTCTCTCTCTTTGCCTCTCCCTATCTCTGTGTGCCTCCCCCTCACTCTGTGTGTGTCTCTCTTCTCTTTGCCTCTCCCTCTCTCTGCGTCTCTCTTTCTCTATTTGCCACTCCCTCACTCTGTGCGTGTGTCTGTTTCGCTCTTCGCCACTCCCTCACTCTCTGCGTGTCTCTCTTTCTCTCTTTGCCACTCCCTCACTCTGTGCGTGTGTCTGTTTCTCTCTTTGCCTCTCCCTCTCTGTGTGTGTGTCTCTTTCTCTCGTTGCCTCTCCCTCACTCTGTGTGTGTCTCTCTCTCTTTCCCTCTCCTTTATCTGTGAGTGACTCTTTCTCTCTTTGCCTCTCCCTCACTCCGTATGTGTGCCTCTCTCTTTGCCTCTCCCTCTCTCTGTGTGTCTCTCTCTATGTCTCTCCCTCTCTCTGTGTCTCTCTCTCTGGAGGCTTCTCCAAGATAACTCAGGAGTTGGCCTCCAAGGAAGGTCATAAGTGTAGGAAAATATGGCCTCTCTCTCTCTCTCTCTCTCTCTCTCTCTCTCTCTCTCTCCCCCTCCGCTTCCTTCGGTATGAATCTAGTCGTTTATAATTTAATCGCTTGTCTCCTTCATGGCAGGTGGCAGCTGAAAGTTGAGACAGCGGGCCTCAGACTAGGCCTTCTAGGAAACCTCTGTCTTGCCTTCCTCTTCTTTCCTGTGACAAGAGGGTCCTCGATTTTGCCATTGTTCGGCCTCACCTCGGAAGGCAGCATCAAGTATCATATCTGGCTCGGAAACATAGTCATGGTCCTCTTCACTCTCCATGGCATTCTGTACATCATTTACTGGGCATCTACTGACTCCCTATCCGAGGTAAAGAACACTTCCCTATCTCCCTAAAAGACAATAAGGTTTGACGGGTACGATTACAATAAGGTTGACATCAGCGTGTCATCTTATCAGCCGACCAATTATGTAACAAATATTTAGTTATTGTGTTAGTGTAAATATACATAAAGATAAATCCGAGCTGGAAATGGAGATTTCTTAAAATTCAGACACTTTAATTTTGATTTCGTAACCCTGGAATTTAATTTTTTTACAAAGATGTATAATAATTTTAATTTTTCAATTTCTGGATTTCTTATGGCTTATAATCTAAATTTTATTTAGGCGTCTGTTGACGTCAACAAATAAAGTACCCCTTCATTATTTTCAACCGGGCATCGTTATATTTTGCTGTTGTAGTCTTCATTTTTCTGGTGGATGATAATTGGGAGATATCTTATAGACACTTATGATAGTTGGTGGGATATGAATCAATGCGCAGATGCTGAAATGGGCAAACACGGGAATCTCTAACCTCGCTGGAGAGCTCGCTCTTCTATCTGGGCTTGTTCTTTGGGTTACTACGCTACCACGTCTCCGTCGCAAGATGTTCGAGCTCTTCTTCTATTCTCACCAGCTCTACGTTCTCTTCCTGGTCTTCTTCCTTCTTCATGTTGGCATTAGCTACTTCTCTCTCATTCTTCCGGGCGTCTACCTCTTCATGATTGACCGGTTCTTGCGCTTCCTGCAATCCCGCGAAAGTATCCGCTTGGTCTCTGCCCGCCTTCTTCCTGGTGAAACTGTGGAGCTAAACTTTGCGAAGAGCACCAGTAAGAGTTCTCCATAGTCATATTTCAGAACGTTACCCTCCAATCATTGTTACTTCGAATATTGTCAAAGATTTCATTATCATAAGATCGTACCGTCTTCATCCTTCTCATTACTATCACTATCGTTACCATCATCATTTGCTTCACCATCTTTCATCCCTATCTTCATTCTCTTATTCTTCATCTTTCGTCATCATTATCGTCAACATCGCAATCACCATCATCCTCACCATCATCAACCATTATCTCAATCCTCTTTAACTCTCATCTTTCATCATGATCGTCATTAATTTCTATAATCGTTGTTATCTATCATCATTACCACCATCATCATTGTTATCAGCAACATCGTCAGATTCATATTTTTCCTGTTTTTTCAGGATTGGACTACGGCCCTCTTAGCAACGTCTTCCTCAACGTGCCAGCCATCTCTAAGCTCCAGTGGCACCCCTTTACAGTGGCATCCAACAGCAAGCTAGAGCCCGGCACGCTGAGCGTCATCATCAAGAAAGAAGGCTCCTGGACACAGAAGCTGCACCAGCTCCTCTCTTCGAGTAACCCCCAAAACCAGCCTGAGTTTGCCCTTGAAGGCCCTTATGGCCCCATCTCAGACACCTTCTCAAGGTTATCTCTCATCACCCATTCATGATAAATATATTTTTTTTTCATGCGATTATATGTTGCATTGAATGGAAATTTCATGCTTAAAAGTCTAAACTCTGAAACATGTGATAAGATTTTCACGCATGAGTACAGTTCCATACATCAGTGCTTAATTAACTTATTTTTCTATTTTTAATATCGCTTTAGGATTTTTTTGACGCTCGAAATAATAACGAGTCAAGGATTTACAAGTCACCTATGTTTTCCTTTCGCTTGATTTATAACAAGTTGTACACATTTCCTGCCGTCTTTGTAATCTTTGTTTCTTTCGCCAAGGTTTTATTTCATGACCCACGTACGTATAAGGGCAATTCCATAGTCACAGGCCTAAACTCTGTAGGATTTGACAGGCTTTATAATGCACAAGCATACAAATGGATTATTTCTTGAAGTAAGACAGTTTTCTACTTTTAATACAACTCTCACCTATTTTAATTCATGAATGAATTAATTAATGATCGTCTTAGAAAAATAACAAGTTCACTCTGTATTACGTCCGCTAGATTAACAAGTCATATAGATTACCTGCCATCTTCCTGATCTTGATTTTTCCAATCACTAGGTACGATTCACTGATTCTGATCAGCGGCGGCAGCGGGATCACACCCTTCATCTCCATCATCCGCGAGTTCATCTTCAGAAGCGCCGCAAGAGACAACCCCACGCCAAGAATCCACCTCGTTTGCGCCTTCAAGAACACGGCCGACCTCGCCATGCTTGATCTCCTCCTTCCCATATCCGACGACCACTGCGACATCTCCCAACTCAATCTCAAAATAAACGCCTTCGTTACCAGAGATCAAGAACCCACCAAAAACGTAGCCCCCATCCGCAAGCTCTGGTTCGAGCCCAAGTTAGAGCATCAGCCCTTAACCGCTGTTCTGGGTCCTCACAGCTGGCTCATGCTAGCTTCCATTATCGCCTCCTCTTTCCTTGGGTACCTTATCCTGTTAGGTATAATGAATCGCTATTATATTTACCCTCAAGACCACAACAGCAACGTAGTCTACTCTTATACTGCCAAGGCGCTTCTCAACTTGCTTATCATCTGCGGGGTTATTGTTCTTTCGGCGACGACGGCGTTTCTTTGGAGCAAGCGACGGTACGCCAGCGACGCCATGCAAGTGAAGGTTACAGACGTGGGAACGTCAAAGTTAATGGAACGAGAACTGGAGAGCTTGCCCCAGGAGTCTCTTGTGAAGTGCACCAATGTGCAGTTTGGGAGGAGGCCTGATCTCAAGAGTAAGCAATTATTTCTCTTTTTTTTTCTTCCCCCATCTTTACCCTTTAAGAAAACTCCCGACTTCATAGAGTGGGAGCTTCAACCTATTATTGATTTCTAATTTTTAAAAATCTTGAAAATATAGGGATTCTGATGGAGGAGGAGAAGGGGAACGTTGGCGTTTTGGTTAGTGGGCCAAGAGGGATGCGGCAGGAGGTGGGGAAGATTTGCTCATCAGGGCTTGCTAATAACCTGCACTATGAATCAATGAGCTTCAGCTGGTGAGGATTTATGGTCTTGCAGATGACAGTTGAGATAGTAAAGGAGGAAATGCTTGTAAAGATTCTAAGACAAAAGAAATTCTGGTGTAATTGAGTTTCACCAAGACAAACAGCTGAAGACATGAACCTACGATTACCTTCTACTATGTATATAAAAAAATGTTTGAGCTTGTCACGAGATTGTTGGCTTTGTTGATTGACTTGCTAAGGATTTCACGCGTAGCTCTGATGATCAATTTTGATCATGGATCCAGCTTAGTAGCTCAATTGATTCTCTCTGTGGTTGCCAGTTCTATATTATATAATATTCTTTTTCTGGATCATTTGTCGCATGAAATGATAGGCGGATATGGGAACTGTACTTATACGTTATCAGATATCGGTTAATATTTTCACCTATATTTTCAATATTTTTAAAAATTAGAATTCAATAATAGGTTGCTAATATTATTGAATCCCCCCACCCCCCAAAGCTAGACAACGGATGATGATATCAGGATGGATACGAAACCCCGATCTCGGAAATGGGCTATCTGATATCTTTTTATAATGATATCTGGATACCAGATGATGATATAAGATATCAGTTGCTACAGTACTGATATCTGATACTGTTATCTGTTCCAAGGGTTTTCTGATATCCGACATATGAATAAAAATATATTTTAAATAATTTATATTTGCAAATCTAAGCTATTGGGAGCTATATATAGTACATTTTAGCGTTTATTAATTTTCTTGAAGGTTTTCAATTATGATTTCACTTAATATTCCATACTTAGTCTGGCCGAGTAAAAAATGGGCCAGATTGTGTGAATTGCGGAGCCCAATATGGGCCAATTTTACATATAGTAGTCACAAAAGCTAGAGCACAGTTTTTTTTCAACACAAGTTATTTCAAACGTATTTATAATATTGTAAGCTTATATTTTTCCCATATGGGACAATACATTTTTTTTTAAATATCTGAATATCAGATATCATTATCCAGATGCCAATTTTTTCAATATATTCTTCCACTTTCGATATCAGATATTAGATTTGATATCTGGTATGAGCATCCACCTCTTCTGGTGGCCATGATATCGGTTCTGATATCCGATACTGGATGGATATGTGATATATGTCTGATATTTTGTATCTGAAGCCACCCTGATTTTATCCATACATTGGAAATTGATTGTTCGATATCAGATAGCGAATGGATATTGGGCGGGTGAACACTAGAGGGAAGTGTTGAGATTTGGCGCCCATTCGCTTCATTTATGAATATGAGAAAGATGAAGAGAAAGAAGAGGAGAGAGAGAATTGACAATAATGGCGGATATGCTTGTTCCATTGACCGCATATGAGATGTATATCATAAGTTTGCATAGATCCTTTTATATTGAATCCTAGCTGTATATATTTATTAAATCTTGCGCATGTTTCATCCTATATATATATCTGATCTTATATTGAATCCAAGCAGCTGATTTCATAACGAGTATAGTATATGTGTTAAGGTCTTATTAGTCTATTGTTAAATTAAATTTTATTTGTGTGGAAATACTGTTTAGTTGGACTCTGATAAAACCCTAATTTCGGTCTTTATTTCATGTTATTAGCATGATTTATGCATTTAAAGGCTTAAAATTGGGTTGTTATCATATATTTACACGAAAATAATGTTTTCAAGTAATTTCTGATTTTTCCCTAATTTTCTGTTGATTATATGAATTTGTAAGGATTTATTGAAGGTCGAAATAATTATTTTTGGATGAAAATGGCACATTTAAAATTTTATTTCGACATTTATCAACATGGGAATGAATCAGGGAATTTTCTAGAATTTTCTAGAATTGTTTACAAATTTTTAGGAATTTTCTGGGATTTATTTCAAGAAGAAATGCATTTATTCTATTAAAAAAGGGCATATTTATAAGAGAAAAAAATGTATTTATGCAATTTCTAGACTTTCCGGGGCCTTTTTTGCAACGTTTCGTTGCAAAAGACCCTGAAAACAGCTCTCGGTCGCCATGGCAGGCGTAAAGATCCAATTTAAAATCATTCAGGGTTTATTTGCAATTGCATTATTAATTTTAGAGAAAATCGGAGGAGAGAGAGTGCCGAAAGGACATATATACAAATACCTCTGGGCGGCGTCAGATATCAATAATCTGTTTTATGAAGGGCTTCGTTGAAAAAGCGCGCCGATGCCTTCCGCCGCGTCGACGTGGCAAAATCATAGCCGTTGGATTAAAATCCAACGGATATGAGATGTGCGCTACACGCAGGAGGTAAGTACACCGCCCGTGCAGCGCATACAACGCGCGTGCACGGGTGGTGACGTGGCGACAGTTTAATGGATAAGGTATAAAGAAACGCACCGGTACGTGCGTAGCGATGCATATGCAAATCCCGCTTTTCGATTTTTCTTTTGTTTTTCTTTTTTTCGCAGGTGGGGTACGTGGCGCGATGAGAGAGAGCCCGCCAAAGATATTTGAAATGCGGAAACCAATAGGCTGCTGACACATCATTGCGTGAATTAAGAAATAAATCAATTTTAATCCAATGGTTAAAATTGATTTATTAATAACTTTTGATCCTGAAGTCCGATTGAGATGATTTTTTTATGGATTTGTTCGTCTTGATCCCCTCTTTCTATCTGTATGGTTGGATCATTCAGATCTAGCCTACATTGATAGAAATATATTAATTACTAAACGGGGGTAAAATGGTGATTTTCACCATGTAACCTAGGTATAAAAGCTGAATTTCAAGAGGAGGGGCTCATTCTTGATGGTTCTCTATCACAGCTGCAAGACAGAGAGGAGTCCCACCCTAGATCAAGTTATCCGGTACTTTTTCCTTGATTGTATTTGGATTTGTGCATTTTGAATGAGATTAGTTCAATTTCTTGTTTCTTCTTCTTGGTTTTGATCTGAAATTCTAAATCGCTTGGCTTGAGCGGCATGTACAAGCCCTGATTAGGATTGAGAGGAGAATTCGAGGGATTCAACTAAGCATTCAATTGCATTCCAAAGAAAAACTCTAAAAAATTTTAGTTTTAATTCTTAGGAGATTAAATTACCCCCATTTCAGGTCTGAATTATCAAAGTTGCAAAAAACAAACCAAACTCAAATTAAAAATTCCCTTTTAACCTCTCTAATTGACCTCTTGGATCCTTTTATTAGGATCAAATAAGCCATTTTAGAGCTCCATATTTCTTCTATTCATCTTAACTCTTCTAACCCCCCTTTCTAAATTCTCATCTAATTAGGGTGACTTGATCCTCATTCAAGATCAAATTCAGTTTAATCAGAGTGAAACGACCAATACAATCACCAAATTGAATTCCTTACTAGCTTCCCTTGGACGACACTCATACTTATCACTATACGTCTTAAGTGGAGTTCTTATAAATTTTATTGCATAAGCCAAAATCCACAACGACAAGGGCTAAAAATTGCATAGTTTTTACCCCTATTTTCGGCTTATCAGACTCCTTTAGATCCCGCTTTAAACTGACCGCAGAGATGGCAGTTTTGTGCTTGTCGCATGAACTGATAAACCTCTTAGACGGTCTTTTTCAAGATATCTTCTAGTTTTTCATTGATGTGGAAAAATTGTGTGTATACCTATTAGTTGAATTTAATCATTTCATATCAATTCAATTAATCTGGTTGTGACAGTACTCTTCAACTGATTTTATTTGTACTTGTTAATCCAGTTTAATCATAATAATTCATCTCATCTGGTGTACCTAATTTTGATTTGATCACATCTGATTAATTGATTAATACATCAATCATAACCTTGATTGGCATCAACCAACATTATTTTCTCTCATAAAGTAAATTGAAATCAATTACATCTATTACTCTAAATTGATCTCATTTAATTCTAAAGATTGATTTCAATTGATAATAGTTGATGTTATCACTGATTTAATCATAGCTGATCATATCCAATATATCTAGTTGGTTTGATCACTTTGTGATCAAAATTTGATCAATCAGTAAAATTGACTTGACTTTGACTTTCTCAATTACTTTTGATTATTCATAACTGATCGAATACGATTAACACAATTGAATTAAATTGAGATTGTTATTTGATTTAGTTTGATCGCACTGAGCTTAGAAGCTTTGGCTTGTATTGTTGAATTGAATTTGAATTTCCTTCAGATTTCATTCTACTATTCTGATTTGATTGAAATTGATTATTCAGATTCAAGATTTGATCCATATTACATTAGATAATATCAAACTGAACTTGCTTTTAAGTGACTTATCATTCTGATACTCTCAAGTTGATAGTATAGTGTTTTATGATAAATCTAGTTAGAAATATATTAGGCCCCTAACTAGTCGGCATTCCTTGCCCAGAGGCCTACGTGCTTATTGGGAAGGATTGCCCTTGTATTTGGCTCACGACATTTCTAAGGACTGAGTCATTATGGATAGCGATATCCAAATACCTGATCTATTAGGCCATTTCCACTGCCGGTGGTGATTCACGGTAGACTGCGCACGCGCCCGTCCACGCCCAAGGCGGGACGAATCAGGTACGGCCCGTGCGTGCTGGGCGCACAGGCTGAACTGCCCAGGCGCGCGCGCGCAAGCGCCGCGCGCCAACGCCAAGCGCTACGCGCGGGCGCCAACGCTACCCGTCGGCGCCGAGCTGTGCGCGGGGGCGAGAAGCGCCGCACGCGGGTGCGGGATGCGCAGGCCGGGCGGCATGCCGCGGGCGTAGCGTGCGGAGTTGTGCGGGAGACCGCGCAGCGGCCGCACGGGCGGCGCGCGCATTGCGTGTGCGGGGCGCGCGGCTGGGAGACATCCCCGCCAGGAGACTAATGCATGTGGCGCACCGAGAGCGTCGGGACGGCACAGCGGGCGTGTGGCGCTCCTGCGGGTAATGCTGGGCGCACAACGCCCAGCTCTGGGACGCCAGATGCAGCGGCGCCGCGCAGACTGCGCGCCAGAGTGTGGACACGGGTGCCGGTGGCGTGTGTGATCGTCAAGGTAGGGGTGGCGTGTGTGATCGCCACGCCCGTGGGTGCACGACGCTTGGCCCGGCGCACGAATGAGCGGCAGAGCGGGCGCGCACAGGCGGAGCGGCGACCCTGAGGCGGTGCGGCGACATTACCTTGGTGCAAGGCGCCTCGTCTCGTTCTTTGTAACACCCCTCGTCTTCCCGCATGTAATCTACGGTGTATTCTCGATGATATTAATGCAATGACCCTATTCACTGACGGTGCCTAGCACCACCATCTCCCTTAACCCCTTCTAAGTGATCTTAAGCAATCCCAAGAGCTTCCGCTGCAAGAGATCAAGGCTGCTCAGTGTTCTACCCAAGCACTGAGGCCGGCGCACGTCAATTTCGAGCCAAGAGACCTAGCTCGAGATTTGACCGTGTGACAATAGTATATAGGCTGAATTCTGTTGAAAAAAATGAAAATCTATCCTATTTGTTTTCTAGATGTATGAATATTGCAGTTCCAGTTCAATATACTGCCTCAATATTATCACATAGAGAGAACTGGCACACTTTCTTTGCAATTTTGATTTCTTTGTGGTTAGACTGGACCCACAGAATTTCAGACGTGGTGTTAGCCAATGATTTGCATGCAGAATTTGCATTCAGTCATACTGTCGTGGGCCTTTTTTTGGATCTCCAAGAGATAAGATTTTGCCCAAATAGATTAGATATGCTCATGTTGATTGTCAATCATTACGATCCACAGCCTGGTATGCACTTCTGAAGACATTTATTATTAATTCTATCACATGGTGTATAAGATGATCATGAAGAACATTGCCCTTCAGATAGTGCAACGAAAGTCTCAAAGAATTCCAGTCATGAGTATTCGGACTAAGGCTTTTCTGACAGGCCTTATTCATTGCAAACAATATATCAGGTCTGGTAAACATGATATATTGAAGCCCTCCAATTTTGTTGCTGTATGAGACTCATCAGGCACATCATTATTGTTACTGTAAGAAGGACATAAAGATCATGGAGTGTATAATTTTTAAATATTTTCCATGTTCGCGTGTTGTGGTAAAGAATTAATATATTTTGATTTTGACTAAATACATTATTTTTATGGTGGAATAATTTAGTGCCAATTAAATAATTTTATCCTAGATTTTGAATAACAATGTATTTATTAAATGAGTTAATTAATTTTGAATAGCATAAAATTGGGAGACATATCTAAAATCCAAAATCCATAGACATAAGCCAAAATAGAGATGGGTTAACACGATGAGGTCGAACAATAAATATTATATGTTTTTGAACAATTAAGACCAAGAATCTAAACACAAGATAAATATTTATTTAGCCAAGCCCTAGGATCTATCATGGTTGTGTTTGTATTCCATATCCATGTGACTCTCTTGGAAAAACTTAGGGTATCATTTATTATCCAATCATAATTGATCATCCTAATTAGCACCGGTGCATTGGGAAATTATCAGAGAACATTTTTTTCTAATATTTATCCTATCTTGGCCAAGGGCTTCATCACATAATCTTAACCAAGTGAAAATGATCACATCTCAACCAGACAATCACATTAAGGAACTTGTTGCGTCATCCAAGATAAGAAGATATGGAATCCCATGAAAAACAGTTATAGGTCATATTCAAACCACAATTATCCATCCACAAGATGTTTTTGATCTCTGAGCCAGATAAAAAAAACTGTGATATGAATTAATTTGGCTGAAAGCCATATATAAACCCATTCAAGGATTCATATTGTTAACATTCGAGAGGTCGTCATCTGAAAAAATACCGCTATTATTGATAGTGTCTTTGCATGAATCATTACGGGATAAACCATCCGTATCATAGGAGTAAAAAGTGCAATAATTTTTGATGTTATTATCAAGTATATTTCGGATATGAATTTTTAGGGGGATGTGATTAATGACCAGTAGTTGCCCTACTAAGATCTCATCATAATCCACTCATCATTGCACAGATTTTTGGATTGCATTACAAGTGTTAAAGATGCATAACAAATATGATTTGTGTTAATAAATATTGAACATGACAAAACATGTGATTGGGTTATAGTTCATGCTGATCCAAACGGCCTCCCCTCAAGAACAACTAGGTTCTCATTCAAAGAAGCAACGGACGGATGTATGTTTTACATTTATGTGTAATTCATTTATTTAAGGATACTCAAGAACATCTGCACAAGCTCCCTAGGAGTGGAGAACAGTAATGTAAAAGTGACCTTTCTTTAAGGATACTCAAGAACACCTCTCCAAAAAAAACTTTATACATTGTCAGTACAAAGAAAATAAAGATCTAGTTTAGGCCCCTAAACTGAAATTTTCTTTCTAGAAAACTGAGCCTATCTGAACAACTGGACTTACCAGGCCTACTGGGCCGACCAAATGAGAGAACTCACCAAACCAAAGCCCTGGTAATGTGGGATCCTTTAAGTTAACCCAACCCAACCCCTGAACCATTCTAGAGACCTGGATTGGGTGCGTTATAATAGTTGAAAAAGGTGTTACTTACAAAATCCATACCTTAAGTAGGTCTTGGCATTGACTTTGGGAGCTCGAGTTCACACGCCATCATTGGGCTTTTATCAAGGATCGTTTTTCTTCTGGCCAACTGTTTATCTCTGACAGCGTTTTTTTGGACGCGCATTTCCTGTCCGTTGCCCAAAAAACGTTATTCACTGTTCTTTTTCAACGTTTAACACGAAAACTTCCACTTTCACGAAATCCGGACAGTGGCACCAATGATATAGATCGATATATGGATAGCTGTATTGATTATTACATACATAAATGAGTATATACATTAAGAAACAGATAAATCTGTAAGGGAATTTTGGTTGATAAAGATATAGATAAATAGATAGATAGATAGATAGATAGATAGATAGATAGATAGATAGATAGATAGATAGATAGATAGATAGATAGATAGATAGATAGATAGATAGATAGATAGATAGATAGATAGATAGATAGATAGAGGAGAAGACAGCCAGATGGATAGATCCGTAGATACTCAGAATAGATAAAGCAACCCCACCTGGCATCGGGGCGGCTAAAGTTTATGCAGGCTTTTACATCTGCGGTTCCTTTCCACATGCAACAAAGGTGTCCCTTTTGCTCGTTCTCGTGAGTTCATTCTCTCTCTCTCTCATTCTCTCTCTCTACATCAGAGCCGTCTACAAAGTACAACTCCTTGCATGCCCTGTTCTATAAGAGTGCACCCCATTCAGCTACAAAATAACTTCAGGCTTCTTCAATAGAGAGAAACTACGAGATAGAGAGAAACAAGATGAGTGCAACGCCGCGCTTCTCTCTCTCTCGTCGCAGCCATCGTTTAATCTTCAGCTTCTTCTTCTTCTTCTTCCTAGCGGCGCAGTCCACAGCAAGAGACTTGGACATGGCTTCTACAACGGGCAAGGCGGCGACGCCAGAAGCCGCCGTCGGCTATGGCGAAGGCGGCGGAGAAGGGAGCGAAACTGGGTCGATGCCACGTGGCGGCCAATGGGGTTATCAGTGGGGCTGGGCCGCTAGTCCAGGCAGCAAGGGATGGGGATTCGGCTTCAGCAATGGCGGTAGAAACGGTTGGAGCGGCGGCGGCGGTGGCGGCGGCGGTGGAAGCGGCGGTTGGGGTGGCGGCGGTGCAATCAACGGCGGGGATGCGAGCACGTCAGATTACTTTTCTCCGCCAGACTATGTACCTTGAGGCCAGTGAGGAGGGGAACTCTTTCTCTGTGGTTTGTACGCTTGCAAGCTTGACAATGTTGGAGTCAGAGATAGGAATGTAATAAAAAACTTGAAGGTTTTAGGCCGCTAGAACAAACGGGTTTTTCACAGACTTTGAGGCGGAGCCAGTGCATGAATCATCCGGATATAATAAGACTGAAAACTTGGTGACTAGTCAAAGTAAGTCGATTTTCGAGGAGAGGAACTCTTTCTCTGTGGGGTTTTAGGCAGCTAAAACAAACGGTTTTTTCGCAGACTTTAGTGCGGAGATAATGCATGAATCATCCGGATATAGTACGACTGAAAACTTGGTGATTATTCAAAGTAAGTCGATTTTCTAGGAGAGGAACTCTTTCTCTGTGGTTTGTACGCTTGCAATCTTGACGATGTTAGAGTCAGAGATAGGAGTGTAATAAAAAACTTGAAGGTATTAGGCCGCTAGAACAAACGGGTTTTTCACAGACTTTGATGCGGAGGTAATGCTTGAATCTTCCGGATATAGTAAGACTGAAAACTTGGTAATCATTCAAAGTAAGTCGATTTTCGAGGAAGGCATGTGATTACAAAAAATATTTTCATCGCTGAAGCGTACTTTTGAAATCGGGTCTAAGCTAGGGTATTTCATTTTTATTGTGGTTCTTAGCTTTCTGATGGCGTTTTCTGGTTTTTGAGGGGATTTCCTAATGTTATGTGCATAACATACTTTTTTAGAATATTATGTTTTTCTTTCCACCACGATTTCCTTTCGTGTGCCTTTGTGTTATCGCCCTCAATTTTTACCTCAAGATCCGTGTGGTTATTTTATCGTCTGTTCCAAAAACCTGCATTAACAAGATGAAAATCTCTCCTCCTCTCTCTCTTTTTCTCTCTCTATCTCCATCCTTCTCCCTCTCTCTATCTCTCCCTCCCTCCATCTCTCGATCCCCCTCTCTCTATCTCACCGTTTCTCCCTCTCTCTCTCTCAACCCCCTTCTCTCTATCTCTCCCTCTCTCCCTCTCTCTCTCTCTCTCACCCCTTCTCTCCATCTCTCCCTCTCTCCCTCTCTCTCTCTCTCTCGACCCCCTTCTCTCTCTCTCTCCCTCTCTCTCTCTCTCTCTCGACCCCCTTTTCTCTATCTCTCCCTCTCTCCCTCTCTCTCTCTCTCTTGCTATCTCTCCTCCCTCTCTCTCTCTCTCTATATCTCCCCTCCCTCTCTCTCTCTCCCTATCTCTATCTCTATCTCTCCTCTCTCTCTCACTGCATCGGTCCCGCCCTGGTCCCCTCTCTCCAGCCTCTTTCTTCGAGATTCACGGACTTATTCCCTCTCTGTTCTCTAGGTTCAACATTTTTGCTTCAAGAATTATTTTCTCCTGTTATCTTCTCCCCGTGGTACATTCGAATGTTTATCCTTAAATCTCTCTCTTACTTTAGTCTTCATTATACACGGAATTATTCCATCCCTTTGTGCTTTCTCCTTTTTCACGACTGGAATCCTTAGCGGCTCTTTTCACTTTAGCCCTGAGCCAGTTAGCTTACTCTACGAAATCTGTCTCCTCTGGAGTTCTCTCACCCACTTATATAGTCATATTTCCCTTTTTTTCCCTTTGTATAGGCATGTTTGTGATGGGCGTCTAGGTCATTATCCATCAGTTCGACTGATTTCTTACTCTTTGAATAGATCATCTCCTACAAACACTTCATTGTATATTTACAGATAAACGATGCAAACTCTTCCGAGGTCTTAATTGATCTAATCTCGTTCAAACACTCATCATCAAGTTGCCCACTTCATTGCATGTTTGTTGCAACTCATTTGACGAGTGCACAACTTGTATGATCAAGAACTTGATGATAATCTTCAATGCACAACTTATATCCTTGCAAAGCATTCTCATGTTGAGCCTACATTTGATGTTGCTGATGGGATATGAGTACAGAGTTAAAAGTGAAGAGTTCACTATAAGGTGGTTCAATGTTAGGCACTCTCAATGACCAGCAATTGGTTATGGAGGGTGTAGGAAGACAGAGAGCCTAATGCCATGAAATACCAAACGATAGTTGTTTGATGAGAAGAATATGACTTATGAATCAATCCTAAGAGTCTATTCAAGGCTCACATGGTAGCGGATCTTATACATATGGGGATGTCCTGAAGATTATTGAATTGACTTAAAGGTTGGATAGGGTTGGAGAATGGTTCTCCCTTGAAATTATTATTGGCCTCATCATTTGATTACTTCATTGATAAATCCAAAATGATAGTAATATATATGTGCAATTCTAGCTAATTTATCTACTTCTTTATCTTTATCTGAATATATTATCAACATTTATGTTAAGTTTTGAAAAATCATGAAATAAAATCATCTTTTTCTAATTTGGAGTTAATTATTATCATTTGTGGGACTAACCCCACTTAACTCAATGAGTTAAGTGGAATGAATCTCACTCTCTTCTTAGTTGATGTGGAAGATGCAGGAATTAGGTGAAACTTTCATGAATAAAGGGGATATTTAAATGAAGAGGAAGCTATTTGGAACAGAGGAGCAGGCTCAGCCACAACCCTGGGCCAATAAAGAAGGCCCAAAGCAAGACAGTTGGCTCTAGTCTAAAGGCCCATTAAGGAAGCTCCACTAAACCCACTATGAGAGGCATGTTGGGCCAAAGAAAGGAGGGCAAGGGGAAGGTCCAGCCATGATTATTTATGGACATTTCAGGGGCTTAAATTCTGATTGGAGGACAACCTTGGTCGTGGATCCAAGCCAGAGAAAAAGATCCAGCCATTCAATCCACAAAACATCCAAGTGTGGAGACTTAAAGATAGCACCTTTAATGCTAATTAAAGAAACCTTGAACGTCCAGGGGGTATTTCAAAGGTCTCAATGCTGATTGGAGGACCATAATGGACGTGGATCATGACCCTGAAAAGAAGATCTGGCCATCCATTGTATTAAAAATCCATTGGCTCTCATTTGCTCTCTCTCCCTATATAAACCCCTTCACCCTATTGTAATATTCATCTTGTGATTCAATCCAAAGTAATGTTTGGTGGCCTAAGTCAAATTGAGTCATAGATACATTCACCTCAGTGAGTGCCAGGCTGAGCATGAAGCATCCAAGGCTGAAAAAGCTGGTGGAAAGGAAGAAGACGTCCCTTGGACCTTGGCGGGTGTGACAAAGAGGTTACCTTCTAATTTCTCATTTTTTACTCTTTTCTATTCATCTTTTGTCTTTTGGTTAGTCTTGGATCAGCTAGCCAATTTCCAGACGGTTCCAATGCATCAGACCACGCTCTAAAATTCATTCTAGAACTCATTCTAGACTGAATTTAGTGAAGTCCGTTTTTTCTCTCTCCTCCACCAAGCCATTTTCCCCATTTGGCATACGAACTTAGCCAAATTTTGACTAAGTCCAGAGCGCCAGCCTATTCCATTTCCTATTTTTTTTTGGCTTTAAAACACTCCTACAAAATCCTAAAAAACTATTTTCTGCCTACTAATATTATTATAATATTATAATTATATTTTAACTTTCCTTGTTTTATATTTTTATTTAATTAGTTATTTATCTGGCAAACCTACTTCTAAAATTATTAAAATATATATAACTAAAGCACAAATTCTTAAGGAAAATCCCTTGCTCCATGTGGATCGACCCTTACTCGACCCTCATTCTAGAGTGAATTTAGAGAAGTCCGTTTTTTCTCTCTCCTCCACCAAGCCACTTTCCCCATTTGGCATCCGAACTTGGCCAAATTTTGACTAAGTCCAGAGCGCCAGCCTGTTCCATTTCCTATTTTGTTTTGGCTTTAAAACACTCCTACAAAATCCTAAAAAACTATTTTCTGCCTACTAATATTATTATAATATTATAATTATATTTTAACTTTCCTTGTTTTATATTTTTATTTAATTAGTTATTTATCTAGCAAACCTACTTCTAAAGTTATTAAAATATATATAACTAAAGCACAAATTCTTAAGGAAAATCCCTTGCTCCCTGTGGATCGACCCTTACTCGATCGGCGCTAGAAAGGTTATTATAAATTTTTGTTGTTTTAATTCGGATAAACCAACGACACAAATTAGTGAAGTTAGCTCATCATTAATTACCCCAAAATCTTAATTATCATTCATCACTTCTACTGAACTTGTTTAAGAACGTCTAGGGTAAAGCTTTAGAAGGAAAAATTCCCGAGACATCTTGGTTGGAATGACTGATGAGAAGGTTTTTTATACACTTGATATGGACAAGGGAACTAAACATATTAATATATCCCTATCACAGAAGGATATTTGTGATATGGAACAATGAATATTTGTGCTATGTTCCAAAAGGTCATTAGAAGAGCAAGTACATTATTACTTGTTAAGATATGTTGGAGCAAGTTGAAGCAAATGCTTACAATTGGAATAAAGTTGAGAACGACAGCAATAATGGGAAGATATAGTATCTTTAAACAACTATTATGTTCATAACATAATAAAGAACATCACATCTGTTATGAACAGATTTGGACATTCTCTAACTATTGAGAATAAAAGTTTTTCCATTTATTTGAGAAGTAAATTTATTTCTCCTGCGTCAATTGAAAGTGAATAAATCTATGGGATGTTTATTACCACTCTCTCAATGTGAGATTTCTCCAAATAAGAGCAAGAACTATGTGAAGAAGGATCATCTTTATAAGAACATAAAACATTGAAAAAAGGAAGAGAACTTAAGATGCATGGGATGCATTTTTATTGCATTTGATTTTGAACCATATGCTAGATGCTAGTCATAGCTTATGGGTAAATAACTGCATCTGCAAACTTTTAAAGTGGAGAATATGCCAATGTCCTATTAGAGTCAATACATGGTGATGTATGTGTATACCTACCTGAAAGAGTATTAAAACTTTTCAATAAGATAAATGAGAAGAATACATGAGTATGTAGTTCACATAGTTTGTGAAGGATAATCTTATCCTAACACAACAAATATTTATCCACATACGTCACAGATGAATGGTTCATCAAAGAGGTGGAGTCACACGTTTGTGGGAGTAGTGGAATCCATAACAAGCAACATAAGATTCTTGTGAACCCATGACTCTATGCACTCATCACAATTGCATGCTCGTGAAGCTTGTTACTTAGTAAATCTGTGCATTAAGAGTTGTGGACAGATAAGGGAGAGAACATTTAAGAATAAGAAGTTGATAGCACGCAAATTATATGGCTAATTCTGGTAAATGATTAAACCTACTTCTATATTGATAGAATACAAATACATGTTATCAATCGTTAAATGATTAAACCTACTTCTATATTGATATTCTAATTTTGTGGACTTAAATTAGATTTAAATAATTTTTTTGACACCAAATCCTTAAAGAACATAATTTTGTGATTCAGAATATATTTTTAAAAATTTGTCCGACTTATATTCACAGAGATATGAATTTTCGAAGTTGAAACTTATATGCATTATATTGTATAATGATTTATAATGTCTTTTTTAGCTTTGATATGCGTCCGCCATAATCACCATTAGATTCCTCAAAATGGAAACTAATTATGAGTTTTTCACTAATTTGCTGTGCTAATCATTGCAAAAGGCACACTTATGGTATGCAAATCACGATGCCATAAAGCGCCAATCATTATCTGACATTTTCTTTTGCTTCATTTGAAGGAGATACCTAGACCAGTAAAAAAAGTGCTGATTTAAATTGTAATAAATGCAACAGGAGAATTGATAGAGAATGATAAAAAAGAGGAAAAGGAAGTCAACAATTGCATCTGTACATGGGGTGCCAACATGTACCCCCGTAATTAATTAAAAGTAAAAGGCGGCTGATGTGGCACACGAAAACACTCACCGTGTCGGATAATAATGAGGTAATATTCTCCAGTTTTCTGACGTGAATGACATACATTAGCGTCCCATTCAAATGAAAAAGCAATATTGTGACGTGGTGTGCACCGACATGCGGCCACGTCAAAATATTAAAAAAATGTAATTTGCTTTTTTTTTGTCGTATCTCCCCCACGTACACGTGGCAATTTTGAAGCACTCAATCATGAAAGGAGAGATGATCTCACAATTATTAAAGAATTTGGTGATTGGATGGCTTATCCAAAGATGGAGAAAGAGGAAGCGTTAGTGCCGAGGATGAGGAGAGAGAAAAATGAACATCTAAGATTACTCCAAATTCAAAACGTGATATCTGACAATCCAAAGGTCCGATTAGGCTAAAATTTTCAGGGATGCTTTGTCTCCCCCTCTTTATTCGATCCATACCATCTGATCTATAAATATAGATGTATATTCTTAAACTTGCTTCCTGCTCATATGGGCTGGTTGAAAGGTAGTCATTTTTTGAGATCCATCAAGTATGTTCTTCATGCCCTAGGTGTGTGGGAAGAAGCAACAGAGAATAGGGAGGGTGTAACTTCACTCGTAAATTTTTATGATCGTTGCAGAATGTAAAGATCTATGGTAAGAATCTTCACCAAACATTGTTTTTTTTCTCAACACCATCGGTATTTTAGTTTGCTTTCACTACACATCTCGCCATTTCATCACCTTCATACGTTCTCCAAATGACATATTATCGCCTTCACATCATCATTGTACTGTTAACTTACTCATTAATTATGATCTTTGACTCTTTCTCTTCCCCATTCTCATCACCCTTCACATCATCTTTATTTCACTCTCGTATTAACTCACTCTTCTCAAACTTGAATCATCACTATCTACTAACTACTCTCTTTGACTTACTATCACTATCTTGCCTCGTATTTTCTCGTCACTTAATCTTGTAATTATATCTTTTCACCTCAATAATCACCATGTTAATAATAAATCCTTAATCATCATTCCATGTGTAGATGATCCATACTCATCACTAGCTAAGATTTCAAAGTGAGTACATGTTTATATTTTTATTGTATAATCTCAGAATACCAACGATAAATTAAAACCTAATTTTGAGATTATCAAAACTCTAGCCTATAAGATAAGGCTTAGCTAAAAAAAACTACAGTTGAGGACCATGAGCTATGGATTTGATGGAAATATAAATTATAAAATTTGGATAATATTGTTACTATCCTAAGGAACAAATTAGATTAGAGATACCAAATTAGCTCAGAGGTGGTGTTTAGTTGGAAAAGGATTATCTTCTTGGCACACACACATTTTCTATGACATAATAGAGAGAGAAAAAAATGGCTGTGGAAGAAATTATAGATCGAAAAATCTCACAACCTCACCAGATGAGAACTCAGTCCTGATGTTGGACGTCAACTAGGACGTTGTCTGGTCGGTACCGAGGCGGTACTCGAATACCTAAGTAGTGTTATCGAACATCGTAAGAGACGTCGTCCGATGGATAAGCCCTCAGGTAATGTACCTATGGAATGATATGTCCTACGTGGAAGTACGTATAGGCCCCGACTCAATGAGGTGCGCCGAACCCTGAGCTTTGAAGGGAGGGTCGAGTGACAGTGACGGCGGCCTCCTGACCCTTGTAGGAGAGATGGCGGCGGCTATGGCGCTGAACAGAATAACTCCGTAGGGGCTAGCACGTAACGGACGGGCTCAACCTGTACTTGTAAGATGCTCAATTTCATAGTTTTCTCAATGCTCGCTCACCTATCTCTAGCCCGAGCGCGGTGGAGAGCAATTGAAAGTATACTGTAGAAGATAATGTAACAAGGGAGCGAGAGGACGGCGTACCTCATCAGTGGGCTGCTTGTCATCAAGATCTTCATCAAAGCAGCAGCCGATGCAGTTTGCGGGCAAGGAAGAGCCGGAGAGGGAACCCGGCGTAGCTCGACTGGCAGCAGTGTAGGACCAGATTGGCAAAGATCAGAGGCGAAGGACGAAGGCAAGACAGACGATAGTGGCAACGCCGGTCGGCGGCATGGAGACCAGCGTCTAGCAATGACCCGATTGGCGATGACGCAAGAGTTGGTGATCGTCAGTCAGGAGAGAATTCTGAGCAACATACAACAGGCCCAGATCGGTGCTGGGGCTCGTCGATAGGGCTCAACAATTGCAGCGGGTCCACGAGGTCGGTCTTCGATCGAGTGATTGACTCTGACCACAGGACCACAGCTTAAGCGAGTAGACGAACCCGACAACGCGACTATTCTTGATGAGAATCAGCAGCGTCCACAGAGCTTTGGGGTCGGTAATCAACATGGATGCTGGTCAGGGCTCTAACCATTGCGTACGACTGATTTGGAGGCTGATGCAGGCAACAGTCGATCTTCAACCAGGATCAGATCGCGGTCATCCGCGGTGGTGCAGGGCTCCGCGCCGGAGTTGCACTCGCTCGAGGGTGCGGGTCAGCTCATCAAGGGCATTGGTCAGTGACCCAGCAAAGAGAGAGACTCGCAGACTGGTCACGCCGTCAAGCCTTAATGGTCCCACCCTCGCATGTAGTCAGTCAACTAGGCAGCCCCCGTTGTCTGGTCTGATGGAAATATATGTGGCCGGCAAGCCAATCACACATTCCACATCTCGTTCCATGTTCATTAATATAACATATTCATTATAGTGCACGTGTGATGCTTATAATGAAGTCCATGAATACATGATTGGACTTAGTGAATTATGATGAGATCGCAATACGGAGATCACTAGTCTTTAAGCATGTGTTCTAAACATTCCTATTCGAAGGATACACGAGAAGGACATTGAAGTATCCAGATAGAATATCACTATCTAGCTTCACTCATATGATGAGTATGGCCGGTAGTGTGGCGACACTAAGGATAGATAGTGGGTGCTCTTTAGTGGAAAGAGTTCACTGCATTGATCCGTACGAATCCCTGAATGGTATTATACCAAAATTTCAATCAGGTTAATTCACGTCACGGTTGTGTAAGTGGTCCTTAGACCTAAGACACAAAAGACGTCTTGTGAATGGACGGTTGTACTTTGGCTATGGCCAACGAGTTTCTAATCATGGGATTCTAAACGGTCTTAGTTCGGGTGCATGAAGAAGTTCGCAAAGGTGATTGAGTGATCAAGATGGGATCATCCACCCTCGGTATAAGAGGTGACAGCTCAAGGAAGGTGATGCGATGAAGTCCTTGGCCAAGGCAATGAAATATTAGAGAAGAGTTCTCCGATGATTTTTGAATGCATCAGTACTAACTCGGATGATCGATTAGGGTTTGATAGTTGACCATACCCTAAGCCGTCCAAGGAGTGTCAAGTGGATGAGGGATTATACATACATGGTAACCGATGATGAACAGGTTCCATCAGTGAGTCGATACACACTCCTTTGTATCTTGTAGGATGCGAGGTGTAGCTTGGCACCCCACGTGTCGGAGTCTCGACCAATCGATTGGGTTAAATTGATCTGACATTAATTAATCTGGAGTCTCAACCATGATGATATAGTTATTAATTTGGAAGGCCAATAAAGGTTATTGGTCCACTGGAGTCGTTAACTAGACTGATACATGGGCCTAGAGGATCACACGCGAATGGTCTTTTGGATGTCAGAAGATATGTGTAAGTTTTGGGGGTTTTATGAAAAAAACACACTTAGTATAATTCACCCAGACCAGAATTGTTCAGGGGCCTTCCCCTTCTTCTCCACTCTCCCCACACCCCCTCTCCATACCTGATGTGATCGGGACAACGTAACGATACTGACAGGAAAGAACGGGGCTCGTGAACCGTGTGGATACGTCTAGAGGCTGTACACTTGAGCAGCTCGACTCGTCTCGCTCTGGGATTGAAGAAATCATGAATGAGATTCGTGCAAAGGTACCTCATTTCAATGATTTTCTTGATGACGTTCGATTTGTTCAAGTCTTCCGCTACGAATCGTTTTGTTTTGTTCATCCATGGCAAGGCCTCCAGAACGCAACACCGTTGACGTTGTCTGGGAGGTCAACTATCTTTCGTTGGGTCCACGCAAATGCGGGCTGCCTCTGCACCTTAATGGTACGAGATCGTTTGAGAGGTCCAACTATCTAATGTCGGGCCCACGACGAAAGCGGACTGCTTCTGCTCCTTGACTGTGCAAAGTCATGCAGAGAAAAGCGGAGGTGACTATCAGGAGTCGACGGTGATTCACCGATTCTTGGGGAGAAAGGGGAACGGATGCCTGGTCTAGCGGCGGTCCCCCTCCTAGCCTCCATATCTGAACCTTCTCTTCTCTCTTCTTCCCCTTTCTCTCTTCCTTCTCCGTCCTTCTTTCCTTTCCCTCATGGTGAGACCAGATGAAAAACACCTCAACACAAAATGATAATTCCTGGTCTAATTTTTGTAGGGCGCCTCTTCTTCCCTTATATAGGGAAGTCAAGATGGGCCCTAGGGAGGTCCATTAAGGGGGCCGGGGGGGGAAGATCCATATAACTAAAGACTCCCTTAAAAACAAAAACAAAACTAAAATACTAAACTAAAAGACACAATGATGAAACGATGATGCGACACACGACCAAATGGACACGACACGACAACATGAAAATGAACACAAGAATGTGGTAAGACATCGAACGGGACGAGCACAGGCAGCTAGAAATCAAAAAGGGTGATAGTGCGGTCGTGCTCTTGCCCAGGGTATGTGACCAGGGTGTCTTCAATTACGCCTTGGCATTCTGGTTGGCCTGGATGCGAACCAGTGGCTCTCGATGACAATGATGGCAGCTCGATGATGTCTCAAATGGGGCAAGCTGACGTGCTCCATCAAAACCTGAACTTGTTCAGAAATATACCCATAGAACTTCTTGTGTGGTAGGGAGGATTAGAAAACTTGATCATAATGTTGGACATCATGATTCATGCAAATGTCAATATCGATGTAATACAACTCCACCGTGATCGACGGTTAGTATTACAACACAATAACACGTATGGATTGATTTCGATAATGCTGTTAAATGAAATGAATGTCGATAAGAAAACCCCAACTGAGCAATAAGAGACGTCTACAATTAGGGTGAACGTTCGATGGTCTCAACTAAGAGAGATATTGATCAAGTTAGACTCCCAATGACCCTTAAGACCAATTACGACGTCTAGGATGTAAGGGGTATCTAACGACCCTGAAATGTTCCAAGCCTAAGGATCAACGAGTAGTCGTTTTACCACAAAGAAACCCTGTCTCTCGACAATAGGGATCGGCAATCGTCATCTGTCACGTCACGCGTCACTGTGACGGTCACGTGACGGACGACGTGATAGTGACGGTGACGAATCAGAGGGCCCGTGACGGTGACGGTAACAGTGACGGATTGCCCCTGACGGTGACGTGATGGTGACGGTGTCGTTCTCTCTCTCTCTCTCGCTCTCTCTTTCGTTCTCTCCCTCTCTCGCTCTCTCTTTCTCTCTCTGACGTAGGACAACTAAGGAAAAGGTGACTGAGGGGATGGATGGGTTGACGACAGGTAGGGGTAATAGAGGGATTATAGGTAGGGATGAAACAATCCACAGAAATTCACGATCGGATTAAGATTTAAAAACCGATGAAAATCTGGTGGTGCAGCTCCGACCCTTTTCGAGGGCGGGAGTACCGTCTTCCCCCACCACGACGATGCCTAAGCACCGAAATCAGTACCTGAATTCACGTCGCAAGGGAATACTCGAGAAGAGAAGAGAAGAGATAGAATCTCAAACCAAATCTAAATCTGATAGCGGTGGAAACTTCTCGAGAAAACACTGAACGAGGAACACTTCGACACCAAAGAGTTCAGGCGTACCTCGGCACCGTAGTGTGTGAAGAGGTTGCAGGCAATTCTGATCGTGACGAAGCTGGGCGAATCCGGCGTTGAGCGGCCCACTGGACGAGGACGAGGCTGGACGTTCCGGGCGTTGAACGGCCCTGGTTGAGTGTGGTTGTCGTGGGTGCAGCGTCAAGCGTGGGCGAACACCCGCGCGCGCGAATCACTCGAAGGGTGCGCACGTAGCGCGCGCGGCTCGACGCGCGGACGGCGTCCGGACAGGGGCAGCCGGAATGCGGCCTCGGGCAGTCCTGGCGAAGGCTGCCTGGGCGGCTCGGGAACCGCGTTGGGGCGTGCGGGCGTCGCGTTGGGGCAGGCAGGCGGCGCGAGGGTGGGGCACGGCGCACGGGCGGCGCGTGGGCAGCGCGCGGGCGGTGCGGGCAGCCTGGGTGGCCCCTTGCCGGGCTACCTGGGCAGCCTTGGGCGAGATAGAGAGGGTGAGAGAGAGAAAGAGAGAGAATGGAGAGGAGACGGGAGGCCGACGTCGCGAGGCGGCGGCGGCGGCGACAAAGGCTAGGGTTAAGAGGGATAGGGGAGGCTGGGCAGCCCTCCAAGAAGAGTTAACAAAACTCAATTCTTGAAATAATGACTGCCTAAGTGTTTCTTGAAAACATTGGCCTTTATATAGGCCTTGGAGGAAAGAGAAACTGACGAGAAAATAAAGATGATAAAGTAAAGACGTGCGCTGTGTCACGCCAAAGGGCAGTTGGGAATCTGCCTTTGCCGTCGTGTCATGACGCGCGTAGAGATGTGCGCGGGTGGAGACGTGCTCATCGGCGGTCGTGGCGTGTCGGCTTTGGCGTTGATTTCGGTTGACTCCGGTTGACCGTGGTCCAAAGTATGCGTGTTGACTCCGGTTGACCGTGGTGACGCGTTCGTCGATGATATGTTGGCATCCTCGCCATCACTCTCGCTCTCTCTCTTTGGTTCTCGCTCTCTCTCTTTCGTTCTCTCTCTCTCTCGCTCTCTCGCTCTCTCACTCTCTCTCTTTCGTTCTCTCTCTCTCTCTCACTCTCTCGCTCTCTCTCTCTCCCGCTCTCTCTCCCTCTCTCCCGATCTCTCTCTCGCTCTCTCGATCTCTCTCTCTCTCCAGATCTCTCTCCCTCTCTCCTGATCTCTCTCTCTCGCTCTCTCGCGCTCTCTCTTTCCCGATCTCTCTCCCTCTCTCCCGATCTCTCTCTCTCTTGCTCTCTCTTTCCCGATCTCTCTCCCTCTCTCCCGATCTCTCTCTCTCTTGCTCTCTCTTTCCCGCTCTCTCTCCCTCTCTCTCCCGCTCTCTCTCTCTCTCTCTCTCTCTCTCTCTCTCTCTCTCTCTCTCTCTCTCTCTCTCTCTCTCTCTCTCTCTCTCTCTCTCTCTCTCTCTCTCTCTCTCTCTCTCTCTCTCTCTCTCTCTCCCTCTCTCTCTCTCTCGCTCTCTCTCTCTCTCTCTCTCTCTCTCTCTCTCTCTCTCTCTCTCTCTCTCTCTCTCTCTCTCTCTCTCTCTCTCTCTCTCTCTCTCTCTCTCTCTCTCTCTCTCTCTCTCTCTCTCTCTCTCTCTCTCTCTCTCTCGATCTCTCTCTCTCTCTCTCTCTCCCTCTCTCTCTCTCTCTCCCGCTCTCTCTCTCTCTCTCTCTCTCTCTCTCTCTCCCTCTCTCTCTCTCTCTCTCTCTCTCTCTCTCTCTCTCTTTCCCGATCTCTCTCTCTCTCGCTCTCTTGCTCTCTCTCTCCCGATCTCTCTCTCTCTCGCTCTTTTGCTCTCTCTCCTGATCTCTCTCTCTCTCGCTCTCTCTCTCTTTCCCGATCTCTCTCTCTCTCGCTCTCTCTCTCCTGATCTCTTTCTCTCTCTTTCCTGATCTCTCTCTCTCTCGCTCTCTCTCTCTCTCTCCCGCTCTCTCTCTCTCTCTCAGTCCCTCTCTCTCAATCCCCTCTCTCCATCTCTATTTGGGGAATTTCTCGTCAGTGGTGACGGTGATGCCATCACTGTGAAGGTGACGTGACGAAAGGAGAACGAGAGGACGAGTGACGTGACGGTGACGTGACGAACATTTCATCACGTCATCGTTCATCACAACCCGTCACTGTCCCGTCACGTCCGAGGCGTCACGTCCCAGACGTGTCGTTCCCTACTTGACAAGTGGCTATCCTATAACAATTATCATCGTCGTCCTAAGCAGAGGAATTGATAGGAGAAGACGGCACTACAACAAGTAATAACACTGAAATGTAATGGTGGGGGAAGACAAGAGGATACCTAATTGACAGAGTCCACGGCAAGATGTTCCCCTATGGTGAAACCACAGACGACGACGAGGCACCAAAGTCAGTGAATCCCCGGTGAAGAGGAACCAGAATGCTGGGGAAGGGCCGAGGCGCTTGGGTGGTGGAGGGCTTGGTGCAGGTGCGACGGGCCGACACGCGTACGGAGTGGTTCGCGGGCGTTCGGCTGACCGAGGCACGGGCGCGCGGTGGAGTGCGGAGCGTGTAGGGGCCTGGGGCATGCGGACCGCAGGTGCACAGGGCGCGCACGCGGGCGCAAGTTTTGGGCGCGCGCCTGAGAGCCGGCACTCGGCGGAGAGGAAGCCATGAGGCAGCGAGGTGGGGTGTGCGACGGAGATCCGGCACGCGGGCGAGGGGCGGCTATGAGATGATGGGCCGGTCGGCCAGGTGGAGAGATGGCAGAGAGGGGGGGTGCGGGCGTCGGCGTTGTTGGCGGTGGCGGCAGAACAAGAATCCTGGGTTTCTTGAAAGTAACCGCTCAAGAACTCCGAGAGGGGAATGGCAGGGCTTGAATCTTG
Source organism: Wolffia australiana (assembly GCF_029677425.1). Lineage (NCBI taxonomy): Eukaryota > Viridiplantae > Streptophyta > Magnoliopsida > Alismatales > Araceae > Wolffia > Wolffia australiana. Next base: position 3,585,968 of record NC_135846.1, read on the forward strand.
GAGGATCTTGTTGGTACGAAGGTCTGCTCCCAAAGGGGGGGAAATGATGATGATGGCGGGTGTCATCAACATGTCCTCGGAGTGATCTCAACGAGGCAACGAAGATGACAGCAATGTCCAGGTTGCAAATCCGGGATCTTCAAGAAACGTCCTCGAAGTGATCTCGACGAGGAGGCAGCGATGACACCGAAGAATTGCAAAACTGGATTCTTTAAGAACGACCACGTAGTAATCTCAACGAAGGTCGTGTGGCGGTGACTCATGGAGTGGTCTCGACGTGAGGAAGCGGAGGAACCACGTTCCCACTACTCTCTCTAAATTCTATCTAAATCTCTATAACACTAATATAAGGAGAAAACACAAGGTTCAATTCATCAAAGCTTTCTTTCACTTGGGCATGCTATCCCCTAATATAGTGAGGATAGGTGCCAAGTGACGTCGTTTAGAGGAGGAACCGTCGTGAGACGTGGTTCGTCCTCTATTCAACGGTTACAAAGGAAATGAAAACAACATGGACGAGGCCCAAACACCGGCCCAGTCCGTAAGGTCCATAAACAAAAATACAATCAAACAAAATAAAGCGCGAAATAAAATGATACTTACGCGGGCGGGGTGTTTGAACCCCAGTTGGCGAGCATCGGCGTGAGCAGCCCGGTGTGGTTGGACTCATCCCATCCTGGTATCGTCTGGATGGTCTCCCATCAGATATACTCTAGCTTAGATATGGTGATCTCTAACATATGAATATAATATTCTAAATTTTGGAATGAGCGAGAACATGTGGATTGTGAAATTTGCTTCACGCACCTCAACCAAGTTTGGAACATGGTAGACACTCTGCAAGGTGCAGTACCCATCATGTGGTAGTGGATATTTATTAAGATTGTTGTTGATGGAAAAATTAAAAGTTTATCACTAGCTGCATGATAAACTCCACCATTATTATTCTTGCTGTTGAAGAACACTGCGATTATGTAATCTAGGAAATGAATGAAGGTGAATATGATAAGGTGAAACCAAAATAGAACATCAAAGTGTGCAAGCTGCGAGAATCCAATTGTGGACCGAAGCAAGATTCCCTAAGTTGGAATATGATTTTTGATAGAGTGATAAAATATCGTCTTTACTAAGAATGAAGATGCGTGATGCGTGTATAAATCAGAGCCAATGAGAACATAACCACTATCATAATTATTATAATCATTAAAGAAATAAAGAAATGCATGTAGGAATATTCTCCTCAATAAAGAAATGCCTGTGAAATATCTTCTCCATGAAGGGATTTAAGAGAAGTACCTTATGTATGGGGGATGCAGATATATAGATATCGATCAAGAAGGTTATCACTATTTTCTAAACCCATGAACATCTAAAGCATCACCAAAAGGGTGCTGAGAGAGGACCAGTGTACCATGCTAATAAGATTTATCATTTACACAATTCTATGTGGAAGGCTTAAAGTGGCTTCAGCTCTAATTGTTATGAACACTAAAATGATGTGAGATATATTCTTAATGTCTGAAGAAGACAAAAAAAAATATTTCTAGTGTATGGAGAAGATGAAATGAAAATCAAGAGTTATATCAAATTGAGTTTTCAGTGAAGTATAAACTTTTGGAATTGATGGAGGACCATCTCGAGGACGACGCCACGATGATGAAGAACCATCTCGAGGATGACGCGACGGGACGTCGTCAGCCACGCCGAGCAGCTCGCGCCGACGCTCGCCACCCGGGGTTTAAGTACCCCGCATAAGAACTTTTATCTTTTTACTTATGCTCATTTTCATGTGTGTTTATATTTTCGGATTCGTGGACTGGGCCAATGTTGTTGGACCCCCGTCCTCATCGTTTTTACATTTTATGTTTGTATTTTGAATTTGTAAGGAGAGGCCAAACCACGTCTCACTACTGTTCGTCCTCTCGCACGTTCACTTGGCACCCATCCTCACTATATATGGGGATGGCATGCCCAAGGAACACCTTGGAGTCATTGTTGAAAAGTTTATTCACAATTCGTCTCCCCCCTATCGTAGAGAGTAGTGTAGGGGGTTTGGCTAGCCCCACCCCACGTCGAGATCACTCTGTGGGTAGAGCCCACGTCTCTCCCGTCAAGATCACTCCGAGAGAGACGTGTTAAAGCGCACCGTCGAGATCACACCGGTGCGAGGAAAGAGTTTCAAGAAGCCGCCGCCATCAAGAATCGAAAGAGGCCTTCGTCGAGATTACTCCGGGGATCTTGGGAGATTCAAGAAGCGTCGCCAACATGCCATCAACCGGGGAAATCTGCTCCGCCGAGGGAGCACACCCCAGATCCATCAAGAACTCCTCTTTCTTGGAGGGTTCTTGGTTGTTACAGTTCAAGAAAGCCATTTCTTGGTACCTTTTCCCACCTCCACCATCCATTCCCCTTCCCATCGCGTTCTTGATCCCTTCTACCACGTTCTTGATCCATTTCCCCGCGTTCTTGATCCCTTCTTCCACGTTCTTGATCCATTTCCCCGCGTTCTTGATCCCCTCCTCCCACGTTCTTGATCCATTTCCCCGCGTTCTTGATCCCTTCTTCCGCGTTCTTGAACCCTTCTTCCACGTTCTTGATCCCTTCTTCCACGTTCTTGATCCATTTCCCCGCGTTCTTGATCCCTTCCTCCCACGATCTTGGCCATTTCTCCCCCCCCCCCTTCCCCCACGTTCTTGAATTCTTGAAATCTTAAAACCTCAACCTTCCGCCCTCACTTTCTTGATCCGTCATCCACCCCTCGTTCTTGAATTCTTGAAATCTTGAATCCTCAACCCTCCGCCCTCTCTTTCTTGATCTACCACCATTCTTCCCTTCCATTTCATGGATTCCCGTCACCCCTTCTTGGTCGCCCTACCCGGCCAACATCACCATTCCGCCCCCCCCACTAGTCCAATCACTACCGCCTTCGCCCCCCTCGTTGCCACGCATCTCCCCGCCGAGACCCCGCATTCGCGTGGGCGTTCACACGCCCGCCCAGCGCCCGCACGCGGCGGCCACCTCTGCGTGCTCGCCGGCCTGCCCGTGCGCGCTCCTCACGCCCTTGCCGGCCGCACGCCCGCCCACTATGCACCATCAACCCTGCCCGCCATAGTCATCCCGCGTCCGCTGACCATGCCGCTGGGAGTCAACCGCATCTAGATCGTCGTCTCCAACGATTCGTCCGCATCTCGTTATCAGTCGGGACGATTCTCTACGCCGTGGACTAAGCGACCCAAAGGTCAGTCTCGTCTTCCCTCCATATTTACAGCATTATTATCTTCTCCAGTCTCGTCACCAGCTATCGCGTCCTCTGCCCAACTTTCCTCTGCACTGATAGGATAGCCACCATTGTCGAGAGTAGAGAATTCTTGTGGTTGAAAGGATATTCATTTGACTAGGACGCCGAACACTCCAGGGCCGTCATACGCCCCTCACCGCTTAAGCGTCTAGTTGATTTCGCGGGTCATTGGGAGTTTGATCTTAGGATCACTCTTCTCTCGTTGATCGGCACGGCCAACGCCGTTATCCGTCGATTCCCTTACTGCTCATTCACCATTTTCTCATTACTTGAATTACATCTCACATCATTCGCATCATAATTCCTGTGACGTAATACGAGCCGATCGATCCCGGCCGGCAGTCGTGTTACATCAGGAACTCTACATTTGGAGGCACATTTATATATTATATAGAAGTATAAACTTTTGGAAAAATCCCAAGTAGGTCAACTTTAAACTTGACAATAAGAGCTGAGTACATCAATGTGGCTCAAACCCAATCAGATTTTTAATGACAACAATTGTCAATAAAATTAAAGGCCACCTGTTAATGACACCAATTCAGTCCTTGCTTTTAATGATAATAATTGTCAAATTTTTCCATAAACTTCAAGGCCACCTGTTAGTAAGTAATTAAAGTTTAATTAAACTTGAATTTCAATGCAATTGTTTTCAGTAACTTGATTTAGTTTCTACCATGATGGTGTTCCTTAAAAAAACTACGGAGGAGAGAGAAAATTCCACGATCCAAATTTCTACTAAGTCAGATTGAGAAACATGATGGTCTAGGAGCTTGATGGTTAAATGTTTTAAGTGGTTCTGTATTTCTCTTCTCTAATTCCTTTTCCTTTTTTGGGCAAAAAACACGGTGTCAAGGACAGCCAACTCAAGGGTTGTGTCCGTAGACCAATCCAGACGTGCCCTAGACACCACCTAGGGAGGTTTTATAAATTAAGTGAAGTGTTTATAAGAGTTTACAGGTGTGGAGAGAGCGTAGATGTCCCAATTACACCTGATAATTCTCTTCACTTAATAAATAAAACTTCCCCGGGTGGTGTCTAGGGCATGGCTGGATCAATATCTCGCTTCTCTACTTATACCGAGTCTCAGATCAATAAATAGACCAGCCCCGTCTATGAATAAAATTAACATTTGGATCTGGTTCCTAATTAAGATTTAGTGGAGTTATTTTCTCATATAAAAGCTTACTTGGGTACGCTCTTGTTTTTGGATGAGTGAAGGATTGGTGGAGGAGTCAATCTGATCCAGAGTCTTGAAGAGCAGTAACCACTCAGTGCATTAGGCACATGTTGACTAATTTGTTCTTGTTTTCTATCTCTTTTGATGTCATTTTTTGTCTTGTTTCCTATGTTATCGTCTGAATGATAGCCTAGGTTCTCCTTTTCATGCAGATCAACACCAGCTCTACAGCTGAAAAAATCATCTCTCTTTGTTGCCGGCATCAGCTAGTCCACGTCTCTGATTATTATGTTGTTGCAAATCCTTGAGACTTGCCACATTGACATTCCTTTCAAGGTGCCAAGGAGAATAAAATAAACACTATCAGTACCAAGTATGTTGTACTAGTTCCCTCCATTGACCAAAAGTGTACAGAACTGACTGGGGAATTGTACCTTCATCATGACATGTTGTGACACCGCAATAAATGACTCTAAGGAATAAGATCTAGTCCAAAGTAACCTGACATTACAAACATTGTCCATTCCAAAATAACTCAGTATTTCATCAATATTGTCTTATTAAGTTGTAGGTTTTATAAACCCAAGTAAACCTAGTTAATGCGTAACTCAATTTATGGACCCTCAATCGAGTGTTATATGTGTTTGTGGGTGCCATTAATTGGTACTCCAAATTAAAGGGTACATCATTGTTGAATCTCCCAGACACACTGAAGTGGTGTGCCCATCCTTGGCAGTGGTCTTAAACCAGAGTCCTCATTAATGGATGAGGAAGAAAGGCTTTCCAATGTGTTAAGTGTTCCTCATTAACAACACTTAACGGTTGACAACATTCTAATCTAAAAAAAGCACCTCATGGATGGAGGATAAAGTGGATGGAAACAAGAGTGGTGGAGAGAGAGGTTATATTGGAACAAGGGACTGTGATCTAGTGGTAGCGACTTAGTCTTAGGACATTTTATTATAATGAAAGTCATCATGCTAATGGGAGGTGTGGTGTGTCATCAAGCTTTAAATGGTTAAATCTATTTTTGGAGTAATATTCTGATTTTGTGTATTTTTCTGGTATTTTTCACATAGTTTTCTAACATCATACTGTTGAAGAAAATAATTTTGTAAATCAATCAATTTTTTCTATAATTTCCAAACATTGAATTCTGAGAATTATTACTTTTCTCCTTAGCATACGTGTTAATGTTAAGGGATTTTTGGCCACCCTTTTCTGCCCTTCTACGTAACGCCATCTGATTTGATCAAGTAATGACCAATTATATTTTTTTCCAATGATTAGCACAACTAATAATTTTAAAAATATGATTAAGAAATTTTGTAGAGTAAGAAAATATTAAATGTGTGATGATATATCACCGCATCACACATTTAATATTTATTAAATTTATTCATTTCCTGTTACTTTGCATCGGACGAGTCCACTTTTAATTCAGCAGTTGAGGATAAAGCATAATCCTATGTCAATGATTGTAGAAACCATTTTGAAATGTTTACCAATACGAACCCGTTAAGCCTCCAACGCTAAAACCTAATATTTCATCACTCTATATCACCATCTCTCTATCCACATCATGTCATCCTTGTCACTTCATTCCATATTTATTACTCATATTTGTCTTCTCTACTACCCTTTTACATGAATTATCTTAAGATTATTATGTATTAGTTTGTCATCTTCTTACCTTACTGTTATCCTTGTCTCTCTCCATCTTGTATTTTATAAATATTATTTCTAACATTTTTAATCATCGTTTAAAAAATATTAAAAGTGTAATCATTGGTCCATGTGGAGATAATACTTATTAAAAACTAGGCATATTTTTTTCTAGTGTTTTCTATCAATTGATTAATTAAATTACATAACCCAACAATAACAAAAATTAACACCGCACTCTGAGTACCCCGACATTCAGGTCAACTTTCAATTTAAATTCATTTGAGGTATGGATCGACCTCTTTGTTTACGCACTTTTGGCTGGAGGTTTGCAATTATTTACCAATGAGCAGTGTCAACAGACTTGTGGCCGATGGTATCATATCACAAGGTGTCATTTATGGAGTCATCTAAGACAGTTTTCTGGGTGTTGAGTAGGGTGATGACCTTAAGCAATATTTTTAACGCCTAAATAGTATTACTAATGTAGTGCTATGCTTTTGTAGTCATTGTGTAACTATTGAGAAATAAGTGTGGATAGTATGACCAAGTAATTTGCATTTGGTAAGTTCTCATACATAATATAGTCTGTTAGATCATAATATCACCATTACATGTAAGAATCATGCACTATGTAGGGGTCATTAGGTCAACCTCAACATGCGCCTGAACCTAGCAGCGAAGTTTAGTTTATTTACCTCTTTTTCAAGATGAGTAAGTGTACTGACCTTTCTGGCTAAAGACTCCATGAATATTTAAATTTTAAGGAATGAATTGATCCATGATTTTTTATCACCATGATGCATTTTATCGTTTTAATTAAACAAAGATTGAATAGTATATTTTATTTTTTTGGTATCTTGGAGGATTAAAAGCATGACTTTTTCTTTCTAACTAGATTTTTTAAGCATTAATTGCAGCTTTTATAACTGAAATACCAAAAGGACTTATTCACTCTAGAATTATCGTTGGAAAAAATCCATGAGATTCGATAAAAATGGGGACAGAGTGTGACACGTCCCTCTAGAATTATCGGATGTGTGTACAGACCAATGGTAGGCATGCATGATGAACCATATGAAGGGTTCATGTCATGCAGCTCCAACTCTTTCTAAAATTCTCCTCTAAAGGAAATAGAACATGAATGTTATGGTTGTCAAGAGCTCCAATGACCACTTGGCATTTGGACATCCTTAGGGATAAGTACATCCTAACAGTATTGGTGATAAGTGGATCTTTAGAGGCAAATAGGCCCACCAAGGAAATCAAATGCAGCTGTTCGTTGTGATACACTATGTTTGGAAATTGAGGATAGTTTAGTTCCCTCAATTATGGTATACTCTCACAACGGGAAAATCTCATTTTAAGTCAGAAGTAGGGTAGCTCTCATCCTTTTATGAACCTTAATAGTGTCATGGTTGATGGAAATATATGTGGCCAACAATCCAGTCTCACATTCCACATCTTATTCCATGTTCATTAATAGAACATACTTATTATAGTGCATGTGTGATGCTTATAATGAAGTCCATGAATAAATGATCAAACTTGTAAATTATGATGAGATCGTAATACGGAGGTCAGTAGTCTTTAAACATGTGTTCTAAACATTCCTATTTGAAGGATACGCGAGAAGGACATCGACGTATCCAAATAGCATAGCACTATCTAGCCTAACTCATATGATGAGTATGGTTAATCCTGTAGCTATTAGGGTGAAGATACTAATGATAGATAATGGGTGCTCTTTAGTGAAAAGACTGAATTGATCTGTACAAATCCCTTAATGCTATTATAACAAACTGTCAATTAGGTTGATTCACGTCACGGTTTTGTAAGTGGTCCTTAGACCTGACACAGCAAAGATGTCTTGTGGACAGATAGTTGTACTTTGACAATGACCTACGCGTCCCTAATCATGGGATTCTAAATAGTCTTAGTTTGGGGGCATCAAGAAGTTCATAAAGATGATTGAGTGGTCGATTGAGTGGTCGGTATAAAAGATGACAGCTCAAGGAAGGTGATGCGATGAAGTCCTTGGCCAAGACAGTGAAATACCAGAGAAGAATTCTCTAATGATTTTTTAATGCATCAGTACTAACTCGCATGATCAATTAGGGTTTGACAATTGACCATACCCTAAGGCATCCAAGGAGTGTCAAGTGGATGAGGGATTATACATACAGGGTAACTGATGATGAACAGGTTCCATGAGTGAGTCGATACACACTCATTTGTATCTTGTAGGACACGAGGAGTAGCTTGGCACCCCACATGTTGGAGACTCGGACTATCGACTGGGTTAAATTGATCAGACATTAATGAATCTAAATGATAATATAGTTAATTAATTTAGAAGGCCGATAAAGGTTATTGGGCCGCTTGAGTCATTTACTAAACTGATACATGGACCTAGAGGGTCACATACAAATGGTCTCTAGATGTCGGAACATATACTTAAGTTTTGAGGGTTTTATGAAAAACACCCACTTAGTATAAATAGGGGAAGGCCCTGAATGAAATTCACCCACGCCAGAATTTTTCAAGGGTCGTCCCCTTCTCCATTCTCCCCATGAACCCTCTCCATTCCTGATGCGATCGGGATGGCGTAATAATGGCGATAGAGGTTGAACAAGGCTCGTCAATGAGAAAGAGGTGATCCTCTGTGCCGAGGATTGCGTGGATATATCTAGAGGCTACACACTTAAGCAGCTCAACTGGTCTCGCTCTGGGATCCAAGAAATTATGGATGCGATCCATGCAAAGGTATTTAGTTTCAATGGTTCTATCGGTGCCCTTCGATTTCGCAAAAGTCTTCCGCTGCATATTGTTTTGAATTCTTCATCCTGATCTAGGCCACTTGAACCCATCAATGGGAGACTAATATTTGTTCAGCCCAAGATGTTTCTTTCCCAAAAGAAACCACTCGTCCACATGGGGATGGGGTAGAGTTTCAGGAAATAGTTTTGCTCAAAATTGGAGCCAATCATCCTACTGGTCCTCTAATTGGCCTGTGAGAGATATGTTCAATATTGGTCTTTTAGGAATGAGTTGGCTTAGTTCAAGATAGGACTTGATAGACATGTTGATATCATAAAAAATGGTAACCATATCAAACTTGATTATGGTTGATGAGCTGATCAGATAAGAAATGGCCACATCATTCTAAAATAATTCAATGTTTTGTCAAGATTTACATCATCAATTTTTATCTCACCATTATTGACTTCATCAACATCAACTATGGCACTCAAGCGCATCAAAAAATAAAATAGTCAAATGAGAGCTGATCAGCCCAGATTTGGCTAAATCAGAATTTATCAAATTGGCATTAATTGAATTAGTTCAATTTTTAAGTACCTAAGTAGGATGTTAGGTTGGTGTAGTCAATAAGGTTGAATAGATTGGTGGCTTTTGGATCACTTGGGTTGACCCAATTTACACCAACCGAATCATTTAGATTGATCAAATCAAAGTTGATTAGAAATCTACTCCTTGGATTGATGTTTATATGTTTTTAATGATTCTTCAGCATTAGCTAGTGCCATCAATGAGCTCACAAGCATTCCATGTGGCAGATTGTGGCCGCCACACATTGATGATGCTGCTATCTGTGTGCGAGACGGAATGCAATTATGTGGTTAGTTCAATTTATTCGAGGATGATCTAATGATGAGGGAATATCAAAAAGTTCCAAGCAGGTGATGTGATTGCTAGACATTGGAACATTCAATTCTCACATTTAATTTAGTCGATATATCTAGGCCATTAAATTTATTAATGATTATCATTAACTTAACTTCAGACATCAATGCGGATCTTCAAGATTCTGATCATGGATTTGAAATGTTTGAGGAGTCCATAGTAATTGTGAGAACCAATATTAATGCGTTCCACTAGGGACAGATAAGATTGAATCATCAATATCTATATTAAATTCAATATTTTCATCATTTTTACACAGTTAAATGAGCTCAATTATTCCCAAAAAGATCTGCTTAATGCAGCATTATTGTGATTCTTAATTTTCCATCATAATATAGGTGGAACTAGGAGTGGTCCAATTTTTCACTCCTGTCTCTCTACCTTAACAACATTAATGGGGTTGGCTACACATTTCCTGTGGGCTTTTGACACACCTCTCTAGTTAGATCCTGGCTATTCATCATGCTTGAGATCAAACCAGGAGCAAACAAGATGATATCCATCTGTCCCAGTGTACAAAATAGCATCAAATGCTGCTAGGATTGCACTTTCTTGGGGCATTGAGAAGCCCTTTTTAATGATATCCTGGTAGATATGTTCCTAGTGAAACCACAGATGGCCAAGAACTCAGCCACATAGTTTTGAGCATTAAATGCTATTGCTTATCTCAAAATTCTGAGATGTTTTGGGCTTTGCCAATAAGTTCATCGATCATGTTTTGATTTTTTTTTAAGGAAAATCAGATCCAATGTAATATCTGCTTATTGGCAAATGGAACTCCACATCCATGTGATACCACAGAAGGTATCACATGCTGTCTTCATCATATTTGAACTTTTTAGTTAATACTTTTCATAAACCATCTAACTTTTTAGTTAATCCTATTCATAAACCATTTAACTTTTTAGTTAATCCTTTTCATAAACCATCCAACTTTTTAGTTAATCCTTTTCATAAACCATCTAGTAAGGCCTTATTCAACCATACCACAGGAAGAGTGTAGACTGATTGTCTCTCTCCCTTTCTGATTATGCCAAACTCATTAATACTTAACCCAAATTATCATCCGATAGACTAATGAGTAATATTTCTACTTCTGGGAGGGCCTTACATCAGCTGTTTCACTCCTCCAAGAGCAGTTTTATGATGGAACCTTCTATTCCATAAAATATATACATCTTATAAGACACTAAATGAGGTACTTTAAAAAACAGCTGCCAATTAATTACATTGGATGCCTGATATTTCTCTGACCAACTTGGCATCATTAATTTGATGACCTACTCAAAAAGTTGAGAAATAAACTTAGAGGGATGGAAAGGTCAGCTTTTACCCTATGTGACCACATCACACTGATACATTACACACCTTAGTAGTGCACTTGGTAACCCATACTAATCTTGGCGTAAGCAAAATCTTCTAAGGTACTGGCCAACTCAGTGGTCATCAATGACATGATTGTGTTTATTGGACTGTGATGTGCCAAAGAGTAGACCAAGGTTCCCATAAGATTACATGTTCTAGTGAAGTCCATTTCATCCTTTAGAAAAAACTTATACCGTGAATGAAAAGTTTGATACGCCCAAATTTGGTGTTAACATAATCATAATTTTTCCAAAGAAAATAAAGTGAGTCAGAGCATGAGTTACAAGATGGATTTTTGCTGAATTTTTTTCATAATTTAAAGTTAACTTTTAATTAGTAATATTGTACTTTTTACTTTGTTAAAACTTAGTTAGGTACAGCGAACTACTAAACTAATTTACATAAATACAATAATTATGATATTACTATATCTTATAAAAATCTATTAATTTTATTATATTTTTAGTGTATTTTAAAAAACCTTAAAAGGATAATAACTGAAATAAAAAATAACTAGCTCCTTATTATTTTTCCCACAATCTATCAATGTCATTCAGCTGTGATTTTCACAGACAAGTGTTGGATCATCCATAGGGCTACTGATGCAAGTCCATGATTTGATCATTAGATTTCGACAAATGCTCCACAGCAAACACACAGGTGCATGTGGGGAAAGCTTGGGTTTAGTTTAACCTACATAAGACTGGTGAAATTGGGGATTGAAGGTTTAAATTTGATTATGATATTCTAGTCCAACATTACATCAAGTCGAGCCAATTTTATTGGTACTGGAGGTGCTCAATTTTTAATATATTTGCATGTGGGCAGCCGGAGTTGGACAGCAGCAAGCAGCAGGAAGATAATGATATTGCTTTCTCCCTCTCAATATCCCAATAACTAGAGAGAATGGAACAAATAAGATAGATACATGTAGGCTAACATGAATTCAAGAATGGGATAAAATGAGAGGAAATCAAAGTTAAAATAGAAGAGGCCTAACATCTGTTGGATCTGATTTCAAGGAGTTAGATGGCTTGAATTCAGCCTTGGTTCACCTTATTTTCAATCATCCATTAGGGAAGCAAATACAAAGTCTAATTGTTGAGTTAGTCCCACATTTTTTGTTTGATTTTGCCTTTCTACTTGATCATTTAAACTCCTATTGATCCAGGTCATGGCTTCAGCTCCCTCTTCTCAAATTTGCATTACATAACAAAATTCAATAATTGCGCCTGAGTTTGAGTATAATTCAACTTTAGTCACTTACATTATCAAATCTTAAGAAAATGTGAGAATAATTACACTCGAATCCTTTGAGTATAGAGGGTTAGTTTCCTAAAAAGGTTTATACAAAAAATAGGACCAAATAATTCATGATTTCCAATTTTATGAACAAAATGATGACCATTATATCTACAGAATAAAACATATATGGGATGGAAGAAAACATAAAGGCAAATGCTTACTAGTATTGACTTTATGTCTGTCTTGAACTGGTCACCTACATTCTGGCCTACCACATCTATGCTGCCACCAGATTTCTCAAGTAAATCTATTGAAAGCTCATACCAATGTATTTCTATACAGTACTTGATATAAGAGATATGGAAGGGGTAAAATTCCTCTGGTTTTGGCTTTTAGGGCAACCCATGTGAGTGCGAGAGGTTATGTGAAGAGTAGACATGGTTGTTTTGTTCTGTGATTTCAAACAAAGAAAAAATTCGCACAGAAAAACCGCACAGATCCTTCTTCTTTGTTCTGTTATTTGAAAAAAAAACAAAAAAAAATCGCACATTCGCACAACTAGAACAAAATTTGCACAAAGCAAACAAAATAACCGCACACTGATCTGTGCGATGTTCTGTTCAAATATGTTTTTGTTCTGTTTGGAAAACTGAACAGAACTAACAATTTGCACAAATTCGCACAAAAAGGACAGAACGACCATGTCTAGTGAAGAGTTATGTCATGGTTGAGGATAACCCATCATCTAGTTCGCCCCATAGCATGTCACTCAAGTCTTCGATAGCCCTTAGGTCATGGAGATCAAGACGTGGCCTCCTTGACCATTACCATTGTGCACTAATAAGCATTGCCAAGTGGCCTCCTAAACCTCATCTGGCAACGAGGGAGGTGCAAACAGTGGCACCAGAGTAACCGCTAGAGCTTGCATTACAGTCAATAATACCCAGAGCAGAAATCCCACCGCTTCTCAAGCTTTCTTCTTCTTCCTGTAGAGAGTCGCAGACAAGCCCAGAGATCTCATCCCCGGACCCTTCGATTCTCTGCAGAGCCACGGCGACCTGCTTCATGCTCGGCCGCTCCACTCCCCTGGCGTTCAAGCAGCGGCAGGCAAGCTCGGCCACCTCCGCTATCTTCTTCTTCTTCTCCGTCTCTCCCACCAGCAGAGGATCCAGCATCTCGTCCAGCCTGCCGCTCCTCTGCCGCGCCACAAAACTCGCCGCCAACCCCTTGAAATCGTCCTCGTCCTCAACCTGGAACGGCTTCCTCCGCGTGATCATCTCCACCAGCACCACCCCGAAGCTGTAGACGTCGCTCTTCTCCGTGAACTGGAAAGTCTGGAGATACTCCGGGTCGAGGTACCCGCACGTTCCCTGCACCACCGTGGCCACCTCCGCCTGGTCCGCCGCGACCACCGCCGACGCGCCAAAGTCGGCGATCTTCGCCCGCAGGCTCCCGTCTAAGAGCACGTTCGAGGTCTTCACGTCCTTGTGGAATATCGGCGGAGACGCGTAGGAATGGAGATAAGCCAGCGCCTCGGCGACCTCTCTCGCGATGCGCAGCCGCGCGGAAAGAGCGTTCTCGGCCTTGCCGGTGCTCGATAGGCCGTCTCCCGAACCGTGGATGAAGCGGAAGAGAGTTCCCCCCGGGATGAACTCGTAGACCAGCATGGGGATCTCCACGTCGAGGCAGCAGCCCAGGATCTTGACGACGTTCACGTGGTTCATCTGCGAGAGAATCGCCATCTCTCTGGCAAACTCTTTGCTCTCTCGCTCGTTCATCGCCCGGGACTTCTTGATGGCGACTGTCAGCCCGGAGTCGAGCTCGCCCTTGAAGACCACGCCGTGGCCGCCTCGCCCCAGGACGTGGGTCTCTTTGAAGCCCTGCGTCGCCCTCACCAGCTCCGCCTCGCTGAAAATCTTGAACGCGCTCCCCGGCGTGGACGATATCAGCTCTTGCAACGCCACACCGCCGTTTTGCTTGAACAGCTTCGCCTTCAGCTCTGCCGCCCTCTTCCGCTGCTTCACAATCTTTCTTCTTTGATGGACAAAGCAGAAGCAGACGCTCCCCACGATCAACAGGAGCACAAACACCGAAGCCCCTGCGGAGAAAAGTCTTAGTTCATCGGTAGGTTCTTTCATGGATTGAATCGTTCTTCTTCTCTTGGGAAGATCGGTAGAAGCGATTTTACGCACCGATGACGGCCCACAGGGGATCAATTCTTTTAAACCCAAAGAAGGAAGCTCTCACGTATCTAAGATCCACTCCTGAAGAGACGAAAACCATAACATGCAGTTCAGGGAAACATTGTGCATAGATTTGAAAAGCAAATCCAAATCCTGATATGAGTTGTTTGTGGTGGGAGTACAGGAAAGGAAAAGGAACCCCTTACATTTGTGAACCGAAGAGAAATAATGGAAATTGTCTTTTGAATTTGATGCGAAAGAAATTATACCATTATGGCTCTAATTGATGTACATTTGATACCCAGAAAGAGATTATCGGAGTTTTTTTTTGGAATTCAGAGCAAAAGCCTAACATGAGAGGCCCAAAAAATTTACTGGGTGAACATAGGGATCAGACAAAAAAAATGAAACTCCACACATTCGTTACCCATAAAACTGGTTATCCAGAAATGACAACCAAAAAGCAAACTACGGAAGAAATGGCATGAAACGTTAGAAAGCCTGCTGGGTATAGAAGTCAAACCCCTCGAACGTGATACCCATAACCTGAAACGTCTGAAAATGTATCTGGAGACAGCGCAAAGAGCAAAAAAACGGTGAAAAAAATTACTGGGTCCGGAAAAATAGCATGAAAGGTTAAAAAAAATTACTGGGTCTAGAAGTCAAACCCCTCAAATTTGACACACAAAAAATGAAACCGCACTGTAAGAATTGGCAAACGGAGACAAGAAAAAAGGAGAGGATAAGGCGCACCGTCCTACCAGTGCAGCCTCTTGGAAGATAAGCGTTCCCTGCAAAGCCAACAGAGCATCTGCACAAGTACCCGGCAAGCCCTCTCGAATCAAAACAATCGCTATTCTCGCTAGCGCAAGAAGAACTCTCACCAACTCGCTCGCACGTTTCGTTGCGAAAGACCCACCCAAGCGCCACAGCCATGTCCACGCCGGAGAGCGTCAAACTATCATGCAAATCCAGGCTAAGAAATTCCGGAGTGTTAATTTCAGCGAAGAAAGCCGCTCCGCAGCGGCTAAGTCCCGTGAACTGCGAGTAATTTAAGGGGCTGCTTATCCCCACAGTAACGTTGCTGAGTGTTCCTCGGAAGCTCACCACGCAGCAATCCAAACCCAGGCAACTCTCACGAGGCAGAACTATCGCACGATTGTAAGAAACCAGACACCCCGTGTCACGCTCTTCCAGACGAAGAACTCCAAGAACATCACAACCCATCACCAGGAAATCATTCCAGAGATTCGAGATAGCGTAAGGAAGGCCAGTAAAGTCGTAGTTGAAGATCTTTGAAGTCGTTTCGCCGGTTTCGGAGACGCACCGGTACGAGACTGGAACTTTGACGCGAAGAAGGCCTTCATGAAGATCGATCTCGGTGATTTCCAAGGGGGGATTGCTGGGAATTGTGGGTTTTGGAGGGGAGGTGGATTCGTCGCAGAAGACGCGGAAATCGCCGTGTTCTTGCATGTGGCATCCTTCTCCGATGCCGAAGGGATAGGGGATTTCGACGTTACCGCACTTGCTCTTGCAGGAGGGATTCAAGGTGTTGTTGATGGCGTTTGAAGCTGCCAAGAGCTGAAGGAAGACGACGAGAGCTTGGATCAGAGCCATGTCTAACTCCATCGCTGGATCTTCCTTCGGTTCATCTTCTCTTCTTTCAGTGTTGCCCTCTTTTTTCTATCCAGATCTGGATGTTGGTCGGATTCTTCTGAGGGGATTTTTCTTGGTCAGCGATTAAAGATTAGTTTGGTCAGCGGACAGCTCCAGACTCCAAGAATCAAGATTTACAGTTGATTAGATATGCCTTGAATGAATAAAATAATAATAAAATTGCCCATCATTGGGGGAATGATGTCCAATATCTGCGTACCAGTTTAAAAAAGTTTAAAATGTATTCCCATATTGAGTCCCATTTTTTGGGCCCATTTGTGTCGAACTGGCTGAGTACAAAATCTTTACTGATGTTGATGAAAATCTTTGAATATAGTAAATGCTCAAATATAATAAATATAGCTTCGGTAGCTTAGTTACCACATTTATGAATTGCTTAAGATATAATCTATTCATACATTGGATGTCGAAAAGACCAGCATCTGACACTGATATCCGTGATCTAACCCGTGAGACCAAGATGGAGGCCATTATTGGGATGGATAATGGTATCGGGTATTGGCGCTGTAGCAACCAGTATCCATTATGGTTCAGCCGGTATCTGTGTATCGATACTGTAGTAACTGTTATCGGTCATCTAGTATCTGGGTATCCATAAGAAGGATATCAGATAACCAATTTCTGATATCCAGTTCAGCATCTGTCCCATTATCGTCATCTGATATCAAGCTCAGGACGAGTACAATGGACATGCTAGGACGAAACAAATTACTTAGATAGTGGTCGTTGAGATATTGTTCCAGCATAGCAAGCTGTTTCTACACATCCCTTAGCTAAAAGTACTTGAATGGTTGCTCAGAAACTATTTCATATTATTAGCGGCATCCTTCATGAATGCGCATCTCATGTCCAGATAAAGTATATTAATTTAATTAAAATATGGAATTTTGCGGTTTGACAAATTTTCATTCATTTTCCTTAACTTAGATCTTTCTTACTGAAATCAAGAAGGTAATCACATCCATCTGTCTTTTTCACAACACTTGCTTTTGATAATCTTTGTGTCATTTTTTGGATTAATTATTTTGCTTTATAAATTGATAATCATGATTGTCATTATGTTTAAAAGTTTAGATTGAGGCAGATTCGATGTGCCCATGAATGCAGCAAATGGTAGATGCTGATGGGAAAACTCTAGCATTCGGATAATGGAAGGATAATCGATAAAATCATGTCGAAATTGCGGTTTTGTGATGAAAAGTGTAGGGTTTTGTACCTCCCCATTGGGTAAAATGTTGTTAGCCCAAGCACTTATTTGCACAGGAGAAACTAGACTAATTCGAAATTGTTGAATATAAATTCTGAGTCTTTCAGATCAGATCAAGCTTCCGTCCTAATAATATGAATTTTTTTCTCATATACAAGAAAACAATTCAGTTCCAGAGCCAAAGATCGTAGTTCTCTAACAAGCAATCGAAAAGATTCTGGGGCATCCTCAGGAGTAACTAGTGTTCCTCCCATGATCATAGTACCAAGTACTTCCTAATGAGCTCTAATATGAACATGTTTTGATGTTCACTTAATTATCATAATTTTGTTTGGCTTCTAAAAGAGCAGATGGCCAAAGAACTTGTTGCATTTTTACTCATCACTCCATCAGTTTTGAGATGTAAAAATGTGCATGAGCAGGCCAGAAAATCTGACAAAAAACTTTGAGATATTTAGAGTATAAAAAATGCACAAAATAAATTTATGGAAATGTCAAGACCTTAAAAGGATTTATATAAACATGTAATGTTGGAGACTCATTTGACTAATGGATGGAAGTATTTATTCCAAAAATGATCCGTGTCATCTTATATATCTGTACATGCATACATTAATGACGGTCACACTAATATATCTGTACATGTGGTTCTGTTAACACTATTGATCTCAATCTTAATGCCTAAAAAAATGAACTTTTTGAATACCAACTATCTAAAAACATATATTATGCGCCGTGATAATAATTGCAAGGGCATCTGATTAACCTTCTCATGTAAACTACCTATTTAGAACATAACCATTGTTTGTTGACATTTCATCATGGCAGGGACATACAACTAGGTCAATGAATAAACTAGCATAAAAAAGCACTGCACCATCAATTTATTTATCTCAGTCAACTGAATCGAGTTCACAAGGATTAATCCTCCTAATCAACAAGAAAGGAAATTATTTAGATAACCACCATTTTAGCCACTTCCAAAAAATCAACAAATCTAATATTATGAAATGACCCAGAACTTGAATCATTTGATAGCCAAAGCGAGAACATGGCAGACAAGGCAGCACTATATGCTAAATCATACCTCAATACCCACCATAATTCTAACATTATAACTTTTAATTATTGCAGACAAGAGGTCACTGCTATGTGTATGAACTTAGAATGAGCCTGTAAAATCCATTATATTTTTCCTTTTGAGTATGCTACTCATGGATGAACTTAGAATGAGCCTGTGAAATCCCAGTATCATAACTAGACATTATTCTCTACAACAATGGCTCATGAAACTATATTATTACTTTCAAAGAGAAAACTCTCGGCACTAGGCAAACCGTCAAAGAGAAATTCCACACGAGCAACTGAACAAAGAGGAGGAAAGCAATAATCCATCATAGATAAGAGACCAAAATATAATGAATTAAAGTTTTGCAATCATCACTACAGTAAAAACATGGCAGGACCTAATATTCTTATCATCTCAATCCACCAAGAAAACTAATTTATCCATCACAAGAACAACAACAAGCGGAGAACTTGGTTTAGTTGATAAACATCTAGGTTAGGAAGATCAGCTCTTTGACCTTTGCTGTCTGGTGTACTCCCAAAGAGCAATAGCACCGCTGACGTGGACATTGAGCGAGCGAACAACACCCAGTTGGGGAATCTCCAAGCAGGCATCCAAAGAGTTGATTATATCAACAGGGATCCCCTCCTTCTCATGGCCCAGGACAAGGACCTGTGAAAGAAGAACATATCAGGAACTTTGTCCTGTAAATTAGGGTTTTGAAGCTAAGGAAAGAGAGAAGTAAAAGGATGAACCGTCTTCTTCGGGAAGGAGAAACGGTCGATGGTGATGCTGTTTGTGGTCTGCTCCAGGCCCAGAACCGAGTAACCCTCGTGTTTTTTCTTGTTCAGAAAGCCCTTCATGTCGCAAACTGCAACTTCTATGATGGGTACCCACTTGTCGGCTGTCACACTGTTAAAGATAGAACAAGGAATTCACCACTTGCAGGAGTTAAAGTGGTATCATGGAACCAGAATCATGATTTGGAATTTTTTTAATCTACTTTCATTAACATTAATGTGAAATCCGATCAAGTTAACCTTATTTGGGATGTTTTATAGTTTACAAGGCTTTTGTGTAATTCGTCTTTAGGTTTCTGTCAGTAGAGAACAGTAAGGAACTTAGGCCTGAATTGAGTTTGTATTTCCATTTTTTCTGTTTCTCCTTTATCTCCTTGATTCTTCATTCTCTCTCCTCAACAATGAGGAGAGAGAATTCAACAATGAGGTATCGATATACACTAGTTTATGGATATTTGTGTTGAAGCATTAGGCAGAAACATCAAGTTCCCAACAAAAAAATCTATGTCAACAGTTTCAACGCAGAGGCAACATTAGAAGGAAATCATCATTCGCACGAGGCCGGATGCACATCGATGGCACCAGGATTGCTGGAATCTTCGTACCATTTGTTCTAGACAATCAAGAAAATATGTCAACCAAGAAAAACCAATCGGGTGTTTGGATGTTTCTGATGATGGATCTCCCAAACTTTTGGAGATTGGTATTGTAAAAAACATCTGTGTCATACTTTGGATCAGGACTATGTCAGTCAATCAATCGGGATCATATCGAATCTGACAGAAGATGATCTGATGGCTGTGATCGACCCAGAGGCTTGATCCAATCAAAATTTGGTCCATCCAATCGGTTGGCTTGTGCCTTTACAGGGCGCCCTGGCCCAAAGAATCAATCATGGATAGGATTGAAAGGATGCATTGATTAGGGCCAGTACGCTCACAAAGTGGAATGGACCAAAGCATTCAATCAAAGATATGCCACATGGCAAGCTCGCAAAGAAGAAAAGAGTCAGCCCAATTAGCCAAAGGGGCAGGTTACTGCAGCGCCACAATGAAGCTGGAGCAGAGCTCTACAATGCCGCAAAGAAATCACCACAGAAGTAGAAGCGCCGCTTCTGAATCGTGGTCTGCCATTAAGGAGCTGTACATTGCTACCGTGGAAACACCGTCACTTTTCGACCTCGTAATGCTACAGTGGAATCTTCCACCTTGTCCAGGAAGTCAATTGTCTCCGGCCATTAAATTAAAATACAATGACTTGAACATTTCTCAGGCCTCCTAAAACCCTAATATAGCAGTTTAGTGTAAGATCAAACTGCTTCTGAGTCAACATTATAGTATTGGGCTCCTGAGGTATTTGGGCATTAGAGCTATTGGCATTTCAAGGCATTTAACAGAGGGTACTGCCAACTTTAGAGAGATGGGAGGGAGAATCTTTTCATTTCATTCCATTATATCTGCCTTAAATAGGCAGATAGAATTTTATGATGTTGCCAAAATACCCAAAATGAAAACTTGAATGGTCATTCTCCCTCTGATTATCTGAGAGCCATTTCTCACACGATTCATTAAAAAATTGAATGGTAATCCTAAACATTTTTGAAGTACTCTTCTGCATCCGTATAAATTAAAGATCAAGATTCCTGGTGAAATAATGAAAATTCCTTACCACCTTGATTGAAATTAATTGGGTAAAATGATAAAGAACACAGAGGAAAAAGAAATTTATGGGAGTCTGGAGATGATTCGGATACCTGATGAGCTGAAATTGCTTATCCTGAAGCACGCTCAAGTCAGCAATAGCTAAAGCAGATGCACGAAAAATCTGAGCTCCAAAATGAAGAATAAAGGAATAAAGGAGTCATCATCAAATACAAACGATGACACTAATTTTTTAAAAGTTTAATTCATTCAAGGATGTTAAAGGACAAACCTCACACGTTCGGGCAAGTCCAGCAAGATTAGGTATACGATCAATCAGAGATGCAACGAGGATAATTGATTGCTGGCTTATTTTTAGCTGTGTTGTCTCAAGATGTCTTAACTGAAGAGCAGAGCAAAACAGCTGATCTTCGGCCTCCATATCTTGTCAAGTGGATAACACATTTGGAAAGAAAAAATAAGTCACAACAGAAACAGTAGAAGTAATGCTTCATAAGAATTTCATCACCAAACTTGTTGAAAAAGTTATTTAATGTAAACAAACATATATCTTGACGTATTTCCCATATCGAGGAGGATGGAAGTCATGGATTAACGGATTCTCCTAGTGTGTAGACAAAGAATAATTATAAACCTCCATGAAAAAAGGCATCACAATCCTTTTCCATTGCTCTAGTAAAAGGGAAATTTAATTATAATTGCATCAATAATAACCGGAAATCAATTAAGTTTCTGAAACAAAGATGAAGTTAAGTGGATTAAAATTTGGGTGAATAGTAACAGACATTAAGATCTATTACCTGATAACAACTTCATTTTTTCTTCTGCAACTTGAAATTCTTGGCCCTGAGGAATGTACCGATCACTATGAAACTTGTTAAGTGTAATCTTCTTTTGAAAGTGTTTCCCTGAATCTAAAGAGGAATGAGAGAAATTGATATCGAGATCATTATCATGCCGAGTGCATTTTTCTGTGGTCAAGGATTTACTCTTGATCTCAAAACTCTCATTTTTAATTACCATGGCATCACGTGCCATGGAGTTTCTCAGCTCTTCTCGAACATCCTTCAAAAAAATTTGAAACCCAAGATCAGTATCACAACTGAATGTTCTGTAATAATTTATTATATATAACTCTCACTATAGACCAAGACGAGAAAGCTAGTTACACATTTTCATTACCAGTGAACTCCATACAAAGCGAGAGACTTACATTAAGGAATGTGATCACTTGCTCCATTAAAGTTATTGGAATGCATTCAAACTGGGATACCTAAAAGACAGAAATTCCACTTATTTGCAAAAAAGATTAAATATGCGAACATAATTTGAAAACGAAATGAAATCTATGAATGCTGATGTACATCTTGTGATGATAATAATTCTCAGACTCAAGAAATTCAACCTCATTTCTGGCATTAAATATTCCAATGGCACTGGCACCATTCCTTGGATCGAAGGAATCTAGAATTCCTTCCATGGATGCTCTTAATCTGCGGGATAATGAAACAACCAATATCATGAAGGGCCTGCTTTAAACTAAAAATCTTCTGATTGTGATAGGCAGCAGTGGCATTATATTGAAAATAAAAAAGATAAGAGGATACAGGGAGATAGAATAAGTGGACGATCAACATCATTATTCCTGTCAAGATGGATCCCCAAGATTCCATGAAGACTTCAAGATGTCATTCACGTTTGAAGAATTCAAGAAAAGATTCATTCATGGTGATGTTAAAAAATATACTAATTCAAGAACTTCAGGCAACAGTTTCTCTCCGAAATGTTGGATGCATTTTGGGCCTACAGTGAAAATATCTCGCAGACTCCAACAATATTTACCCATGTCAACAACAGCTTGCACTCAAGTTGTTAAAGAGTATCCCCCGCATATCAGGGCCTGGTTGGCCAGACTTTGATACCATTGATAGATGCTGGATGGCAGTCTATAGAAAATCATGAAGATGGGAGGGCATAGAAGAGGGATTGGAGAAGAGTAACATGACCGAGAGGTTAACAATACAGCAATATTGGCCTTCGTGTCAAGCCAGATATGCCCAAAAGAATCCAAGAAAACTTCAAAATGTGATTCATGTGTAACTTTCGACAACATGGAGAATGTATGACCCTGTGGGAGACTCCAGATCAGATTGAGTAGGAGGAGAGTGAAATGGTCAGTCTTAATGAGAACATTCTATTTAGTCATAACCTTATTCAACCTGAGAAATTATTATTCTCTTTATCTCCCACTCTCTTTCTTGTTATAACCACGTATCACACCATCAAAGAAGCTTGGTAGATTCTTCGCCAAGTAAAATGCATCAATTTGAGCATATTAAAAGAATCATACCTCAGACAGTCAACATTTGAAGCCAAATATGTTTTCAGCTCCTCAAAGCATTTTTTCTCGATCGAACCATGAGAGCTTCCAGTCTCCAGAGTAGGCATCAATTTACAAAGAACCTGATAGACTAACAACTAGAATAGAGGATATGGATGAGTGGACGTTTGTAGATGAGATCTATAAATCAGAATCAGAATAGCAGTTGCCTGTGAAAATCCCCTTAAGCTGTGGTGATGGGATGTCAGCAAGGGAATAATTGGTGGAAGTAAAGAATTCAAGTGCTTTAACTGAAGAGCCCTTTCGCCAGCATGGAGGATTATGTTAGCCGCTATGAAGACATAGGAAGACTGAGCCTGCAACAAAATGAAGATGTATCGATATCTGATATCGTTAGTATGAATAGAGCATAGTGGCTACCTGAGGCCTGATGTTACTGTCATGAAAGATAGGCAGAAGCTGCTCTTCAACCTGGGAATAGCCAACACAACTAAGTGGCTAGTATCTTCCAAAAAAAGCAACTAAGTAGCTAATACGACAGTAACAAAAAAAGGACAGTAGAAAATTTCAAGAATAAAGCGAGTTCAAAAATCAAGGCGTCAACTGATTAATGGTTTTTCCCAGTCAAAGTGCATTTATGTAGTGTCTTGAAATTTATGAATTAGCCCGGCCCTTAGGATTTGATTGTGACAAATTAAGCGCCAACTGAAGTAAAATAGAAGTCCAACACCTTGTTTCTCCATCACTACTAGACTGAAATTGAAGCAGCTGAAGAACAACTTCGATGCCGATAACAAGAAAATTTTGGAGATAATCTTTGTTCACATTCACGCAAAAAACAAAATTCTCAGAAAAGTTACAATCATATGAGAAAGACTTTGCCAGGTCAACAATGGCATGTAGGCAAAACCAAGCTTCAAGAGGAGGTGCAACTATTCAAGTGTTGACAGGGAATGAAGTTCACGACTGGAACAAAGCTTTCGTTCTATTGCTGGGACAAGAGAGCATGAAACCTTATGATCATGCCCTGCACATTCATTCTAAAGACTGCTTACATCTTTGACTGCGAGTAAGAATATATGGGCTCCAAGATATCACCTCTGATAATCGACCATAAATTTTACATTACTCGGCGTAAAACTTGCACTATAAGTGGAGACACCTACCAGAGATGGAAATTTGAAGTAGATCTGTATAGCAAACATTTCCAAGTACTGCCGAACTGTGGGCAAATTGTTCCTCTGCAGAAAAAATGGAGAAAACCTGAGTGAAAAATAATTTTAAGATGATATCACATGGTTGGTTGAAGAAAACAACGAAGTGAGAGACATGAGTGAAAAATATCTTCTTTGACTGTGATAATTAAACGTTAGGAAATATATAACAATGCAAGAATGAAAAGGAAATGGACACTAATGAAGGCTTTCATCTCAAATCTGACACGTACGGTGCAGAGTAGTGTTGGCGACGTTCAAGAATTCACCATTGTCACTGTCATGATACACCAAAACAGTATCAAGAACTTCAAAATGATCTTTCTTGAAAAAGAATACCGAATGGGTTTGAATGACTTACATTCAACAGGTCCTCCCCAATGCATCTCATAAGAAAAATAGGGTCTGGCACGAAGAATCATTAGAGAAACAGAGGATCTCTGCTATGGAATCCTCCCTGCTGGAGGTGGCTTCTACACTCCTCCAGCCTCTCAGTCACTCTCAACTGATCTGTCACTAACTTCTTGACAAATGATTCACAATCCCCCTATTTCCCTCTAGTGCTTTATTTAAAGGGTTTCCCATGTCCGAGCTAATCCGCGTGCTCATCTAACTGCCAGGTCCTTCTCTTGTGTCTCCTATGATATATTTTTGAGAAGAATGTAGCATCTGACTCTTATGGTCGGGCTGGAGGACGATGAGAAATGTGTCATAGTTGTGGTCAAAATCCATGGCTCAGAGGACAATGAATTATGAGTCGTCAAAGTCAAGCCTAGCAGCATATGAATGACAATGATGAGTCATCATCATCATCCTTGCCGAATACAAATTATGAGGATCATGATGACTTGCCGCCATCCCTCTGGAAGCCAAACCCTAGTGAAGAGCAATGAGTAACATCAAAAGTAACCACCACATGGGAAGGAAAGCTCAGGTCACGATAACGGCTTGAGAAATTTTCCTGTGGGGGGAGGGGAAAAGATCCAGATTCAACACAACTAAGTGGTTGCCTGATATGGCAAGTACTCAACGGAACTCTGACACTAACGGAGGTTAAACATGATTTGTCGCAGCGATTCCCAGTGACGAAGAGCGTAGAAATGTGGAATCTAGACTCCGGATCTTTCTTCATCAGGGAGCATCCATGGCAACCTATATCGCGATATGTGGCAGGGTACAACACCTCAATGGGGGCACAACAATAAGGTGGCATCGAGTCCTTCCGGAAGATGGAGATTGGGAGGAAGTTAACAGAACCCTCATAATAGAGGCTCGTGGAGTCCCAGTGGGGGTACCGAACATGGGAGATGATGGAATCTACAGTTCTCGATTGGTCGGCTACGGTCTATCATCTCAACTGGATTAGGCTCTGGTGACCCCAACGTGGTTTTAATGGAGGTGGAGACCACGGCATTAACTTAGATGCCAGGACTTTATGGCTCAGAAGCCCACAGCGAAACTTTATGGTCAGTTTGAAGGAGCGGCTCCCCCCGATAGCGCCAAGCGTCATGGGGAAACCGGCAGCTGAACATGGAGATCAGGGGGCGAATGAAATCAGAGGTAGGCAAGCAGAGCAGCAGGCTCGGCTTAGTTCACCGCACTCTGTCAAACAGAGACTTGTAGCTGCGGCACAAGAGAAGGTACCACAGGTAGAGGTTTCAGATGGACAATCATCCACCACAAAACTAGACAAAGGCAAAGGGCAGGTTGGAGCAAAGACAAGAAATCGAGCAGAAAAGTCAGCCCAGGTAGAGACTGAGCCATGTAGTGGCGCCCACAAGAGTCCGAGCGCCCAAGAGATTACTGATCAGGCATCACCAGCAGCGTCCCCACCAATGGATGAAGGAAACAGTCGGCCAGGGCTGACAGGGGTGACAACATCAGGGATCAGGTCACCGATAAGGGCAGGCAGGAACATGAACTCACAGCAGTTTAGTGAAACGCATGAGGAGGCCGCGAATACACACTAGAAGGCAACTAGGGTCACCACAGAGGTTGCACAAAATCATGCTAGGGGATATAAGACGATACAAAGGTTTGATCTACAAAAAGGGAAAGCTTCCCCTACGAGATGATGCAAGGGGATGGGCTTGGATTAAGGTGGGAAGATTGGCAAACTCTTGCCAGTGGGAGCAGAAATGGAGAAGGCAAACTCTACCATCACGAGAGTAACGGATGGGGGGAAGGGGACGAGGAGCACACCATCACACGAGTGGAAAGCGGAACATGGAAGACAAAACAAAGGGTAAAGACACGGTACAGAAAGTGCGTTACGCAGAGAAGAAGGAGAGCGACCTCGGTAACGACCCAGAGGGCATGCGGGTTAGCCATAGGTGTAGAGTTGCGGAAGCGGCTGACATAGTGGGGGAATCGAGGAGACCAAGAATGAATTGCATTTCATGGAATGTACGTGGGCTCCGAGATGCCAAAATGCATAGCATAACGGGGAGACATCTTAGAGAATGGAGCGCCACAGTAGTATGTCTGCAAGAAACCATGAAAGAGGAGTGGGAGACATGGGAATGACGTACTGTGGGGGGGGATACCTTGAAGGGTTCACAGCTGTGAATGCAGTTGGACAATCAGGGGGCCACGTTATTGTATGGAATGAGACAGTTCTATCGAAAGAGGCTGAATGGTTGGGTCAACTTGTGGCAGTCGTGAAGCGACGTCAACGCAGGGATGGCTATGAATGGCTAGTTATATCGGTCTACGGCCCTGTATCCAACGCACAAAGAGCTTCTCTATGGAGGAAACTATACGAGGTGGTAACCACGTTCGCAGGACTCCCATTATTGGTAGGAGCTTTCAACATGACGCTGTGGATATGGAACTGTCCTTGCAGTCGTGGTGGTCAAGACCAGGGCTCAGAGGAGTTCCGAACGTTCATATCAGAAACGGGCTTCAGGAAATGGGAACTCAAAATTTCATCTACACGTGTCGCAGCACAAATCCTCTGCTCGCGGTTAGACAGATTCCTCTGCTCTGTTGAACTGTTGGAAGTGATTAACCATGGCAGATGTTATCGCTCTTTCATGTTCTCTGTCCGATCACACACCAATTAGGTGGCAGAGCCAGGAAGGTCGCGGACGAGCTACATACTTCAAGATGGATCGCTCATGGCTGCAGGAAGGGGGATTCAAAGGTGAAGTGAAAGAATGGTGGGCATCTCAGATCATACCAGGGCCAACCACAGTTAGATTGGCAGCAAAATTGGAGGGACTTCGAGCACATTTGATAGTGATACAGAAGAGGATTCAGATAGAGAGAAACAAACGTCACTAAGATCTTCATGGAAGGCTCTGTTTAGGAAGCTCGAAATCTGTTAATGTTTTTAGACCTCTTCGCAGACTTCTCTGGCCTACAGATCAACCGGTCCAACTCCGAGTTTGTAGGACTGGGCCTTATTCCAGAGGAGGGGGTCCAATGCTCAGAAGCTCTGGAGACTCGCATTGGAACACTTCCAATGCAGTATCTAGGGCTACCCCTGAAGAGGGGGCGACTTACATCCACGGATTGAACCCCGGGGATCGAGAAGGTGGAGAAGAGACTCAAGGGATGGCAGAGCAGGATGTTATCACGAGCTGGGCATCTGATATTGTTGAGATCGGTTCAATTGGCTTTGCCAATATTTTATCTCTCAGTCTTCAAGTTGCCCAAGAGGATTGGACATCGGTAGGAAACTCTGATGAGGCGATTCTTCTGGAATGGGCCTGGATCGACAAGTGGTCGTGTATAAGCAAGGGTATCATGGGAGCTAGTGTGTCGACAAGTTGAGAATGGCGGGCTGGGAGTACCACATCTGCAATCCATGAACACGGCATTGCTAACTAAATGGGTGTCCAAGATTATGGCACTGGAGGAGGACATGGTCACGAAAGTGCTAAGAGATATATATGGCACACGGTTGAACTGGGAGCAGCGATCGATCCCAATCAGAGGGCTCTGGTTTTTCGCAGGGATTGGGCAAAATTTTCTAGCAAAGCCAAGGGTTATTTGTACCGAAGTTAGGGGAAGGAGTGTGTTTTCGATACTTGCTTGACCACTGGTCAACAAGAGGTCTGATGCAGGAAGCTTTTCCCCGACTATTCGCAAGGCTAGGAGCCCACAAGCCTCGGTGAGAGACTGCTGGGATGGCTCATGGAATCCACTCTTGCAGGATGCATTGTCTAAACAGGGATTGGAAGATCTCCTGAACATGCAACAGACCATAGTGGATCTACAGCCCGCCAATGGGATAAGGGACAGCTGCGTATGGAGGGGAGGCCAGTGCTCAGTCCGCGATGTGTATAAGAAGATCCAGGGGAGTACAACAGAAGATGCAGACGCTATTAACACGTGTAACTGTCTGTGGAAGCAGAAGGTACCGTTGAAAGTCCGAATTTTGGGTTGGCTGCTTGTTAGACGTCGAGTTATGACACTCACTCTCCGATGGCGCATGATCCCCGACACGCCAACCGTGTGTCCCATGTGCGGCCTCGGAGAGGAAGACTGTTCTCACCTGTTTTTTTAGTGTCCTTTTGCACAGGCCATGTGGAGAGCATAACAGCTGAGAGGAGTGGACGTGACATCTGATGACGCGTGCTGGGAGTCCCTCCGGAGGAGGGCAGGTAGCGGACTGTCGAGCTGGGGAAGGGTCCTCGCGGTGCTTTGGATGTTGTGGCTTCACCGCAACGAGGTTATATTTAAGGAGAAGGCTGCGTCGCTGGAATCGGTGCTACATGATGTCATGAAATGTATATCCTACTGGTTCAGTAGGACATGAGGGAGGGTAAATGGGCCCCCGGGGTCGGGCATGTACTATGTCAGGATCATATATATCAATTGTAATTTTGGGTTGACCACCAAGTTTGGGTGGGCTCCCCTCTTTTAATTTTCCAAAAAAAAGCAAAAGTAAGCACCACTATGGAATCTTCAAGAACCATTTTTCACAACAGAACTTTAATCATGAAAAAGTAATTTAATGTTCTGACACATCTTAAGAGGAAGCCTGACATATATTACATTGATACAAAGAGCATGAATTAGCAAACACATAATTAGCATTCCTTACTGTTGAATATGTTGTTTTTCTCCTTTTCCTTATGAACCCCTGCTTTGCTCTCTCTCTCTCTCTCTCTCTCTCTCTCTCTCTCTCTCTCTCTCTCTCTCTCTCTCTCTCTCTCTCTCTCTCTCTCTCTCTCTCTATATATATATATATATATATATATATATATATATATATGTGTGTGTGTGTGTGTGTGTGTGTGTGTATATATATATATATATGTGTATGTATATATATATATGTACTCCTGTTATGGAACCAAAGAACCTAATGAGCATTTTTCTGTCTTTCTCTCAAACCCATCCTTCTTCTCTGGGTTTTTACATGGTATCAGAGCTTGGTTGCTAGGTCCATTGCTAAGTTGCTAGCAAGCCTCAGATCGCCCTGCAGATTGCGCCGGAGGGGAGTCCAGCTCGCCCGCAAGCGGCAGACTTCGCTCAGATCCGCAGCTCGCTCAGCTTAGCTCAGCTTGCTCAGCTTGCTCAGCTCAGCTCAGCTTGCTCGCTCAGCTCCGCAGCTCACTCAACTCTGTCGCTCACTCAGGCCCGCAGCTTTCTCCGGAGGGATCTTCTGCTATCGATCACGAACCTCTGCTCTCGCTCAGCTCAGCTCAGCTCTCGCTAAGCTTCAGCTCGCAAGCCGCAGCCGAAGCTGCAGCTCGCTCACCCTACAGCGTCGCAGCCCTATCTCCGCCTTGATCACGTCGCTTCCTCCCTGCTCCGTAGGCTTGACTTCCGTCCGACCTCGAGTTAGGTCAGGCTCTCTTTGTGACGTTCACTTCAGCTCACTTCTGAGGGACATTCACTTTGGACCTACCTCGCGCCAATTCACCTTATCAAATGGCTTCCAACGACTCCACCACTTCAGCTACCACTATGCCACCAGGGCTGCCTCCTCACTCATCTGAGTTAAATTCTTGGCACTATTCCCTGCCACGTATGCCGTCTGAATTCCGATTTACTGGATTGAATCTTCTTCAATGGCGCCAGTATCTTCAAATTACCTTGAAAGGGAAGCTCATGAAGCATCTTGTGGATGATCTGCCCCCTCCCACTGCCTCTCACTATGAGCACTGGCTTGATGTTGAGGGTGTAGTTCACATGTGGCTGCTCGACAGTATCAGCCCATCCTACGCTGATGAATTCCTTCCCTTAAACTTCACCAAGGAGATCTGGGACGCCGCTCAAGAATTCCACTCAAAGCGGAACAACCTGGCCATTATCGATGACCTCGTCACTCGTTCCACTAACTTGATCCAGGGCCCACGCACTGTTTGGGCCTATCATCTACAGTTGTCATCTCTTTGGGCAGAGTTGGACCACTACATGTCCCCTGACCCTCATTCGGTTGACCATGGATATGTTCTACAGCTTTGGGTGTTCAAATTCCTCATGGGACTGAATCCTGAATACGAGTCTTTATGCGGCCAACTACTTCATCGGGAGAAGGTTCCTACCTTGAAGGAAGCCCTGGAAGCCATTCAGATGGAGGAAACTCGCCTTGGCATCTTCCATTCCGAACCCCCCTTGGTGATGGCTGTTCAGCAGCTCGGGAACTCACGGCCTGCATCCGTTCAGGCGGTGTCGCCGTATATGCCTCCCCTAAGGTGACGTCACCGAACATGAACTCCCTGGTCCAGCAATCGACGTCTACAGGTCATGGTGCTCCTGGTAATTTCTCTATTTTCTGCAACTATTGCAAGAAGCAAGGTCATACCAAGGAGACATGTTACAAGCTTCAACGGAAGAATGCCCATAAAAGCCACTCGGTGACTCATCTTCCTCTCCCCTCCAGGCAGTTCATGACTCCTCCTACGTCACTTCGTCCACCAACTGCTGCGACACCTCCACCAACTGCTGAAGCCACATCTTCAACGGGAACCCAGCTTCGCAATGATGAAATCGACCAACTCCGCCAGCTTCTTCAATCCAAGTTAATGGACTCTACTTCCCTCGTTCGTCAAGTTACATCTTCTCTTCTTCCAATGACCAGTGGATTGTTGATTCCGGTGCCACCGGCCATATAACTCTTCTCTCCCAGTGTTTCCTTACACTCCCTCTCTTCACTCTCATCAAGTCAGTACTGCATCCGGTGCTCTCCTTCTTGTGGCCGGTGTGGGAAGTGTCCAATTGTCCTCCCTCTTACCCTTACCCATGTCCTTCATGTTCCTCGTCTTACACTGAATCTCTTATCCCTTCATCACCTTGTCCGAGATCTTGGTCAAGCCGTTGATTTTACTCCTAATTCCTGCTTCTATCGTGATAAGGTGTCGGGGCAGACGACTACACTTGCTGAGGGGCACGGCGGCCTCTACATTCTCCATCATACTCTACCCGCCTCTCCTTCGGTCCCACCCTCGGCGTAGCCCTCTTCACTGCGGCGCCAGATCCCCTTTGGCTTCTTTTTCTACCTTGAAGCTTATGTTTCCTCGTTTATTTCATGGACGTCCAGCGGACGGGTTTGTTTGTGAACCATGTCGGTTAGTTAAACATACTCGTACAACATATCCTTCCTCTGATCCGTCTTCACGTTCATCGTCCCCTTTCTCTCTCATTCATAGTGACCTCTGGGGGCCTGTTCCTGTTCCGAGTGTTTTGGTCGCCCGATATTTGGTGATTTTTGTCGATGATTTTACTCGTGTTACATGGGCATATCTTCTCAAACATAAATCCAACCTTTCCCAAACTATCATCTCTTTCCACGCTTTAATCCAAACTCAATTTGCTACTTCCTTCAAACGCTTCCGCTCCGATAATGCCCGTGATTACGTTAATTCCACCCTCTCCAACTTTTTTACCTCTAATGGCATCGTCCATGAAACCTCCTGTCGATACACTCCTCAACAAAATGGTCTCGCGGAACGAAAGTTTCGGCACATCTTTGACACCACTCGTTCCCTTCTTCTTCACATGGACATGCCTAATTTTTTCTGGGGCGAGGCTTCGCACGCTGTCGTCCATCTCATCAACCGCCTCCCCTCTTGTGTCCTTTCCCATGTTTCTCCTATTGATGCCCTCCATCACGCCTACCCCACGGTTTTCTTGAAATTTAACCTCATTCCCCGCATTTTTGGGTGCACCTGCTACATCCTTAACCGTCATCCTACTCTGGACAAGCTTGACGATAAGGCGCTCAAATGTGTCTTTGCGGGTTATGCCTCTCATCAAAAGGGGTATAATTGCTATCATCCTTCTACTCATCACTTCATTGTCAGCAAAGATGTCACCTTTGACGAATCCACTCCATTTTATGTTTCTGCTTCGTCTTCCTCTCCTTCTTCCTCTCCTTACTGTGCTGAATCCCTGGATTTCCTTGTACCCCTTCCATCTCTCTCCTTGTCTCCACTCCTTGCGCCATCTCCATCTTCTTCTTCTCCTTTCGTTCCTCCATCAAAATTGGATGGAACCTCGTACCATCGCCGTCCACGTCCCCTCTTGCCTGTCCCTGACCTGATACCTCCGTCAACATCCCCTCCTGAACCGACCCCTCCTCCCGCGGGTGACGACCTTCCTATTGCCCTCCCCAAAGCCTCTCGCCAATGTACCTCCCCCCTTTATACACTTTGGCCAATTTTCTTTCTTCCCATCGCCTCTCCCCGTCAACCGTGCTCTTCTTACCTGTCTGGATTCCATCATCATTCCGAAGAATGTGGCTGAAGCGCTGGCCTCTTCTGACTGGAGACGCGCTATGGACGAGGAATTGGATGCTTTGGACAAAAACCGGGCATGGGATCTGTTGTTTTTACCTTTTGGCAAGCACCTCGTTGGATGTCGATGGGTCTACACTGTAAAATATCAGTCCGAGGGCACTCTCGAAAGGTACAAGCAACGCCTTGTTGCTAAGGCCTATACTCAACAATTTGGTGTTGATTATCTGGAGACAATTGCGCCCTGGCGGCTCATCATGATTGGCCTCTTCAGCAGTTCGATGTCAAGAACTCCTTTCTTCATGATGATCTCCATGAGGAAGTTTATATGGCCTTGCATCCTGGCAATGCGGCTCCCCCTTTGGCACTTCCCTTGGTGTGTCGTCTCAAGAAGGCTCTCTATGCCTTGAAACAATCTCCTCGGGCTTGGTTCGGTCGTTTTACACATTCTATGACTTTATTTGGCTACTCTCAGTGCAATGGTGATCGTACACTTTTCTACCATTATTCCACGTCTGGTTGAGTCACCATCCTTCTTGTGTACGTGGATGACATTATTATTATGAGGAATGACTCACAAGCCGCGGCTCAATTGGCGTCTTATCTTGCTGGTGAGTTTGACATTAAACGTCTTGGTGTATTCCGGTACTTTCGTGGCATTGAGTTCGCCTACTCTTCGACTGGGATTTTCCTTTGCCATATATGACTGATTTTCTCCAAGAACTTGGCAAGGTGGACTCCCAACCTCTTCCTACTCCCATCGAGGTGAACCATCGGCTCTCTCTAGGGGATCACGGGGAGGCTGTTGTTCAAGGACTGTATCAACGCTTGGTTGGGAAGCTACTCTATCTTACTCACACCTGTCCTGACATTACTTATGCGGTTGGCGTCTTAAGTCAATTTTTGCATTCTCTGAAGGCCTGTCATATGCATGCTGTCAACCGTGTACTCCGTTATCTCAAAGGTACCGTCGGTCTCGGTCTTCAATTCAGGCGTAGAGGTAGCCTCCAATTAGATGTCTATTCTGATGCAGATTATGCTAGCTCTCATGTTGACCGCCGCTCCACCACGGGTTACTGCACCTTCCTTGGGGGGAATATTATCACATGGCGGAGCAAGAACAACCTGTTGTCTCTTGCTCTAGTGCTGAAGCCGAGTTTCGTGCTCTGGCACAAGGCATCTGTGAGGAGTTATGGATCACCAATATCCTCACAGAATTGAAGCTGTCGTGTGATCAATCTACTCAACTTTTTTGTGATAACAAGTTGGCTATCAGCATCGCCCATGATCCGGTACAACATGACCATACTGAACATGTTGAAGTGGATCGTCACGTCATCAAAGAGAAGCTTGAGTCCGGACAATTTTACATATCATATGTTCCCTCTGCCAAGCAGAGAGCTGATATCTTTACCAAAGGCCTGTCCGCTCCGCGTTTCCAAGAATTGTGCGACAAACTAGGAATGGATGATATCCTCGCCAGTTTGAGGGGTACTGTTGACTATGTTGTTTTTCTCCTTTTCCTTATGTGCCCCTGCTTTGCTCTCTCTCTCTCCTACTTTCTATATATGTACTCCTGTTATGGAACCAAAGAACCTAATGAGCATTTTTTCTGTCTTTCTCTCAAACCCATCCTTCTTCTCTGGGTTTCTACACTTACGCCCGAAGTGAGACTCAAGTTTTTATATTGTGGGGAGAGAATTTGAATTCAACCCAATAGTATGGTAACACAAACCTGAAAGCGTATTCACATAAATGATAAGGAGGAGCCTGTCTAGAAAGAGAGAGAGAGAGAGAGAGAGAGAGAGAAACGGAACTACTCCAAAGAAGGCTAGACACATCCCTTCACTAACTTCCAATGCTCAAGACATAGCAACCAGATGCAAGGAGGATCTACCACTCAACTACAAATCCCAAGAAGGCTTTGAATTATCTATCCAGTCTAGCTCTATACGAATGGTTAGTCAGCTTCCAAAGCCCATTAAGCCTTTATGTTACAATCCAAAATATAAATATAGATCT
This sequence comes from Wolffia australiana, assembly GCF_029677425.1. Classification (NCBI taxonomy): domain Eukaryota; kingdom Viridiplantae; phylum Streptophyta; class Magnoliopsida; order Alismatales; family Araceae; genus Wolffia; species Wolffia australiana. The sequence goes on from NC_135846.1 coordinate 3,621,293, forward strand.
TTTCTGGTAAAATCTAATTTATAACGAACAATATCTTCTCTTTCCAATATCTGTACGGAGATACAAAATTTAAAGATAGGCCTGTAATGTTGGGCACGTCTTGACAAAATAAACATTATGCCTTAGAGTCAGCACTACTCTCCTTCAATCTTCAAAGAGTTCTATGGGGCCTGATATGTCATAGATGCAATCCTAGTAATATTTGAGTTGAAAACCCATCAAAAAAAAAGATTGAGAAAGAGCAGATATCAAGAAAGGCTTATGGAGATAAAATATCAGATCAGGCCCCATTGCAAAACCTGATGAAAAGTCTGCGGATGAGGAAATAGGGATGAATGCAATAAATTCACTTAAGAGTACAAGTGATATCACAGTATCACAACATACATATAGTAATTTCCGAACCAGACGTCAATTCTTGGCCTGGTCCAAAAAATCAACATGCTTATCCAGTCAAGCCTGCGGTTATTATCTGTGAGAGTAGAGGTACGAGCATATTGTTCAGCATTTGTATCATGTAACAGAATTAGACGACAGTTCTGCTTCAACAGGAAAATGCTGAATGAATATGAAACCTTCATATTTAAAAAGTAGTTGTAGCTTAAGAATTTCTTTTCAGCAGTCCTGTCCAGGAAGCACCAAGATAGTTACTCATGTGCTGCCTTTGGGAGTCCGTACATGAGAAGCAAGTGTATCAGACAGAAGTAGCCACCAAACAGATATTCAACATGGTGATCCATTTGTGAGTGCTTCTGTGTAAGCATACTAAGTTTGGGAGTTCCCATGTGTCCGAGCACAGGAAATTTTGGGCACTAGAGTATTACATAGGAGACATGGGAAATTTTATTCTCAAGGTGCTCTTTTTCTTCATTTGCTCTTTTAATCACCGTGACAGCACCCCCACAAATGATTTCTTTTC
>NC_135846.1:4332211-4334711 GCF_029677425.1 Wolffia australiana
GCAAATAGATCGATGTCAACCAGTGTACAGTTTAACATGCCCTCGGAAACACTCAAAGAAAAGCCCAGAAACCTCTGTATCATTGATGCAGGAATCTCTCTCTCTCTCCCTCTACATCACAGTGAATTCTTGCGAAGGAAGGGGACCTTTCACTGGCAGCTCCGGGATCGACACTGGAATCCCGGCGATTTCCCGGAGGACGAGGGAATCCGCGGCTTCCTTGGAAACCCGCGGCTCTTTATTCGACGACAAATCAGATTAATACGGAAGGATGAACAAGGGGACGATGGAGGGAGAGCTTCTATGACGGTAACAATGGCGAAATTCCGTATAGAAAAAAGGGCGCCAAGAGGAAGACGCCACCAACTCTTTAACCCACTTACTGAACCATGGCCATGAAGGACCCGGCGGCAGCGGCGGCGGCCGCGGCGGCGGCAGACTGGCTCTCCCCGCCGCCAGCCCCGCCATTGGCGGCGCTCCTCTGCTGGTACTGAATCTTATACCCCATCTTACCCTCCTCCCGTTCGTCCTCGTCGTCGTCCTCGTCGTCCTCCGGCCTCCCCACGCCATCGCTGTCCGTCTCCTCGAGCTTGTCCGAGTCCTCCTCCCGTTCTCTCTCCGCCGGCTGCTCCACCACGCCCATTAAACCGTCCTCTGTCTTCACAAGCGCGCGCCCGTTAAACCCACAACAAGCCGCATAAAAACCTGCCCACCGTCAACGGAGATTTGTCTACCTTATTCCCGGCGCTCTCCCCGCCGTCGTCGTCCCGCTTGAGCTCCGACTCCGCGTTCTCCTGCTGCTCGCTCGAGCTGCTCCCCGCCGCGCCCGCGCCCTTCTTCCTGTACAGCGCGTCGAGCTGGTGGAAGTAGGGGCATGTCTTGGCGTCCTCCGGCCGCTTCTTCTTGCTGTCCTTCACCTTCTTGAAGTACTTGTTGATGTTCTCCCACTTCTCCTTGCACCGCTTGGCGCTTCTGTTGTAGCCGAGCCGTCGCATCCCCGCGGCTATCTCTTCCCAGAGAGGGGCCTTCGGCCCGGCCTCCTGGTACTTGGTGTCCATCCCGCTGCGGAGGCTGATAAGCGCGTGGACCTCGGGCTTGGGCCAGCGCGAGGAGGCGGGGTCGGAGGTCTCGGCCGGCGCGGACGGCGGGGGCGCGGGCGGCGGAGCTGCGGGCGGGAACGGCGGGGCGTGGCCGGTGATCTTGTGGAGGAAGGAGAGGATGGTGGCGTCGCGGGTCGCGGCCATGGCGCGGTCCTGGGCCGTGGCTTCGTGCTCGCGGGCGACTCGGGCGAGCTCTTGCCGGCGCCAGGCTTCTTCTCTGATCATTCTCTCGTGCTCTCGCTTCTCGATCACTTCGAGGAACTTGTTCTGCATGGCTTCTTGGCGCTCCATGACTTGCCGGGTGAGGCTTTCGAAGAAGGCCATCATCTTCTGCCTCTTTCGGTTGGATTCTGAGGCGGAGGAGTCGTCTTCGTCGTCGTCGGAGGAGTGGTGAGTGGGGAGGGGGATGGCGTTGAGGGGCGTGGGCTGCGGGGGAGGGGCGGGGGCGGTGGGGGACTTGGCGCCCCCGTAGAGGGCCTCGAGCTGGCGGAAGAAGCGGTAGCTCTTGCCGTCTTGCCGGCCGGCGCGGCCGTCCTTGGTGCGTTTGTAGTACTTCTGGACGTTCTCGAACTTCTCCTTGCACTTCTTCGCGCTCCTCGCGTAGCCCAGGTGGGCGAGCTTCCTGCATGGAAAGGTCGCGGCTTTTCGTCATTTCCCGCCTTCTGCGACCATGCTGTGAGAAAAAACTTTCCCACGGCAATTCGTGCGAATTGTGAACGAGGAGGAGGTGGAGAGGAAGAAGAAGGATAATTGTTGAAGAAGAACAAGAAGAAGGGTAATTATTGAAAGAAGAAGGAGAAGAAGAAGGATAGATGTTGTTGAAGAAGAAGATGAAGAAGAAGAAGGGTAATTGTGGTGAATTGGAGTTGATTGATACCAGGAAACCACATTTTTTTTAGAGATAGGGGAACAAAAGTTAGAAGAATCCCAAAGATTGGATGAATTAGGGTTGATTCTTTCTGGGAGGCCCTATCATTTTCTAGAGCGCTATGGGAAGAAGAAGAAGAAGGCCAGAATTCTGGTAAATTGGGTTTTTTTAACCAGAGAGCTCATCCTTTTCTAGAGAGAGAATGAGAAGGGAGGGAGGAGGAGGAAGAAGAAGAAGAAGAAGCTAAAATTCAGACGTGTTATGGTCTCTTTTGCCAAGAGACCTATTCATTATCGTGACAGAGAGAGAAGGGAACAAGATGACAACCAAAAAAGCCGGAACTGCGTCGAATTAAGGTGGAACTTCTCCCGGCGATCTCCTTGCTTTGGGGAGAGAGATAGCGAGAGCGAGAGAGAGAGATATAGGATATAGAGAGAGAGAGAGAAAGGGGGGAGGAAGGTAGGAGGAAGAACAGGGAGAAAAAAATTGGAATTGTTCCGCATTTGGGTTAATTTTCTTCGGAGATCCCATT
>NC_135846.1:5057211-5064711 GCF_029677425.1 Wolffia australiana
TGTTGGCATTCCAGCCTTCCTTCTCCTTTCAGGCCTATCCGAAAGAGAATCCAGTACCTCTTCTCTTGGTCGTGAATATCTGAATAGGCCGAACCGCCCCGTGGATATCTTTCCTTCGGAACATAACAATTAGAATTAGGCTCAGTCAACTGGAATGTGTATTATCCATATGGGAGATCTTCCAATTGAGAAGATGCATCGACCTGAGACGAAGAGAAAGGTCTATCTATTTTCTTTAATGATTCAGTTAAACCAATGATTCGTTATTGGAGCAGATAGCACATTTCATCGGACATGCGTATTTTTTTCCGATGGATTTACATGGTTTCATTAATGGAAATTTTTGGATATAGTGAGTAATAGGCTCTGGTTGTTCGCCATTCAAGAATTCTTGTTTAGGCAGTTCATATCATCCATACATAGTGTTTTGATCTAAGATTTAAATTCTTCCATGTTTCAGCAGTAGCATATTGGTCCATGGAGCTAAGGTCAAAAATATGGAATAAACAAGTGTTTCCACGACTCTACTGCCCGGTCAATTCTGTTCCACTTAATCTCTTTTCATGGCCACATATCTTTACAGCTAAGGAATGGGAAATCTTTTTCCTGTTACATGAATCAAATGTTTCATTTCATCCGGGAAAAGCCATCTCTTTCTCAACAATGTCTTTGTCATTTGATCCAATAGCCTTCCGTTAGATAGGAACAGATTTGATAAATACTGATAACTCTCGGATAGAGTATTAGAACAGAAAGATCTATTAGATAATGAACTATTGGTTCTAAGCCATCTCTGGCGATGAATCAACAATTCGAAGTGCTTTTCTTGCGTATTTTTGATGAACCAGCGTTTATATATAGATGTAGGAGGATTTTTTTGGGAAGTAATAAGCCCCTTTGACATCTCTTCATCTGCAAAGAATTCTCGACGTGAAAACACAGAGACAAAGGGCTGATCTTTGAATAGGAAAAAGAATGGATCCGCAGGGTCCCAAATGAATTGGCTTATTCGAAAAAAGCCTTGTTCTTTGGAAGATCTATCTCGTGTCTGGTACTGCATGGTTCCACTCTGCAAGAACTCCGAATCCTTCTGTTGAAGCTCATTCTCTTTATGAAAAATGATCCGTTTGCCCCGAAATGACCTGGCCCAATATGGAAATCCCAATTCATTGGTCCTTTCGATACAATCAAATAGATTGCCACAAGGGCGCCATATTCTAGGAGCCCAAACTATGTGATTTAATAAATCTTCCTCTATCTGTTGCGGGTCGAGGGCTCCTTCCCCTTCTTCAAACTCCGATTCGTATTTTTCATATAGAAATCTCTGATCAACGATAGAACAAGATCCATTTTGCATCATATCTAACGGATTCCTTGGTTCGGACCGAAGAAGCAATGTCACTCGATTATTATCAAACTGACTGCAATCTTTTTCTTTCCGTGAGAATCCCACCAGAGCGCCTTCTACTTCTAAAAGGCCATGAACTAGATCAGAATCATTCTCAACAAATCCAAACGAAGTAATCCCATTTTTTTCATCGGGTCCGGATGGAGACCAAAGATCTTGAGCGACCGATCCGGCAGAACAACTCAAAAGATAAAGAAGTATCGTTAATTTCTTTATGCTCGTTCCAAGTTCGAAGTACCATTTGTACAAATAAGAATCCCTTTCCTTACATGATTTCTTCTTCATATAGATAGATATAGGATCTATGGGGCAATTACTTAGAAGTACATTTTGTGCAACAGCCCTTCCTATCTGATAGAAAAGGATCCCATGATCCTGAACCGATCTGACCTGGGATCGCAAATCCCAAGTTTGTCTATGAAGAGCTGATCTAATTGTATTAGTTTCTATAATTGATTTCTTCTGTGTAATACTAATTGATAGGGCCTCGTTGATAAGTGCTACAAGATCTCGTGCATTGGAACCCACGGTTATGGACCCGAATCCGTTAGTATGGAACATTTTCCTTTCCAAGTGAAATCCCCTAGTATATGAAAGAATGAAAAAGTGCTTTCGTTGTTGTGGAATAAGAAGCCTTCGTATCTTAATGCATGTATTTGATTTATTCGGAGCTATTAGAGCGGGATCCACTTTTTGGGGAATATGAGTCGAAGCAATAACAAGAATATTTCTAGTGGAACTTCTTTCACAGTCCCTGGAGAGATAGTTCACTAATAAACCGAGGGATAAGTAATTCGACTCATTCACATACAGATCATGAATGTTTGGAATCCATATTATGCAAGGAGACATTGCTTTGGCTAATTCGAATTGAGGGGTGATATCAAATCGGTCTATTTTCGACGTCATATACATAGTTAGCACATTCGTCATAGTTAGCAGCTCCGTCTCAAGGTCATTATCAATATCGTCACTATCATCAATATCGATATCGTCAGTATCATCAAGATCAATATCGTTACTATCATCAATATCGATATCATCAATAAGATAACCTTTAGGCTTGTCATCCAGGAACTTGTTCGGAAATACCGTAATGAAAGGAACATAAGAGTTTGTAGCTAGGTATTTGACCAAATATGATCGTCCAGTTCCTATAGAACCTATCACTAAAATACCCCTAGAAGGAGATAGGGCTAAGCGGAGCGAAAAGGGTTTTCCATGAGATGGGAAATGAAAACTATTAGCCCCACACGAGGTTTGTGAATAAGTGATTGTCTGATAATGAGCAAGGAATATCCGTCTTTCTGCTAAACAGGATCTATTGAACTCATAATTCATTAGAGACTTTTTATGAATGTCAACTAAGTATCGTAAGTAAATTGATCCCGGTTGTTCAATCATTTGATAACCAGAGTCATTCTTTGATAAATGATCACTATGAGTCAGACTCAATAGAATTTGATCAATTCTTTTTTCTGTCGTTAAGGTGGAGAACTGAACCAAGAATTCTCTTTCGTCATCATCAATCGAATCACTGTTCGCGACCCAGGATTCTATTTTATCATCAATCCAATCACCGTTCACGTTTTTTCTTTTTCTTATCAATGCATAGATTTCTTTACTTGTACGACTTAGATGTCTCGTATTTCTCGAAAAAGTTATTCGATTGACGGGATTTGGTATGATACTTATGAGATCGATGAGATTGATAGTCAAATATTTATTCTTAGAACGTATGGATTTGACCCCATAAGCGGGACCACCACCCAATAGCATGTTGCTGTCAGAAGCAGAACCCCGTATTTCTTCCAAAGAATCTCTTAATTGTTCCAGAGCAACTAGAAACAGATTCTTTAACCAGAAGGAATTCAGTTCCGATGTAGGATACCTATCCAGAAGTTTTCGCAACTCAATCATGTATGATGGAATCATCAAAGATTTGATCTTTTCTAACTCTGTCTGTAACTCACTAGAGGCTCGGGAAACAAAGAGAAGATGTATACGAACGAGATATCCAGCAACAAGAAGAAAGAAAAGGATTGAATAAAGGAACTCCCGAGCATTTGTTGATCTCAGATGTGTCCATATCAATGGAACGGGTGACTCATTATTTCGATGAATCGTTTCTTCGGACAGAAGAAGATTCTGTAAACACTTACTCGAAATCTCACTTATCGGAGTCCATTGTGAAAGAATCGCCCACCATTTTTTCTGACGAATTGGCCATGATATATCTGATCCATGCATAATATCATGAAAAATGGATACAAATTTTTGACTGCTACTTAGTATCGGCAATGAGTCTGAAAAAGCATCTAAAAGGGTAAAATTTAGATATTTGCACCCTGTCGAAGTAAGGAACCATGGCATATATGTTTGGAACAGATTCCATTTTGAGAGATTTGAAAGAGCACTATCTCGTTCAAAGGTTCTATACATCTGCTGTTTCTCAACGCATTTCTTTAGACAAAGACTCTGTTTTTTCCTCTTTCCGGATGGTAAATATTTCTCAGAACATGGAGTGTGAATCAAACCCATGTTTGAATTGAAACTGAGATACTGATGCGAGTTCTTCCCTTCTGAATCAGATAGATTCATATCTGAAAAAGGCTGACAAGAAGTTCTTTCAAAATTGACTATTTGTTCCTCTGTTAGAGGTGTTGCAGAAATGTCTGCGATCGAGTAAATAGCTCTACGAACGAATGGATCGGGTCGAATTGGAAAATGGAAAGATTTGTACAAGTTATATGTTTCGTTACCACTTTTTGGAAATTCGTTAGATATGAATATGTCAGAGACCTGTGAATCTATTGGTAAAATAGCCTCTCTCTCCAAAAAAATAGGTTTTTTTTTACCGACGCACAAAGAAAATATTTTGTTGCGAATGAACAAGATATTGAGGAATTGTCCATACGTAAGATCATAATTATTGATACAGGCCTTTTCCACATAAAAGGGGAATCCTTTGTTACAATAGAACCAGAAGTGATGTGGATTATTCAAGAATCGAAGTCGATTTGCTTTATAAAAAGAAGATATCAATGAACTTCTATGAAATGGTTTCACGGGATTCAGCCAATTGTCTCGATCGTGGGATGAGAAATAGGAATCCGTGTTATCAAAGGATTTTCTGCTATTATTTCTAGTATGGAATGAGTCAATCATCCACTTTGGTATCTTATTGAACAAAAATGGTAATATTGTTCTTCCATTTATCAAGAATTTCGGTCTTTGGGAAGTATCATGATCATCCAATAAGAAGGGTTTCAATTTATTCAAATGAACGATTTGAATACCTATGGATTCTAACAACTGATTGCAGAGTTGATCGTTTGTACCTTTCAATTCATAGATGTGGATCTCGGACCTATGAATGGGGATATTTCCAATACTCACAAAGAAAAAAGGAAGTGTCTTGGACAAAAAGAAACGAAGTGACTTAGACAAAAAGAGAAGTGCCTTGGACAAAAAGAAACGAAGTGATTTAGACAAATCTTGTTTGTCGATAGCCTTGGACCAATCAATCGAATATTGATTAATACGTAATCGATCGAACACTACTTGAAAACGGTTCCCCTGTTCAGAAACGAAATGTTCCAAATGTTCCTGGAAATTATTGTTCCCATTGGACCATTTGTATCTATAGGCATCAGGATCCCGATTGATGGATCTCTCGATTCGAGAAAAAAGAGGATCAAACCAGTTCTTCTGACTATTTTTCAAATTCGATAAATGTTGGTTGATCGTATATTTCATTATAGTTATATGATTCAGAGTATCATTTCCTATTTGATCCTTTTGAATTCCATATTCGTAGTTGCGATCGGATCTATTCATTAAAAAGAATCGGTTCGAGACATTTCTTATGTACCGATAGGTGTTATATTGGATTTGAATCATATTTCGGATCAATCTATATTTATTGACTGCCTCCATTATGTTGTTGCTAGCAAATCCCACTATTTTGAGTTTTGGATCTTCCAAATAATTCCCGCAGTAGATCCGGACCGAGTTTTTTCTGATCCTTCGATAAAAAGATTCATTCTCTTCATAAAAAAGAGGAGGTAGAACCAATAAAGATTTCTTTTCGATTCATCTCTGGAGTTGAATACCCTATTCAATAATTTTTTTTGATCCAATCCGTAGGAATCAATAGAAAAGGCAAATCACCTATGATACACCAGATCCGGCTCCGTTATTGATAGAGTGAATAGATCCGCCATTTCTTGAAATCTCTCTTCTGATTCAAAATCGTGGCGTAACGTGTATCCCCCATTGTTCCGGTCATAGAATAGATGAAATAAATCCAAAAATGGATTTTTGTTCAAGAATGAAATCTTATTGGAACTGTCCATATCCGGTTCATCCTTCGGAACTACCATATCACATCCCGGATCTGATGAAATAGGATGAATTGAGACGGTATTTTGTAAATACGTAATTATCTTGAATATATCAACCATTTCTTTATTTTCTGATCGCCTGGAAGGGACAAAAGAAACATCTTGCTTTTTCTGAAAAAATGTCTGATCTCTTGTGGACCTCTCAGTAGGATTCGAACCCAGATGAAGTTCTGACCATTTGTCAGAGAAAAAAGAACGAATTGATCTTGTAGGATTCCCAAGAAATTTTTCGATTTCTTCCGGAAGCAGATGATTATTTATCGGCTTCTCACGTTCCGTGAATAGCGGGGACATTGAGGAAGATCCAAAAAGGCATTTCGGGAATCGATCTGATTCTATTTCTGTTCGTTCCGTTTGACTAAAGGAAGGATCCCAAAGAATCGATCTTTCTTTTAGTTGCTGAATCTCTGTTTGATCGATCAATTTGTGATATTCTGAATCCTCATTTCTAATGGAATCAAAACAATCTCTGGATTGATCAGAAGATCCTTTCAATTGGCTAGAATCTGTTACTTGAACGAAAATAGATCCTGTGGAATCATATTGAATATTTGACGATACATTCCGTACCTTGCTAAAAAACCGATCCTTGTTTACCAACCACACATTGTCTAACCAAATCAAATTCTCTCTCGATACGTTCCTCAAAAAATCCGATTCGTGCCGATTCTTCCCCCAACTAACGAAGAGATCTTGGCGGAATTGCCACATATGAAATTGAGCACAATTTTGCAAAGAAATACCCCACTTGTTTCTCGAGAAAAGAAAGAGAGGGGAAACATGCTGAATATCATTTGATTGAATAGTTGCCTCAGCTCCTTGTTGTTTGAAGAAACCCTGCCCTTCAATTGGTCTTTTTTCACGAAAAGCAGACATGAGATAACAAATCAAGTCTTTCCCTAAGATTTCGACTAGCTGTCCCGAATTCAAGTTGATTATGTTTCGCTTCTTCCTCAGAGAAAGACGATCAAACAATTCCCAATCAGGGTCCTTGCGGAGCGGATCATCCGTATAGGATAAAAAAAGAAACTCCAGATATTTGCTATCCTTCTCTTTGAATGAGATCTCAATTCCAGCTACGGTTTCATTAGATATCTTACAACTAGAATCCCTCTTTTTTCCGATCCGGTTACTCCACCACCGCGAACCCCGGTTAGATTCGGGCATGATACACTTTTTATTTATTGGGAGAACCCAAGTACTCTCGTGCGGATCCATGAAACAACTCTCAGAAATCTTTTTCCCTTTTGGAAGATACAGGAGGGAAACAATCAACCTATTGATATTGGAAGACCAAAAAGATTCTTCCAATGTCTCATTTCTGTGTCCAATGGAATTCATACGTATAGGAAGAATAGGTATAGGAAGAAGCCCCATCAAATAGATATTTTTTCTTTCGACCATCTTTCGATTGTTAATACGAGATATAAGGACCGCTACTACAAGCAGTACTACACCTTTTATCGTGAAATATCGATTGCGTGTTGAATCCTGTGAATCACGTGAAAGTACGATACTCAAAATTCGGGGGTCAAAGAGTTTCATAAAACGTTCTTGGTGGAAAAAAATGTGAGTGAAAGATCCCACTGAATCGAATTTGATCCATGAATCTAAGAAATAGTGAGAATTCTTGATCTCTCTCAATATCTCTCTGAATTCGAAGATCCAGGATTTGAATTGATGTCG